>NC_143052.1:359184913-359487931 GCF_052426305.1 Pelodiscus sinensis | reverse complement strand
CAATGTAGACGTGCCCAATGAGTAGAAGGTAAGCTTTCGTTTGACACCCCACATGTCCCCCTTCGTGCCAACTTTTGTGGCAAACACCCTCCCATGGGTGCAACTATGACCTTTAGAGTCCGATAACGTTACACCCCCGACGCAAAATTGATGCAGGAAGTAATGCTAGTGACATCACTGAGGGCATTACACGGGTCCCCCCATACTAGATAAGACATCTGCCACAATATTCTCTTTTCCCTTTATGTGGACTATGTCCATTCGTATTCCTGCAGGGCCAGGCTCCAGTGCAGCAACTTGGAGTTGGTCCCCTTGGCCTTGCGCAGCCAAACCAGAGGGGCATGGTCGCTCATCACAGTGAATCTCCTCTTGTAGAGATAGTGTTTGAGCGGCTTAACAGCCCACACAATGGCATAGCACTCCTTCTCAGAGCATAATTCTGCTCTGCGGAGGACAGCTTTTTGCTGAGATACGCCACAGAGTGTCTTTTTCCCCCACTCCGTCCTGCATTAGTACCGCCCCCAGCCCAACGTTGGAAGCATCACTGCACAACAAAAAGGGCTTGCTGAAATCTGGGCTGGCCAGCACGGGTTCCCTGGCCAAGGCATCCTTTATGCTCTGAAACCCTCCTCACAGGCCTCTGTCCACACCACCCCGTCTGGCCTCTCCTTCTTTGTGAGGTCTGTGATTGGGGCTACGACCTCACTGAACCCCTTCACAAACCTCCTATAGTAGTTGGCCAGGCCCACAAATGACTGGACCTGCTTCTTTGTTTGGGGAATAGGCCAGTTCTTAATGGCCTCCACCTTCAGGGTTTCGGGGTGCACCGACCCACTGCCCACCTTGTGCCCCAGATAAGTCACCTCTGAGGTCCCCATCCTGAATTTGGACACCTTGACAGTCAGGTTGGCCTCCCCGAGCCGCCACAGCACCACCCCTATGTGATTGAGGTGATCCCGCTAGGAGTCACTGGAAATGGCCAGGTCGTCAATATAGGCCATAGAGAAACCCTCCAGTCCTTGTAGGGCCTCATTGACCAGCCTCATGAAGGTGGCTGCTACCCAGGGCTGGAGACCACGACCCTGAGGAGGGGAGGGAGGGTGCAAGAAAGAGGGACTTTTGGGTCCATGAGTCTGGGGGAAACTCATCCCCTATGGCAAGGGCCCTGGGATATTTCTGTGCAGAGCAGAAAGGACCCCAGACTGACTCTACCATATGGCCCATGTGGCCCTGGGTCAGTGGAGCAGGGGAGCCCCTCAGCTAGAGCTGGTACCTGTGAGTGCTGAGAGGGACATGTCTTCCCTGGGACTCCCGTATTGGGATATGTACAGGTGACTAGGGCTCTGGGTTAGCGGTTAGGGGTCAGCCAAGCAGGCATTGCCCTTTAAGCATATTTCCCCCCTTTGTCCTTGCAGGCTAGAAAGGTCGTTACACTGAACGGTGTCGTGTTTTGACTTCTCACTTGCCCTGTAAAATACTTGCAGGGTCAGCGCGCTTTCCCCTCCCTGCAAGCTGCTGCGGAAGGCAGTATGTAAGGCTGATTCAGCTAAAACCAGTAAAACAACAAACAGGGGCGGGTAGAATCGTATTCCTCACCTGCTTATCGATATTCATTGCATGGGGGTGAACTTTGCTAAATGAGGGTTTATGGAAAGTACTGACAGGTGTGTGAATTAGCACCCTGAAATGGATAAAGGAGAGTAACTGGTGTCAAACCATTGCCACTTAGAACGTTGTGTTGCATTCCGAGGGGAATGTGAGTCAGCAATAAAGTGATCCATTTCCCCCATTCGCTCTGGGTCGGCTGTTTCTTGTCTAACACCCCCGAGGTACCTTGCTAACTATAGCAGCATCCCACGCCGAGAGCCAGCTCTGTGATGTCAACCGTTTATAACACAGCTCTGAAATCCCAGTGGGGTTCGCTGAGCATTGGAGGGGCAAATGGCATCTGAATGTAGCCAGGCTGGATAAAGCCTGTTCTAACTTCTCTGTTACTTTTCCATGTTTAGAAGTAAACAGCAACTAAGGGCCTTTCCCAAAGGGAGAGAAGAATCTCTGGGTTGAGTCAGGAGGAACTGGCTGCTCTGGGAATATCTCTGTGTTTAACAATTATAGTTGATTAGTAGGAAAACTAGAGATAATGTCCACATCACCGAAGGGTCTGATACCCTGTAAGTGCCCAGTATGGAAGGGAAGATCGTATCCAGACAGGTCTCCAGATAGGTGACCGAGGGTAGACGGGAACAGGGACACTTTCTGAAGGATCTGCAAATCACCCAGCAAAACAAAGTCCCAGTGAACATCTCGGTACACAGATCGGTAAAGAGAAGCACAGGGAGATGTGACGTGGCCAATGTCACAGACAGTGACAGAGAGCACACCAGAGTCCTGACTTCCATGCTGTGACCATGGTCCCCTTGTGAGTAACTGAGCGCAGGACAAGAATGAAATTGACTCGAGCTCCAGTGATGCCTGTTTATTTGGTAGTTGTGAGGCATTTGCCTGGAGAGTAACCTGGAGCTAGGGTGCAGCTAAAGCCTTTGGCAGTGCCTCTGGCTCCCTCTCACACCGAGGCTGAGACAAGCAGCAATCTGTTCCAGGAGATGCGCTAACACAGCCAAGGACATTACCCGCTGGGGCACAGGAAGGCTTTCCCTAGCCAGTCATCAACCAGCAATACATAACAGCTGCAGCCAGTTCTGTGCAATGTCTGAGCCTAGGACCCCAATGTGGAGTTGTCATGCCTTGGTCAGAAGACTGCCCAGTGCCAGTTTATTATCAATCCCATCCCTCCCTCAATATGGAGAGGACAATGCACCAGCATCCCTCTCAGAGCAGAATTTTCTTTTGTATTCCAAACCAGCTGTCATAGATCACGCCCCCCCCTTTTCAGGGTCCCCCTTCCCCAATGTATCCGGGTTAACGGCTCGCACTGGCCGAAATATCACTTGCCCTGGTGGCAGGGTGGGGGGTCCGGGCCCACCCTCTCTCCGGACCCCGACCCAGGGCCCTAACACCAGGAATTTGATGCTCCTGATGGCAGCAGGTGGGGGCTTGCCCCTAAACACGCCTGCTCTCGGGTTTCACGACCCACCCTGGGTCGCTGTCAACCCCGCCAGTGGGTCTAGCCTATGTCCCACCTCCACCTCCTTGCCGGGCTCCTTGTGCCTCCTCGGCCTTCCCCCCCCTCTGTGCTGTTCCCCCCCTTTGTACCCCCCGCAGCTTCCCTCGAAAACTGTGCACTTCCGGGTGCCCCCCCCCCCCCGACGTCGCGTTGCTGACATCAGCGGGTAGCCCGGTCACACCCGGATGACGGTCGGCCTCTTGGCCGGCCTTACCCCCCGGTGCCGTCCGGCTGGCGTCCTCCACCCCGTTGTCGGCGCCCGCGTCCCCTGGCATGAAAGAGTGACAGGGTTGCCTCACCCAGTCACACCAGCATTCAAGTGTTGCAAAATATTGTAGGGTTATTCCTTTGTGTTATTGCAACATTCTGTGTACCTTGGAATGCCGTGTGGCTCAGCCTCGTGATGTCACAACTCAGCAAGTGCCCTGCTCTGGGTCTTTAGAAAACCTCTCTTTGTGTCTATACAATATTGTTATCCATTGTGCTTTTCTAGCTGGTGATGATGCAGTACAGCTATTCACAACCATGAAGTGGTGTGCCTCAGTTGACCCATCCACACGGCAGAGCAGGTTTAGTATGGTTTCCCTGTTGTGACAAGATTTGAACCTGTGTACAAGAGTTAGCCCTAACCCTATTCTTAGTAATTCCAATACTCTTTTCCAAATATCATACGATACACATTTTCATGGGATATATTGCCAGTATTGAATTCTTTAAGAAGGTTTACCATGAATAGCAAACATTGTATCATGAAACTTAATAACCACAAACAACAATCAGAGATGGGGAAACCTATGAATTAATGAGCTGTACACAGTAGGAGTCCCCTGTATGTGACAGTCAGAAAGCACAGTAAAGTCTTTTCCCCAACGTATAGTTGGGGAAAAATAACCCCAACTATATGCATAGTATGATGGGGGTTAATTTGGCTACGACAAATCAAGAAAGAGATCTTGGAGTTATTGTGGATAGTTCCCTGAAAATTTCCACACAGTGTGCAGCGGTGGTCAAAAAGGCAAATAGGATGCTAGGAATTATTAAGAAAGGGATAGAAAATAAGACACAGAATATCTTACTGCCCCTGTATAAAACTATGGTACACCCACATGTTGAATACTGTGTACAGATGTAGTCTCCTCATCTCAAAAAAGATATTTTGGCCTTGGAAAGAATTCAGAAAAGGACAAGTAAAATGATTAGGGGTTTGGAACGGGTCCCATATGAAGAGTGGTTAAAGCAACTGGGACTTTTCAGTTTAGAAAAGAGGAGACTTAGGGGGGATATAATAGAGGTCTATAAAATCATAAGTGGTGTGGAGAGGGCAAATAAAGAAAAGTTATTCATTAGTTCCCATAATAGAAGGACTAGAGAACATCAAATGAAGTTAATGGGTATCAGGTTTAAAATGAATAAAAGAAAGTTCTTCTTCACACAGCGTGTAGTCAACCTGTGGAACTCCTTGCCAGAGGATGCTGTGAAGGCTAGGACTATAATAGAGTTTAAAGAAAAGCTAGATAATTTCATGGAGGTTAGGTCCAAAAAAGGCTGTTAGTCAGGGGATAGAAATGGTGTCCCTGGCCTCTGTTTGTCAGAGGCTGGAGATGGATGGCAGGAGACAAATCACTTGATCATTGTCTTCAGTCCACTCTCTCTGGGGCACCTGGTCCTGGCCACTGTCGGCAGACAGGATACTGGGCTAGATGGACCTTTGGTCTGACCCAGTACGGCCATTCTTATGTTCTTATGTACTTAAGTCAGGAAAGGATTTATTTCCTTTTTGACTGGCCGCTCAGTGATTCAGGAAAGAGGAACCAGCCGGAGCAGCCTGACTCGGATCTGTTTGGTCCTCATCCCGTAGATGATGGGGTTTAGCATGGGGGGCACTAGGAGGTACACATTAGCAATGAGACTTTGGAAATGAAGGGGCAACATGGGGAGAAATCGGGACATGAGGGAGACCAAGAGAGGTGGGATGTAGAAGGCTAAGATGACGCAGAGGTGGGAGCTGCAAGTCCCAAAAGTCTTGAGCCGGGCATCCTTAGTGGGAAGCCTGAAGATGGCCCTGAGGATCTGGATGTAGGACAGAGCAATTAGAAACATATCAAGACCCATCCCAGAGATCAGCACAAAGAGGCCGTAGTAGCTACTCACACGGATGTCGGCGCAGGACAACTTCACCACAAACATGTGCTCGCAGTGCGTGTAGGGGATGATGTTAGTTCTGCAATATGGCCAGTGCCTGGCCAGGAAGGGATAGGGCAGCGTGAGAATGCAGCCACGCAGCACCACAGCCAGGCTGATTTTGGCCACCACCCGGTTTGTCAGGATGGTGGAATGTCTCAAGGGATCACAGATGGCCACGAAGCGATCCAAAGCCATGGCCACGAAGATCCCAGACTCAGTTGCTGTGAAGCAGTGAACAAAATACAGCTGGGTGACGCAGGCGCCGAAATCGATCTCCCTGGAATTGAACCAGAAAATGCTCAACATTTTGGGCAGTGTGCAGGTAGAGAGGACCAGGTCGGTGACGGCCAGCATGCAGAGGAAATAGTACATGGGCTCATGGAGGCTCGGCTCTGTCTTCACAATGAACAGGATGGTGACGTTCCCCAAGATGGCAATGGCGTACATGGTGCAGAAGGGGATGGAGATCCAGACATGGGCTGTCTCCAGGCCAGGAATGCCCAGCAGGATGAAGGTGGAGGGGTTCGTGAAGTAGGTTGTGTTGGAGTCGGACATGGCCTAGGGAAGAAGGTGTCCAAATCTGAGACAGAATGGTGTCTCCTGCATGTGTTGTACATTCCCCCTGACTTTCTGTATGTGCCCAGGATTTAGTTTTCCGACTGCAGAACGTATGCCTGGAAGGACAGAAAATGATAATGTGAGACATTCTTTGTACTGTTGGTGGCTGTTCTCATGGGCAAAGCAGATCGGTGGCCCTTCACACTGAAGAATCCATTTTTTTTTATTCAGGGAAACGATTTATGAACAATTGACCCTATGGATACCAATAGCGTCCCTGTGGCAATAATTCTATGTAGCATTTTGTGGGAATTCTTAATAGGTACCAGCTGGAAATTCACCCTGGAAAAGGCGTGACCCTTGTTGAGATCAACACCAAGGGGTCACCTGCTCCTTGCAACCATGGTCCATGCACAGACCATGGTTGGACACGTACGGAATGAGACGGAGAGTAACCTGCTCTGGCCATGCCCTCGGGTCTGGTCGCCCAGTGGCTGTGCAGGACACAGCAGATAGAAAAGGCGTTTCTGAGACAGGTTGTGAAAACTGGGCGGGGAGGGGCTGTTCTAAGAGGACTGAGAGGAAAGTCTGGAACTGGTTGGTTCAGAGACAAGACACACAAGGGGGCATTTGATAAAGGAGAGGAAAATAATGGAGCTGATTTAATAGAATCATAGAATACTAGGACTGGAAGGGACCTCGAGAGGTCATCGAGTCCAGTCCCCTGCCCTCATGGCAGGACCCAGTACTGTCTAGACCATCCCTGATAGACATTTATCTAACCTACTCTTAAATATCTCCAGAGATGGAGATTCCACAACCTCCCTGGGCAATTTATTCCAGCGTTTGACCACCTCTGTTCCTTTCACACAAAAGGAGAACAGCACAGATTTTCAGAAAAAGGCTAATTCCCCAAAGGTGAGGCAAGTTATCAGCAAAACTTATTGGCAAGAAAATTAGACCGAAAAAATGTGAATGAAACCTGAGAAAACCTTAAGAAGAGTTTGTTAGATAGTCAAGAAAGAGGACGATGTTGGCTAAAAACCCAATTCCATGGCCAAGAGAGTGCAGTAATGATGGGGGGAAAGCAATATATGGCACCTGGGAGAAGAAGTAGACCCACACGTCCACTTGTGAATGAGTCGTTGCTCACATTAACCGTCTGACGCCTTGGGCTGTGGCTCAGACCTTGTGCTTTGGCCGAGCAGCGGGGCAGCAATAGACTGGGCAGGGTATGTTCACATCCTCCCATTCCCAGCCAGCCGCACGGAGATCAGGTGACAGAAGGCTGATAAGTGGGTGTCCAAGCTAACACCACCAGCTCACGGACAGATCCCAGAATGAAAGAAAACTGATTTCTGCCTGGAAAGAACCCACATATCCAAATATCATCGCATTGTTATTTTTGCTTGATCGTCCCCACTTTTCTATTGTTAAGCTGCATGTTCTTTGTCTGGTTCTTTATTTGTTTCTGTTTGCTGTATAATTAATTTTGCTAGGTGTAAATTAATTGCAGTGGTGAGGTATAATCGGTTACAGAATTACGCTACACTACTGGGACCGATTAGTAACATTTCGGTAAAAGAGCTGGTGAGGGTCGAGCTGGGCAGAACTCCAATTTTACTCTATAAACTGAGGTTTAAGAGGAAATGAAGGAGGCAGGAAACTGGAATCACATTTGCTGGGAGCTAACGACAACACACATTGCAGTGTCGGCATTTGGGGCTTCTGGTCTGGATGCTCTCCCTTAGCATGACAGGAGCCAGGGCTGAGGGGGAAGGGGAAGTGCTCTGACACCGAGCTCCTGTAGCAATTGAAGTGTAGACAAGCCCGTAAGCAGATCGAGAGAAGAATCCAGTCTGGCTCTGCAGACAGGCCGGTAGGGAGACTCCACGGCTATGTCTACACTGGCATGGTTTTCTGCAAATGCTTTTAACGGAAAAGGTTTCCGTTAAAATCATTTGTGGAAAAGAGCGTCTAGATTGGCACGGATGCTTTTCCGTAAAAGCACTTTTTGCAGAAAAGCGTCCATGCCAATCTAGACACAGTTTTGCGCAAGAAAGCCCCAACCGCCATTTTCGCCATCGGGGCTTTTTTGCGCAAAACAAGACAGTGTTGTCTACACTGGCCCTCTTGCACAAAAGCATTTGCACAAGAGGGCTTTTGCCCGAACAGAAGCAGCACAGTATTTCCGCAAGAAGCACTGATTTCAGACAGTAGGAAGTCAGTGTTCTTGTGGAAATTCAAGCGGCCAGTGTAGACAGCTGGCAAGTTTTTCCACAAAAACAACCGCTTTTGCGGAAAAACTTGCCAGTCTAGACGCAGCCCACCATTTCCCTGTGCAGTTCATTCTACTGATTAGTTACTCCCAGGGCTAAACTTTTGACCCTTATTTCCACCTGGAATTTGTCTGATTTCAACTTCCAGCCACTGGGCCTGCCTTTGACTTTCTTTGCTACGTGATAGAGCCCGTTGTTACACTTTCAGACACATACATGACGTTCTTTCAGTCTGTCTCAGTCTGACATTATCTCCAGCCTCGGCTCGGTTGTTGTGGCTCCTCTCTGCACCGTCTCGTTTCCCCGCATCCCTTCGGAAATGTGGACCCAGAACTCCATTCATCCGTGTCCCCATGGCCATGTGCAGCGGTAGCGTCCTTCCCTTTCTTTCACCCGCAACGCGCCTGTTTGTGCAGTCAAGGAACCCATGAGCCCTGCTGGCTGCAGGGGTGCCCTGGGAACTCCCCGTGAGTTGCCTGTCCGTTATGATGCCACGGACCTTGCGCCCAGTGCCCTAGTGTGTGCAGTCCCGGTTCCGAGAGGGTAACTGTGCATGTGACTGTCTTACAGCAGTGTGTTTGCATGGGCCCCGCTCACCAAATGCTGAGGCCGTCTGCCTGCCCTCACCTCTCACTGTAACCATGCTGCCAGAGCGGGGTGGTCTGCAAGTTTCATCTGCAGGAATTTTTCTGTTTTCTATGCTAGGTGAGTAAACCAGCTGTAATGCATTTTACATGGGCTCTGCTGAATCTGTGGAGTGTTCATGTGTTTGTCGGAAGGTTTTCTCCTCTTCAATCAAAAATCTCAGAGAAATTAAAGCTGATCCCTCGACCAGCCACACATGGACTTACATTAAAGAAGGGAGTTGGTTTATTTCATGTAAGCCCCTTTTTCCTCCCTGGGTTACTTGGGAGCTGGTTACACTGAACTGGCTAATCTACTGAATTTAAAAGGGCACTGTACTAGAAGTGGGGTGGGCATACTTAAAGGGGCGTCACGCTTCTCTGTCTGCCATTCTCTCAAACACAGACACACACAGTAAATCACACACACACAAAAAAGTATGTACATCTCTGTCACACACACTGGTGCTGTGCACACACCGTCCGGAGGAGAGAGGGGTGCTTGGGTGGGAAGTTGTGGGTTCACGACCACGTTCAGGTTCCCCTGCAGCCACGGCCATGGGTCTCTTGTGTGTCCCCCCAGCCACTCTGCCTCTAGATTGCGGGGCCACCTTACCAACTCAGCGAAGTGCTACTTCAGCACTGAGTAGCCAGACATTCCCCGGGAATTATCCCACCCTCTGACACCACCGCCGCCTCCATCCAGTTTCCCAGTCTTAGGAAAGGACGTGCCAGGGCCTCAGCGTCCAGCCTTGCACTGGACATCGACCCTGCCGAAGGAACCCCCGTGCCTCTGAATGCAGCCTCCCTGGGATGAGAGTGAGGGGAGATGTGGTGGGACCCGAACTAGCGACATGTTGGCCTGTGACACTAGGAGCAAACTCACCCTCTGTGCCAAGGGCCCTGGGATGTTTGTGGCTCTCCAGAGCGCAAAGGGCCCAGACCGACTCTCTGCCCCTCACACCCACGCTGCCCTGGGGTTGGGGGGCAGGGGAGCCCTCGGCCAGAGCTGGTACCTGTGAGTGCTGAGAGGGACGTGTCTTCCCTGGGAATCCCCCTCAGGCAGCCGTGTTCCTGCCTCTCTAAGCCCAGCGTCTGCAGCAGCGTCCCGCGCCGAGAGCTGGCACAGGGCCGTGCACTGGTTATAACCCAGCTCTGGGCCATCCCAGGGGAGTTCACTCAGCCTCTGGGGAAGAAGCAGCATCTGGATGCAAACAGGCTGGGGACCAGCCCGTCTCTGTTTCTATGTTGATTATCCAGCTCTAGAAGTAAACAGAAATTAAGGGTGTGACTGGGGGCGGTCACAGATGACCCTTTGGGGGGGCTTCACAGGGTGCTGACATGGCCCCTGCCACTCACCTTTCTGCTCTCTGGGGCTCCTCACCACCCGGTCCTGCTGGGCCAGCTCCCCTATTCTCCCCCAGCCAAGGCCTCGAGCTGAGGTCCCTGCCCCCACCGAGAAGCAGCACAGACACAGAACCAATTCAAATCCAAGGCGAGGGCAGTTTAGGGCTCAGCACCCTGGGAGACCCCTCCCCAGATGGGATCAGACCCCAAAGAATTAGGTGAGCCCCTTTAGCAATGAAAGGGGGAATGTGCATGCTGGTTGCCCCCCCAGGTAACAATCTCTTACACTGGGTTAAATAGAAAATAAAAATGGTTTTATGAAGTGGAAGCAGTGGGATTTGAGTAGTAATAAGTGAGAACAGGCAGAGCAAAGTAGGTTACAAGTCAAAAGAATCAAACTGCTTGGCTAATTCTACATTGAAACCTCGGCACAAACTCCTCACAGTCACCCTAAAACCTCTTTTCCAGCTGCCCCTCCAAACCAGGGCTTTCTTCCACTCCCTGGGGTCACTGGCCCCTTCCTTCAGGTGCAGCCCAGCCAAAAGACCCAGGCCTCTGCTTCCCTATTCCTTTTGGTAAGGAGTTGAGGCCACTCGTTACCAACCACTGCTCAGACTGAAGGATGAAAGATTGTTGAACAGCGGCTCACCTAGAAGTTGCGGGTAACACCCTCCATGTCTCCCCTTCACACATTGGAAACTCACCAAGTATCCCCCCTCCACGTGTCTAATTTTCCACACACAAATGATACGTACAACAGAGTAAGATCAACAGAACCAGCAGACCATGACATGCAGATCGATGGGTTACATGAAATAATCCACTTAAACCACCTTTGATTTATGTATATTCATGTCCATGAGTCCATTTCATAAAGCACGGGGGGTCCGTCACAAAGGGAGCTTCCCAAAGGGAGGGAAGAACTCCTGGGCAAGGTTGGGAATAGCGTTCCAAAATTGACTTCTGCAGCCCTTAAAATCGATGTGACGGGCACGGTAGAGTGGATGCATCACTTAGATCAAATTTAGCTACATAAGGTCAGTTTTCCAAGGGTATGTCTACAGTAGCCCCCTAGTTTGAACTAGGGAGGCTAATGTAGGCATTCAAAGGTACAAATCAAGCCCGGGATTTAAATATCCCACACTTGATTTGCATCTTCCCAGCTGGTCGCCATTTTTGAAATTTACAAGTCCGGACTAACTGCCCATGTCTGCATGCGGCAGGGACCCGGTAGCTCAAAATAAAGCCCTAGTTCGAACTACCTGTTAACCCTCATTCCAGGAGGAATAACAGGTAGTTTGAACTAGGGCTTTAACTCGAATTACCAGGTCCCTGCCACGTGTAGACACGGGCAGTTAGTCCGGACTTGTAAATTTCAAAAATGGCGACCAGCCGGGAAGATGCAAATGAAGCCCGGGATATTTAAATCCTGGGCTTAATTTGCAACTTCGAATGCCTACGTTAGCCTCCCTAGTTCAAACTAGGGGGCTAGTGTAGACATACCCTAAACTACAAGTGTAAAGGAGGCCTGTCATGACTCAGTTCCCCAACCTGGCACTTTGAGGGTAGATGAGGGCCGGCTAGCAGAATAAACTCTGTAGGAACCTGTCTCTGTAACTCCCAGGCTACGTCTACACTGCGGGTTTTTCGGGAGAAGATATGGAAGTGAAATGCTCATTTACATATTGTGTGCTCTCATTCGCATATCCTCTTCCAATCCTTTTTGCGGAAGAGGTTTTGCCGTTAAAAAACCCCGTGTAAATGGGGCCATTTGTCTGAAGAAACCTTTTTTGCACAAGATCCCTTATTCCTCAAAAATCAAGGTTTACAGAATCTTGCGCAAAAGGGTTTTTTTCTGACAAATGACCCCGTCTACACGGGGCTTTTTAATGGCAAAACCTCTTCTGCAAAAAGGATCAGAAGAGGATATGAAAATGAGAGTGCAAGATATGCAGATGAGTGCTCCATTTGCATATCTTCAGCCGGAAATCCCCCTGCAGTGTAGACGTAGCCCCAGAGACAAACTTGTCCGATCTCAGTTTCCCTGAGACACAAAAAGATTGGTCGCAGCCCTCACCAAGGGTAAATAAAATGATAAAATAAGCCCTTTTCCAGGGAAGAAATCACTTGGAATCCCCTACTTGAGGCAAAGCTCCCCACTACCCCCCTCTGTTTTGCTTGGAGTTGGGAAAACAAACAGAGATAATCCGCAGCGAACTGTGGGGCCCTGCTCCTCCCTGATAACTTGGGCATGTAGGTTTAAGGACACAAAAATCAACCAATACTGGTTAACCAAAACAAAAAGAAAACACTTTTATCATTAAAACAAGACTTCTGTTGAAAGCAGAGTAAATGACTGGGTGTTAAAAACCATAGAGTGAAATAGACTCAGTGAGAATCCCTGGGCTGTAATTCCTTAGTTACAAAAGAGAAAAACAATTAACGTGCTGCGCTGTACCAGTCCTACCACAAGGCGAAAGAGGAGAGTAGACAGTCCGGCATAGCAACTCTCCGACCAGCTGGACACCATTTTGGGGGTTGGCCTGGCCAGGGTCCTCAGTGTGGTTGTGAAAGGGAGAGCCCTCTACCATGATCATGACCAATCATGTCTCTTAGACTTTAGTTTCCCTGTCTGTATAATGGGTTTGTATTGATAGTGATTTTCTTGTACTAGGTCATTTTCCCTATCCCTTTGCCCAGCATCTGTGGGGAATATGCCCAAGAGACATAGAGACACGCTTGGTCTCTGTGTGGGAAATGGGGCAGAAACACACAGACACTCACCCACCCTCTGTGAGGAGAACAAGGAAGAGCGGAGCAGACACACACAGCCCTAGCTGAGGAATGGAGCTGAGAGACACAGAAACCCACCGAGGCCCACTGAGGGGGAACAGGCCTGAGAGATGCAGACACACCCAGTTCCAGTGAGAGGAAGGGGATAGAGATACACATGCACATGTCCCGCCCCCAGAGGGGAAGACACTAAGGCTGTGTCCAGACTCCATGCCTCCGTCGACGGAGGCATGTAGATTAGCCAGATCGGAAGAGGGAAATGAAGCCGCGATTAAAATAATCGCGGCTTCATTTAAATTTAAATGGCTGCCCCGATCTGCCGATCAGCTGTTTGTCGGCAGATCGGGAGAGTCTGGACGCGATGCCCCGACAAAGAAGCCTTTCTTCATCGACACAGGTAAACCTGGTTTCACGAGGCTTACCTGTGTCGATGAAGAAAGGCTTCTTTGTCGGGGCATCGCGTCCAGACTCTCCCGATCTGCCGACAAACAGCTGATCGGCAGATCGGGGCAGCCATTTAAATTTAAATGAAGCCGCGATTATTTTAATCGCGGCTTCATTTCCCTCTTCCGATCTGGCTAATCTACATGCCTCCGTCGACGGAGGCATGGAGTCTGGACACAGCCTAAGACTACATTTACACTGTTGGGTTTTTGTGCAAGAAGTCTTTTGCGGAAGAGATCTTGCGCAAAAGCGCGTCCAGACCTCAAAATGCATGACAAAAGCGATGTGCTTGTGTGCAAGAGAGCATCCACACTGCATTCCCTGATGGGTAATAAGTTTTGACTTCTGGCTGAAGTTATTCCTACAGTCAGACAAGATGAAGGGTTTCTCGCCGGTGTGAATTCTCTGCTGTAAAATGGGGACCTGTGTACACTGGACACTTTCCCCACACTCACTGCAAGTGTAGTGTCCTGTCTGAAGGGGAATGCTCTGTTGAATGGTTTCTTTTTTCTCTTCACCCCTCTGCTCCTGTGACTGGATTTACCCTGTCCCTTTTCTGGATGGTTTTGCTGCTGTCTTCAGGGACTATACTGACTCTCAGACGTCTCTCTCTGCTAAGGACACTGGGGCTACCTCTACACTGCAGGCTTCTTGCACAAGAACGTTTTCTGAAAAAGATCTTCCTCAAAAAGTTCTTGCACAAGAGCGCGTCCACACTGCCATGTGCTTTTGTGCAAGAGAGAATGGCCATCAGAGCACCTGTGCTTTTTCCGATAGAGGTTTTCTTGCACAATAAACCCCTTTTGTGTCTCCACACTCCTTGCACACTCCTTTTTGTGGAAGAGCTCTTGTGCAAAAAGGCTTATTCCTCATACAAAGAGGAAGAACTCCTGCGCAAAAAGCCCTGTCTTCTGACTATCTACTGTACTTTTTCTTATGCAAAAACACGCTTTTAGTGTGGATGCTCTGCACGTTTTTGCACAAAAAAGGCTGTTTTTGCACAAAAACTCTGCAGCATAGATGTAGCCTGGGAAACACCCTTCAGTTCTTCCCAATAACATCCTACATGGAGCCACTTGCTCTGTTCCTTCCTGCTGAAGGCTCCCCTCACTGTTCTCCCTCAACCTTCTCTGTGGGTGTCACTGGAGTCAAGATACCTTAATTTGGTATTTCGTGATTTCACAGCTGGAGATTGATTGGAGCAAATGCTCCCATTGACTTCCCTTACTCCTCACAAACCTTTGGTCTGACCCAGTATGGCCATTCTTATGTTCTTGTGTTCTTAAGTCAGGAAAGGATTTATTTCCTTTTTGACTGGCCGCTCAGTGATTCAGGGAAGAGGAACCAGCCGGAGCAGCCTGACTCGGATCTGTTTGGTCCTCATCCCGTAGATGATGGGGTTTAGCATGGGGGGCACTAGGAGGTACACATTAGCAATGAGACTTTGGAAATGAAGGGGCAACATGGGGAGAAATTGGGACATGAGGGAGACCAAGAGAGGTGGGATGTAGAAGGCTAAGATGACGCAGAGGTGGGAGCTGCAAGTCCCAAAAGTTTTGAGCCGGGTTTCCTTAGTGGGAAGCCTGAAGATGGCCCTGAGGATCTGGATGTAGGACAGAGCGATTAGAAACATATCAAGACCCATTCCAGAGATGAGCACAAAGAGGCCGTAGTAGCTACTCACACGGATGTCGGCGCAGGACAACTTCACCACAAGCAAGTGCTCGCAGTGCGTGTGGGGGATGATGTTAGTTCTGCAATATGGCCAGTGCCTGGCCAGGAAGGAATAGGGCAGCGTGAGAATGCAGCCACGCAGCACCAGAGCCAGGCCGATTTTGGCCACCACCCGGTTTGTCAAGATGGTGGAATGTCTCAGGGGATGGCAGATGGCCACGAAGCGATCCAAAGCCATGGCCACAAAGATCCCAGACTCAGTTGCTGTGAAGCAGTGAACAAAATACAGCTGGGTGAGGCAGGCGCCGAAATCGATCTCCCTGGAATTGAACCAGAAAATGCTCAACATTTTGGGCAGAGTGCAGGTAGAGAGGACCAGGTCGGTGACGGCCAGCATGCAGAGGAAATAGTACATGGGCTCATGGAGGCTCGGCTCTGTCTTCACAATGAACAGGATGGTGACATTCCCCAAGATGGCGATGGCGTACATGGCGCAGAAGGGGATGGAGATCCAGACATGGGCTGTCTCCAGGCCAGGAATGCCCACCAGGATGAAGGTGGAGGGGTTGGTGAAGTAGGTTGTGTTGGAGTCGGACATTGCCTAGGGGAGAAGGTGTCCAAATCTGAGGCAGAATGGTGTCTCCTGCATGTGTTGTACATTCCCCCTGACTTTCTGTATGTGCCCAGGATTTAGGGTTACGACTGCAGAACGTATGCCTGGAGGGACAGAAAATGATAATGTGAGACATTCTTTATACTTTTGGTGGCTGTTCTCAGGGGCAAAGCAGATCGGTGGCCCTTCACACTGAAGAATCCAATTTTTTTTATTCAGGGAAATGGTTTATGAACAACGGACCCTATGGATACCAACAGTGTCCCTGTGGCAATAATTCTATGTAGCATTTTGTGGGAATTCTTAATAGGTACCAGCAGGAAATTCACCCTGGAAAAGGCGTGGCCCTTGTTGAGATCAACACATTAGGACTGGAAGGGACCTCGAGAGATCATTGAGTACAGCCCCCTGCCCTCATGGCAGGACCCAGTACTGTCTAGACCATCTCTGACAGATGTCTATCTAACCTGTTCTTAAATATCTCCAGAGAGGGAGATTCCACCACCTCCCTTGGCAATTTATTCCAATATTTGACCACCCTGACAGTTAGGAATTTTTTCCTAATGTCCAATCTAAACCTCCCCTGCTGCACTGTAAGCCCATTACTCCTTGTCCTGTCCTCAGAAACCAAGAAGAACAAATTTTCTCCTTCCTCCTTGTGACACCCTTTTAGATATTTGAAAACCGCTATCATGTCCCCCCTTAATCTTCTTTTTTCCAAACTAAACAAGCCCAGTTCATGAAGCCTGGCTTCATAGGTCATGTTCTCTAGACCTTTAATCATTCTTGTCGCTCTTCTCTGTACCCTTTCCAATTTCTCCACATCTTTCTTGAAATGTGGCGCCCAGAACTGGACACAGTACTCCAGCTGAGGCCTAACGAGCTCAGAGTAGAGCGGCAGAATGACTTCACGAGTTTTTTACAACACACCTGTTGATACAACCTAGAATCATATTTTCTTTTTTTGCAACAGCATTTCTCTTTATTAAACCTCATCCTGTTTTCCTCTGACCATTTCTCTAACTTGCTAAGGTCATTTTGAATTATGTCTCTATCCTCCAAAGAAGTCGCAACCCCACCCAGTTTGGTATCATCTGCAAACTTAATAAGCGTACTCTCTATCCCAATATCTACATCATTGATGAAGATATTGAACAGTATGGGTCCCAAAACAGACCCTTGAGGAACTCCACTTGTTATCCCTTTCCAGCAGGATTTAGAACCGTTAACAACAACTCTCTGACTACGGTAATCCAGCCATGGCAGCATTACATGGGACTAGGACTGAGAGCCAGAGCCGAGGGACACAAGTTTAGTCCCTTTATGAGGAAACAGCTGGAGCAGCCTGGCCCGAATCTGTTGTGTCCTCACCCCATAGATGATGGGGTTCAGCATGGGGGGCAACAGGAGGTACAAATTGCCATTGAGAACATGGAAATGAAGAGGCAAATTGTGGCCAAACTGAGTGGTCAGGGAGGAGAAGAGACCTGGGATGTAAAAGATTAAGATGGCGCAGAGGTGGGTATTACAAGTCCCAAAAGACTTGAGCCAGACATCTTTTGTGGGGAGTCTGAATATGGCCCTGAGGCAACTTGGGCATGGTAAATGTACACAGGACCAGGTCAGTGGCGGCCAGCATGCAGAGGAAATAGTACATGGGCTCATGGAGGCTCGACTCCCTCTTCACAACGAACAGGATGGTGAAATTCCCAAGAGGGCTATAGCGTAGATGGCACAGAAGGGGATGCAGATTCAGACATGGGCCCCCTGCAGCCCAGGAATGCCCAGCAGGATGAAGGTGGAGGGGTTGGAGAACTCAGTTGTGTTTGAATTTGACATGGGATAGTGGAGAATGCGTTCAACTCTGAGGCAGAAGAGTGTCTCTTGAATGTACCATACATTCCTCTGACTTTCCGTATGTGCCCAGGGTTTCTAATGATGGTCGCAGTATAATTGCCTAGAGGGACAGAAAATGATAATATGAGACACGACATGCTCTGGTTGAGGCTGTTGTCATGGGCAAAGCAGATTGCTCGCTCTTCACACTCTGAAAAAAAATTGTTTTTCAGTGAAATGAATTATGAACAATGAATCCTCCGAATGCCAGTGGTGTGCCAGGGTCAGTAATTTGCATACATCATTTTGTGAGAAAGCTTAATAGGCACCAGCAGGAACTACACCCCAGGGAAAGGCCTGGCCCTCACTGAGAGCAACACCAGGGGTCACTTGCCCTTTGCAGCTCTGGCCCAAGCTCAGAACGTGGTTGGACACATATGGAATGAGATGGAGAATAACCTGCTCTGGCCATGCAGTTGGGTTTGGTCACCCAGTCACTATACAGGCAATCGCTGAGATAAAGTTATAACAGATAATGTTGTAGTTTCCTCTCGCACTGAGGATACCTCTCCGGGGGAGGGAACTCCACTCAGTAGGAAAAGGCAAGTGTTAGTAATGGGATCGTTAGAAACATAGATAACTGGGTTTGTGATGACCAGGAGAACCGTACGGTGAGTTGCCTGCCTGGTGCGAAGGTTGTGGATGTCTCAAGACATCTAGATAGACTTATGTGTCATGCTGGCAGGGAGCCAGTGGTCGTGGTACATGCAGGTACCAATGACATAGGGAAGGGTAGGAGAGATGTCCCCCCGGGCAAATTTAGGCTGCCAGGAAAGATATTGAAATCCAGGACCTCTATTTTGTCATTCTCTGAAATGTTTATATGTCCACACACAGGGACAGGTAGACAGGCAGAACTTCAGAGACTCAATGTGAGGATGAGATGATGGTGTAGAGAGCAGAACTTTAGATTTATTAAGAACTGGGGAAATTTTGTATATGGGGGGAGCCCATACAGGAAGGATGGGCTCCACCTAAACCAAAGAGGAACCAGGCTGCTGGCACTTAACATTAAAAAGGTCGTAGAGCAGTTTTTAAACCAAGGGCTGGGGGAAAGCCGACAGGTGCGGAGGAGCACATGGATCGGACAGAGACATCCCTTAAGGAGGGTCTACTAATAAAGATTCTCTCTGTTCTAGTCAGGAGAGGATGGAAGGTGATAAAATATGGGGGAGATTAGATGAGAAACAAATGAAAAAGAGTGTAATACATCAGGAAATGGCAGACAGATTGAGAGGGACAAACGTTTCAACTGCTGACACACAAACACTGGAAGTTTAAATCATAGAATCATAGGACTGGAAGGGACCTCGAGAGGTCATCGAGTCCAGCCCCCCGCCCTCAAGGCAGGACCAAGCTCCGTCTACACCATCCCTGACAGATGTCTGACAGATGTGAACTAGAGTGCCTAGTTTTAAAGGAGGCTATTGAAAGAATGGGCATCACGGAAACTTGGTGGAATGAGGACAATCAAGGGGACACAGTCATACCAGGGTACAAAATATATCAGAAGCACAGAGCAGGTCACGCTTGTGGGAGCGGGGCATTATATGTGAAAGAAAACGTAGAATCGAAGTGGAAAATCTTGAGGCTACGTCTAGACTGCAGACGACTGGAAGAGATCTTCTGGAAAAGCTAATTTTGAAAGAGAGCATCTAGACAGCAAAAGCGCAACGAAAAAGTGATATGCTTTTTTGAAAGATAGCGTCCACATGCATTGGACACTATCTCACATTTAAGGTCACCAGGAACCAGTTCAGGCAGGGCTATTTATAAATACATTAGATGCAAAAGGAAGAACAAGAACAGGGTAGGCCCACTGGCCAGTGAGGAGGGAGAAAAAGTAACAGGAAACTTGGAAATGGCAGAGATGCTTAATGACTTCTTTGTTTCAATCTTCACTGAGAAGTCTGAAGGAATGACTAACATAGAGAATGCTAGCGGGAACAGGGTACGTTGAGAAGATAAAATAAAAAAAGAACAAGTTAAAAATCACCTAGAAAAGTTCAATGCTTGCAAGTCACCAGGGCCTGATGAAATGCATCCTAGAATACTCAAGGAGCTGATAGAGGAGGTATCTGAGCCTCTAGCTATCATCTTTGGAAAATCATGGGAGACAGAAGAGATTCCAAAAGACTGGAAAAGAGCAAATATAGTGCCCATATATAAAAAGGGAAATAAGAACAACCCAGGAGACTACAGACCAGTTAGTTTAACTTCTGTAGCAGGAAAGGTAATAGAGCTAGTAATTAAGGAAATCATCTGTAAACACTTGGATGGTGGCAAGGTGATAGGGAACAGCCAGCATGGATTTGTAAAGAATAAATCTTGTCAAACTAATCTGATAGCTTTCTTTGATAGGATAACGAGTCTTGTGGATAAGGGAGAAGCGGTGGATGTGGTTACCTAGACTTTAGTAAGGCATTTGATACGGTCTTGCATGATATTCTTATCAATAAACTAGGCAAATACAACTTAGATGGGGCTACTATAAGGTGGGTGCATAACTGGCTGGGTAACCGTACTCAGAGAGTAGTTATTAATGGTTCACAATCCTGCAAGAAAGGTATAAAAAATGGGGTTTCTCAGGGGTCTGTTTTAGGACCGGCTCTGTTAAATATCTTCATTAATGATTCAGATATTGGCATAGAAAGTACGCTTCTTAAGATTGCAGATGATACCAAGCTCGGAGGGATTGCGACTGCTCTGGAGGATGGGTCATAACTTAAAATGATCTGAACAAATTGGAGAAATGGACAGAGGTAAACAGGATGAAGTTTAATAAAGACAAATGAAATGTGCTCCATTTAGGAAGGAACAATCAGTTTCACACATACAGAATGGGAAGCAACTGTCTGGGAAGGAGAATGGCAGAAAGGGATCTAGGGGTCATAGTGGACCACAAGCTGAATATGAGTCAGCGGTGTGATGCTATTGCAAAAAAAGCAGACATGATTCTGGGCTGCATTAACAGGTGTGTTGTGAGCAAGACACCAGAAGTCATTCTTCCTCTCTTCTCTGTGCTGGTTAGGCCTCAGTTGGAGTATTGTGACCAGTTCTTGGCACGGCATTTCAGCAAAGATGTGGAGAGGGTCAAGAGAAGAGCAACAAGAATGATAAAAGGTCTAGAGAACAAGACCTATGAGGGAAGGCTGAAAGAATTGGGTTTGTTTAGTTTAGAAAAGAGAAGAGTGAGGGGGGACATGATAGCAGTTTTCAGGTATCTAAAACGGTGTCATGAGGAGGAGGGAGGAAACTTGTTCATCTTGGCCTCTGAGGATAGAACAAGAAGCAATGGCCTTAAACTGCAGCAAGGGAGGTTCAGGTTGGACATTAGGAAGAAGTTCCTACCTGTCAGGGTGGTCAAACACTGGAATAAATTGCCCAGGGAGGTTGTGGAATCCCCATCTCTGGAGATATTTAAGAGCAGGTTAGATAAATGTCTATCAGGGATGGTCTAGACAGTATTTGGTCCTGCCATGGGGGCAGGGGACTGGACTCGATGTCTCTCGATGTCCCTTCCAGTCCTAGTGTTCTCTGATTCTATGATTCTATGAGGTCAGCATTTGCTTCTAGGAGCTGTTGCCTAAGACTAGATGAGACGCTCTTAAAGGGACCCCCTGGACAGCTGTTTCTCACCTTCTGCTGTGTGCTGAACTCCTCTCCAAGGGACAGCAAAGCTTTAGTGGTGCCTGCTCTGGTTCCCCTGCTTTTGGACACCACAGCACACTCCTTGCCATGGAGCCAGAGCTGCCTCTGGGCATGTGATGGCCCCACACGGCCATGCTGTAGGTCGTGTAGCACTTTGTGCCGGCCGCCTTCATGGCCCTGCAGGAGCTGGACACCGAACTCATCCTTCAGAGCCCATCCCTGTGTGCAGGAGCAAGGCCCTTGCAACCACACCCCACTGTGGAGAGACGTGTTTGGGGGCAGGACACCAGTTGCAACTGGTGGGACTGTCTGGTCGTGGGGCGGTGGGATGACCAGCAGTGGGTCCACAACTTCTGGATGAGGAAGGCCACCTCCACAGAGCTGTGTGCCTTGCAGTAAAAGAGCGAAGGGAAAGTACTTGGATTCCATGAATTATTCCTCTGCCTTCTCCCTTCCCCACCCAGTGATAGGCATGCACGGCATGCACAGTATTTGCCCCTTGCTCCCAGATAGTCATTGGAATGGGAAGAAAAGCAAATCATTTCCCGGTGCACACGGCTGCCCCCCCCACCCCTCCGTCCTCCACCCTATTCTCCACCCGGCCTCATGAAACTTTGCCCTTGGTGCACTAGGCAATCAATGCACACTGAATGGGTTTTGCCCAGGGCAGGATGGTAGAGCTCTGGGTGTTTAGGATGCAGAGCCAAGAGAACTTTCTCTGTGGCCTCTCTATGGTGGGTCCATGACTGGCTGGCCAGAGCATTCAGGAAAATAGTTGGGGGTGGGGCCCTGCCTGCAGATGTTGGTCTGAAGCAAGCGTGTCATGTCGCAATGCAAGAGGGAAGCCTCAGCTGTATTTCCATTCCAGGGGGCACCCATCACACAGATGTTCCAAAGAGTAGTGGGGGAGGACAGGAGAAATCAAGAGTGCAGGATGTGGGTGAAAGGCATAGAAGGGATGGGGATACTCAAGGGAAGATTGAAGTAGAGGCGGGAGAAGATGAGGGGGGACGGTGCAGGGCCTTGGATCTCAGTTACAATGACAAAGACAATTAGAAAGGGGGCAAATCTATGAGGTAGAACGTCTGAAAGGAGGAGCCGTGTTAGTCTGTGACTTTAAAAACAACAAGAAGCCCTGTGGCCTCTTAGACATGAGCTGGAGTAGGAGGTGGGGGAAGGAATCCAGAATTTAGCACAGAAAGAGAAGGAAGAGAGAAAAAGTAAATGTCAATTGTAGGGCTGGTGCAAATGAGGCTGATTGAGTGGGCTGTAAGTGTCTCCTCCTTAGCTTTAGATGTGAAAAGGAGGTGTTAAGTGTATGGAAGGCTGCTTTATAAAGGGCCATCCAGTTAATGGCTTTGTTCAAGCCTGGAGAAACAGTGTCAAGTCTGCATATGAAGGTCAAGTCCACACTCTGGCTCTGTAATTGGCTGGGGAAAGTTGTTGGTAGAAGAACGGCTGCTTTGAAATCCAGGACCGAGCGCCCAGGCAGGGTACAATGTTCCCCTGCGGGTTTCTGTGAGTTTCGATTTCTGGTGCCTGACTTGTGTCCATTTATCCATTTGGCCAATATGCATGGCAGAGGGGCATTGCTGGCACTTGATGGCATACGCCACATTAGAGGATGTGCTGGTGAATGGGCTTTTGATGTTGTGGTTAGGTCCTGTGATGGTGTCACTTATACAGATGTTGCAAATGAAGCCCGGGATTTAAATAACTGTTACTTCTCATGGAATGAGGAGAAACAGTTAATTTGAACTAAGGAATTAGCGTCTAGTTGCAGGCAGTTAGTTTGGACTAAGGAGGATTTAAAAATGGTGGCACCATGCAACCTGGGATATTTAAATCCCGAGCTTCATTTGCAACTCCAGTGCCCTCGTTTGCCTTCCTAGCTTGAACTAATGAGCTAGTGTAGACATACCCTTACACACAAACCCTTCACTCTGTAAGTCACACTCAAAACCGTGGTAAGGACAGGAAAGGATTTATTCTCTCTGACTGGTCTATTAGTGATTCAGGCAGGGCCAAGAACCATGTTGCCTGGGAACTTTACACAGGACTTGAACTGGGAGCCAGAGCCAAAGGAGACAACTTCAGTCCTTTTATGAGGAAACAGCCGGAGCAGCCTAACCCGGATCTGTTGGGTCCTCACCCCATAGATGATGGGGTTCAGCACAGGGGGCAACAGGAGGTACAAATTGGCAGTGAGAACATGGAAATGAAGAGGCAAATTATGGCCAAACCGAGTTGTCAGGGAGGTGAAGACGGCTGGGATGTAAAAGATTAAGATAGCACAGAGGTGGGAGCTACAAGTCCCAAAAGTTTTGAGCCGGGCATCTTTAGTGGGGAGGCGGAAGATGGCCCTGAGGATCTGGGTGTAGGACACAGTGATAAGAAACACATCAAGACTTATCCTAGAGATTAGTGTAAAGAGGCCGTAGTAGTTACTGACACTGATGTCGGCGCAGGCCAGTTTCACCACACGCAAATTCTCACAGTGCGTGTGGGGAACGATGTTGGTTCTGCAATATGGCCACTGCCTGGCCAGGATGGGGTAGGGCAGTGCGAGCACGGCACCGCGCAGCACCACGGCCAGGGCAATCTTGGCTACAACGCGGTTCGTCAGGATGGTGGAATGTCGCAGGGGATGGCAGATGGCCACGTAGCGATCCAAAGCCATGGCCACATAAATCCCAGACTCTATCGCTGCGAAGGTGTGAACAAAGTACATCTGGGTAAAGCAGGCACTGAAACTGATCTCTCTGGACTTGAACCAGAAGATGCTCAGCATAGTGGGCATGGTGGATGTGGACAGCACCAGGTCAGTGATGGCCAGCATGCAGAGGAAATAGTACATGGGCTCATGGAGGGTCCGCTCCCTCTTCACGATGTACAGGATGGTGAAATTCCCCAAGATGGTTATGACGTACATGGTACAGAAGGGGATGGCAATCCAGACATGGGCCCACTCCAGGCCAGGAATGCCCAGCAGGATGAAGGTGGAGAAGTTGGAGAACTCGGTTGTGTTGGAGTTTGACATGGGATAGTGGAGAACGTGTCCAACTCAGGGGCAGAAGAGTGTCTCTTGGAAGTACCATACGTTCCTCTCACTTTCCGTATGTGCCCAGGGTTTATAATGATGGTTGCAGCACAATTGCCTAGAGGGACAGAAAATGATAATATGAGACACGACATGCTCTGCTTGAGGCTGTTGTCATGGGCAAAGGAGAGAAAGAAAAAGGAAGGGGGTGGGAGACAGAACATCATTAAGTATCTGGAGAATGGGCACTTAAACCTAAGCAGATAAAAATCAAAGTCAATAGATAGATACCTAAAAGAGGAAGGATACCACTCAGGGAGCTGTTAGCACCTTCAGTGGTTATTAAGTAGGTAGATTTCCCATCCGCCCATATCACACTGAGTCCATTAGCATGTGAATTGAATTTGCGGAAGAACTGGGATTCCAGGGCTTCTCTGTGGATCTGGCTTGTGGAGCTGGTGTGTGACAAGACAGCTACTTGCAGGTCTGTCAGACTGTGGTTAGGCTGAAATGCTCACCAACAGGATTCTCTATGTTCTCATCTACATGTTTTGTTTGTCTGTAAAGTGCTACCAGACCTTTTGTTGGTTTTTTCTGCACTGATACAGCAAAGTTATTTTGAAATAACTTTACTAGCTTCTACACAGCCAAACCGCCATTTTGAAATTAATTCGAAATAGCGGAGCGCTTCTTTCGAATTTGTAAACTTCATTCCATGAGGAATAATGCCAAGTTCGAAATAGCTATTTCGAATTAAGTGCTGTGTAGACACTTATTTTGAAATAGGGGTCCTGCAGCCTTCCCAGGGTGCCCTGGAGGCCACTCCAGCCTCAACCGAGAACACTCCTCTCCCACCGCTCCCCAGGAGCCTGCCAGGGTAGAGATCATGGACCTTATTCAGGTTTCGGGGCATGCCCCAATGAATATGATCTCTGCACTAGACAGAGGAACGCGGCTCTCTATGGCAGGATAGCTGCCAGCCTGGCCAGCAAAGACCATATGCGAACCCTGGAGCAGGTTTGCCTGAAAATCAAGTTGGTCTGGCGAAACCCCCAACCCTGAGTTCTGAGCTTCCCCTCCCCTTTCTTTCCCTTGCTTCCCCCTTCCAACTCCCTCCTCCCTGGTTTCCTCCTCCCTTTTCCCACCCTCTCTTCTCCCCTCAACTGCCTCCTTTCCCCAGTCTCATCAGAGTTTCATCTCCCCCACCAGTTTTGTTAAATAAAGAGAGTTTGTGTTCATGAAAATACCTGTATTTTATTTGACATCAGGAAGGGAGGTTAGGGAGGGGTAAGTGGAAGGACGTGAGGGAGGAAAGAGGCAGAACCCCCAGTGGGGTAGACCAAGGAGGCTCTTAGTGCTCCTCAGGGTGGAAGTTCTCCCGCATGGTCTCCTGCATACTGACAGCTCCCCGATGGACCTCCCGGATGGCAGCCTGCAGAAAGTGCAGCCAGGCTCACAGCAACGTGTCCAAGAGAAGCACCAGAGTGCCCAGGGGCAGCTCTGGCTCCATGTGGCTGAGTGCTGTGGTGTCCTGAGTGAGGGCAACCATAGCACACAGAGACAACATGCTTTGCTGTCCCTCATCGAGGTAGGCAAGCAAACAGGGAAAGCTGAGAACCAGCTGTCCAGAGAGGGTCCCTTTAAACACAGGCCTCAGATAGCCTCAGGCAGCAGCCACACAAAGTTGCTCCTGACCTGATGCCCTGCCAGACCTGGTTCCAGCCGGCCTTAAATGCGATTCAGCATCCACTCAGTGTGGATGAGTTATTTTGAAATAGCAAAATGCTATTTCGAAATGCATTTTGTGTGTAGATGCGTTATTTCGAAAAAACTTATTTCTAATTAACTATTTCAAAATAAGATATTTCAAAATCACGCTACAGTGTAGACATACCCCAACAGACTAACTCAGCAAACCTTGAAGCTCTCTGGAGGAGGGTATTCCAGTCATTAGGAAAAGGCAGGTGTCAGTAATGGGAGATTTGATCATTAGAAACATAAACAGCAGTTTGTGATGACCGGGAGAAATATATGATGGATAACCTGCCTGGTGTGACGGTTGTGGGTCTCTTGAGACTTCTAGCTAGTCTCATGTATAGTGCTGGGGAGGAGCCGGTGGCCATGGTAAATGTAGCTACCTACGACAGTGGGAAGGGAAGGAGAGAGGTCGTAAAGGCCAAATTTAGGCTGCTAGGAAAGAGATTGAAATCCAGGACCTCTATGGTAGCGTTCTCTAAAACTCTTCCAGTTCCACATGCGGCTCTGCCAGATAGACAGGAAGAACTTCAGCGTCTCAATGAGTGGATGAGACGATGGTGTAGGGAGAAGGGGTTTAGATTTGTTAGGAACTGGGGATAATTTTGGGAGAGGGGGAGCCTGTACAGGAAGGATGGGCTCCACCTAAACCAAAATGGAACCAGATGGCTGGCACTTAACATGAAAAAGGTTGTTTTTAAACTAAGGGCTGGGGGAAAGCCGACGGGTGTGGGTTGGACAGAGACATCTCTTAGGAAAGGGTGTATTAACAGAGATTTTCTATGTTCTAGTCAGGAGGAGAGGATGGAAGATGATAGACTATGGGGGAGATAAAATGAGAAACAATCAAATGAAAAAGAATCTAACACATCAGGAAATGGCAGACAGATAAATAGCCACAAACATTTCAAGTGCTGTTACACAAACGCTGGAAGTCTAAATCAGAAGATGGGTGAACTAGAGTGCCTAGTTTTAAAGGAGGCTATTGGTTGAATAGGCATCACGGAAACTTGGTGGAATGAGGACAATCAATGGGACACAGTCATACCAGGGTACAAAATATATTGGAAGGACAGAGCAGGTCGTGCAGGGGGAATGGTGCTATACGTGAAAGAAAATGTAGAATCAAATGAAGTGGAAAATCTTAAATGAGCCAAAATGTTCCATAGAATCTCTATGGATACTAATTCCATGTTGCAATAATAAGGATTTAACAGAAGGGATCTATTATCAACCACCTAATCAGGGCAGTGATAGTGACTATGAAATGCTAAAGGAGATTAGAGAGGCTATCAAACTAAACAACTCAATAATAGTTGGGGATTTCAACTGGACCAGTATTGACTGGGCACAAGTCACCTCAGGACGGGATGCAGAAATAAAATTTCTTGATACCTTAAAAGACTGCTTCTTGGAGCAGCTGGTTCTGGAGCCCACAAAGGAAGAGGCTGTTCTTGACTTAGTCCTAAAAGAAGCGCAGCATCTGGTTCAAGAGATAAATATAACTGGACCACTTGGAAATAGTGTCCAATATGTAATAAAATTTCACATCCCTGTGGTGGAAAAAACACCTCAGCAGCCCAACACGGTGGCATTTCATTTCAGAAAGGGGAACTACTCAAAAATGAGGAGGTTACTTACACAGAAATTAAAAAGTGCAAACGTAAAATCCCTGCAAGCTGCATGGAAAGTTTTCAAAGACACCATAATAGAGGCCCATCTTAAATGTATACCCCAAATTAAAAAACCGAGCAGGAGAACCAAAAAAAGTGCCACTGTGGCTTAACTACCAGGTAAAAGAAGCAGTGAGAGATAAAAACGGGTCTTTTAATAAGTGGAAGTCAAATCCCAGTGAGGGAAATAGACAGGACCATAAATGTTGTCAAATTAAGTGTAAAAATACAGGAAGAAATGCTAAAAATGCGTTTGAAGAGCAGCTAGCCAGAAACTCAGAAATGAAAAGCAAAATGGTTTTTAAGGACCTCAGAAGCAGGAATCCGGCTAAACACCCAGGGGCCCTTGGACAATGGAGACGCTAAGGGAGCACTCAAAGATGATAAAGTCATAGCGGAGAAGCTAAATGAATTCTTTGCATCGGTCTTCGTGACTGAGAATATTGGGGAGATTCCCAAACCTGAGCCATTCTTTGTAGGTGACAAAACTGAGGAACTGTCCCAGATTGAGGTGTCATTAGAGGAGGTTTTGGAACAAATTGATAAATGTAACGGTAAGAAGTCACCGGACCAGATGGCATTCACCCAAGAGCAGTGTCCCCTCTAAGATTTTCCAAGCATGAGCAGAATGAGTTTGGGCTTGTGTACCAGGACTGAGGTCATGTTCACTGGTGTGGGTGTGTGCCACCGTCGCCCCTGAGTTGTTAACATGCGCACATTCCCAGCCGCTGGAGTGGAACCCTCCCTCGCCTCCGCCATGCGCTATGTCCCGTTCCCATTCCCAGCTGCCGGAGCAGATCCTGCCCCCTGGCCGTGAGGCAGCTCCTGTTCCTGGCCCCAGCCACCAGAAAAGGTCAAATCCCCACACCCCATAGCAGACCTGGTTACCAGAGCCCGACTCCCCTCCACCACACAGCTGTGACAGGTCTTGGATCCCAGCCCCAGCGGCTCCCTCTCCCTGCCGTCTCAGCTGGCCCCACCCGCCGATGCTGCTGCATGCCGTGCAAGTTTTTTTTTTTGGAGATTGCCTATCTCCTAGATCTGGAAGGGACCTTTGAAGGTCATCGAGTCCAGTCCCCTGACTTCACAGCAGGACTAAGTACCATCCCTGACAAGTTTCTGCCCAAATCTCTAAATGGCCTCTGCAAAGAATGAACTCACAACCCTGGGTTTAGCAGGCCAATGCCACTGAGCTATCCCTACCTCTTTTTAAAAAAGTTCTGTTTTGCCACTCTCCAGAGGAGGTGGGTGGAGGGAAACTGTTTTGCGCTCAGCAGTGCAGGTGTGCATCTTGGCAGAAATTATGCCCAAGAGTTCTGAAAGAACTCAAATGGGACATTGCAGAACTACTCACTGTGCTTTGTCACTATCCTATAAATCGGTTTCTGTACCTAATGACTGGACAAGAGCTAACGTGATGCCAATATTTAAAAAGGGCTCTAGGGGTGACCCGGCAATTACAGACGGGTGAGTCTAACGTCAGTACTGGGCAAATTAGTTGAAACAATAGTAAAGAATAAAATTGTCAGGTGATACTAAACTGCTCATGATAGTCTGGTGAGGTCATTTTGAAGCTCTTCACAGTCTTAACTAAGTGATTGGGCAACAAAATGTCAAATTAAATTTCATGTTGATAAATGTAAAGTAAAGCACATTGGAAAAAATAATCCCAACTCTACATACAATATAATGGGGACTAATTTAGCTACAACTGCTAGTTCTCTGAAAACTTCAACTCAGACTAGGGCTACACTACAATCTTCTATCGGAAAAAGCTATGCAAGTTGGGCTCCACAATTTGTGTAGCTTTTTCCAATAGCTTTTGTGGAAGAGGCTTTACTGCCATTTGGCCCTGTCTAGATGGGGCCAAATGGCAGCAAAGCCTCCTCTTTTGGCGGAGCCCTTATGCCTTGTGAAACAAAAAAATGTGGAAGAGCAAAAGCGTTCCCAAAAAACTAAACAGAATATTAGGAATCATTTTAAAAGGGATAGAGAATAAAACAGAGAAGATCTTACTGACTCCTTATAAACCCATGGAAAGCCCACATCTTGAACACTGCGTACAGATGTGGTCGCCGCATCTCAAAAAAGATACATTGGCATTGGAAAAGGTGCAGAAAAGGGCAACAAAAATGAGGGGTCTGGAATGGGTCCCATATGAAGAGAGATTAAAGAGACTGGGACTCTTCAGCTTAGAAAGGAGGAGACTAAAGGGATATATGACTTTCACGGGGTTCAACAAATAACGGGATAAATTCAGTGGCTTTGAAGAGCAGAAAGGACCCTGATTCACCCTATTCCCTCACAGCCACATTGAACTGGATGTGTGGGGCAGAGGACCCCCTCAGCCAGAGCTGGTACCTGTGAGTGCAGAGAGGGACGTGTCTTCCCTGGGAACCCCCCTCAGGCAGCCGCGTCCCCGCCTCTCTCAGCCCAGCGCCTGCAGCAGCGTCCCGCGCCGAGAGCCGGCACAGGGCTGGGCACCGTTCTAATATAATACAGCTCTGTGGTGTCCCGGGGGGGTTGGCTCTGCCTTGGGGGACAGGCAGCATTTGAATGTAAACAGGCTGGAGAGGAGCCTGGTTGCACTTCTCAGCTCGTTCTCCAGCGTTAGTAGTAAACAGCCATTAAGGGCCCGTCCCAAAGGGGAGGAGAACTCCTGGGCTCTTAGCTGAGTCAGGCAGGAGTTGGCTGCTCTGGGGTTTTGTGTCTATTTAAAAGATGATGTCTGATTAGAAAGAAACCGAGGGATTTCCGTGGGGTGGGTCAGGCTACTCCCAGCAGGGGTCGATGGCGGAACAAGGATCGTAGTGTGAAGGGGAGTAGCGCTCCAGTGGGAGGGGGAATTGGCAGCAGGGAGAATTCAGCTCCGTATGAGAGCACAAGTAGCACAAGCAGCACACGGATAGAATTGTGAACCTCCCCCCAGGCCCAGAAGAGTAACTCTACTAAAGGAGCATCCCCCAGAGTATTGGGCAAATCTGGTAACACTCCATAGAATCATAGAATCATAGAACACTAGGACTGGAAGGGACCTCAAGGATCATCGAGTCCAGTTCCCTGCCCCCATGGCAGGACCAAATACTGTCTAGACCATCTCTGCTAGACATTTATCCAACCTGCTCTTAAATATCTCCAGAGATGGGGATTCCACAACCTCCCTGGGCAATTGATTCCAGTGTTTGACCACCCTGACAGTTAGGAACTTTTTCCTAATGTCCAACCTAAACCTCCCTTGCTGCAGTTTAAGCCCATTGCTTCTTGTTCTATCCTCAGAGGCCAAGATGAACAAGTTTTCTCCCTCCTCCTTATGACACCCTTTTAGATACCTGAAAACTGGTATTGTGTCCCCCCTCAGTCTTCTCTTTTCTAAACTAAACAAACCCAATTCTTTCAGCCTTCGTTCCTAGGTCCTGTTCTCTAGACCTTTCGTCATTCTTGTGATTAATGATTCCATAAACCTCACCATGTATTTTTCCCCCTCAGTGTCCCCTTCAATAGCCTCTCCAGTTAAGTTCATTTTTCAGTTCTTTGTGTTCCAGGGTCCAGTGTGGTAAGGCTGTAGGGGCCTTTGTGTGGTGGCTAGCCCTCTGCGGAGCTCTTCCCCAGTCCCATTGCTCTGCCTATGTCAATAAAACCAAGCAAACCCATCCAGGATTTCCCAGGTATCCCACTCCCAGCTCGGGGAACCCCTCTGTCACCCTTTCTCAGGGTTGTGGTCTCCGGCATTTTGCAGGATGGGGTCGGAAGTGAGCTCAGCATTCTGCAAGGTGTGTAGGACAGTAGCCACCTAGGTGAACGGGTCTTCCTAGAGTTGGCCATCAATCGCAGTCCATAACTGCCGAATGGATAACAGTTTTGTGAAGGCCAAAGAGCATCTTTGTGAAACATTAGAACTCGGTAGGCGTAGTAGATGCTGCTTTCTTTCTCGGATCTCTCATTGAAGAGGATTTCTGTTCTCAGGATCTGTTTGTGAAGTTAGGAGTTGTGATACACATCACTCTGCTCATCGATCTTGGGCATTAGGTAAATGTCAAAATTAACACTTTGGACACCTAGGGTATGTCTGGACTACACCCCTCTGTTGCCAGAGAGATGTAAAATAGACATACCAAATTGCTAATGAAGCGGGGATTTAAATAGCCCGTTCTTCATCAGAATATGAAGGGCCACCACTTTTCATACAGGAAAGTCTTTTCCGAGTGATCCTGTAAACCTTGTTGCATGAGGCTTAAGGGATCAGTCAGAAGAAGCTTTCCTGGTTGACCGATCCATGTCTAGATTCCTGCTTTTTGCCGGCAAATTGCCGTGGTGGCAAAAAGCGGCAGCCATTTTTATTCTAATGAAGCACGGAAAATTGTGGTGAAGGCCTTCCGCAGGCTTGTTTTGGTGGCTTGGCTGTCCATGGTGTGACACAGTTATGGGTTCTGAATTACAGCCATATCAGGAACCTGGGGGCCTGGTGCGGTTTGAGAGGATATGGCATGTGCAGCAGTCCCTCGTGGCTGGAGAACCTCATTTGTGGCCAGCCTATTATTTTGTAAGGACCTGGCCTGTGGGTGAGGAACTTTGCCTCCTGCAGTGGAAGAAGCAGGACCACCCTGTCCCTGAGCTCAACCCATAGAATCATAGCATGGGAACACTAGAACTGGAAGGGACCACAGGAGGGCATCAAGTCCAGGACCAAGCACCATCTAGACCATCCCTGACAGGTGTCTGTCCAACCTGCTCTTAAATATCCCCAGGGATGGAGATTCTACAACCTCCCTGGAAAACTTATTCTAGTGTTGAACCACCCAGACAGGCAGGATGTTTTTCCTAATGTCCTTGGGAGGTCGATAGGGTATGTTCCCAAACCTCTCTCATTATGTCCAGAAGGTCATGAGGCTGCCAGCTATATAGGGGGAGAGCTTAGTGGCTATTTCACTGAGAGTGGGCAACAGCGGAAGGATCCACTGGTCCCACTGGCATAATTCTTGAAGTACAATAATTGGTTAAGAAACAGCTAAGCTGGACTCCAAGTTGACTCTGTAAACTGAGGCCCACAGGGAAGTTCTTTGGGAACCAACTCCAGGGTACAGTCCCAAGATCTGTGGGTTGAGGGTGGGTGTCTGTGTTGAGGGGGTTACTTCTGCACCCCAGGAACAGGTAGTTGCATTGCTGGGTGCCCCAAGAGTGACAGAGAATTTTGTGCGGGGAACATTTCTGCCTGTCCCCTCCTTCCAAGGCAGCATTTGGCCTTGGGCCTGGGCTTCTTTGCCAAGCCAGAAAGCATCGAATTGGGTGTGGAGGCCCAGCTTGGGCTCCAGTCCCGACAGAGGATGTAGCAGCCGAAAAATCCCCCCTCAAGATGGCGGCCGCTAAGCATCGTTGGGCTGTGCTGGAGAACCAACGCCCTCCCCTGCGAGAGGCATGGGCAACCTGCTCTGAGGGGATTTCTTCAGCAGCCACGCCAGCCGAGTCTTGCTCAGCAAGCAGCGATCCCCGGCAGAGGTCCCGTCTGTCTTGGGCTAAGGCCCCAAACTGGGCCCGCAGTAGGTACATCGTAGCCTGAATTCACTGGGAGGAGGTCTCTGGCACAAGGGCTCTGTAATCTAAAATGGCCGCCTTTAATCACCCTTCATCTTGTGCCTCCTTGACAGGAATCCCCTAGAGACAGTCTGGGTGTTCCCCATCAGAGAGGGGGCCAAGAGGGTTTCTGGCTGCTCCATGGGCCACCAAGCAGCCACGACGCCCTGCACGACGGGTCCAAGAAACGCTTCGGGATCATCCTGAGGTGCAAATTGCAGAGCTTATTTCGAGGTAATTTCAAAATAGCTTATTTCAAAATTGGGCGCTGTCACCACAGCACCCGGTTTCGAAATAGAGCGCTATTCCGAAACGACCCTCAACCCTCGTGGAAGGAGAGTTACAGGGATGCCGGAATAGTGCGCCTGCTGTTTTGAAATCTATTTCGAAATAACGGCTGCTTTGAAGACACGGAATAGCTATTCCCGGAGACTTGCAGTGGACAAAGCCTTAAAATCTCAAGTACGATCTCCATTGGAACTGGGGTGCTGTGGAGGCTGACAACAGTGGAATAACAGCCCCTTGGGCACTGCTTGCCCGGCTCCCACGCTGGGATGCACATTAGAAGTGGCAGAGAGAGGGGGATATCGGTCGGTATGAGTCACAAAGGAAAGGGAGAGATGGACCAAAATGCATGGAAGGGGAAGGAGAGAGAGATGGGATGAAACCCACTAGAACAGGGGCTCCCTACCTCTGTCGTTCTGGGGGGCACTTTCCAAGGGAGAAGGCACATCTTCTCTCTGACCCCAAACCTGCCCTGCTGACAAAATATCTCCTTCTGGGGGAGCCCGGCTGGATCGGTCCTGGAACCCGAGCCCTCAGGGAAACAGCGAGGGCACATTTGGGTGACGAGAACACTTTGTGGGCACCTTCCCACCCAGCCCCACTCCTCTTTCAGTCACAGTGCCCTCGCGCCCAGGTAGCTACTCCAGCACTGCTGTCACTGCCCGGCTCAGTCTCTTGAGACTGGACACCTCCCAGGTGGCTTTGTTTGGGTCCCATGTGCGTTTGAGTCAGTTATAAATCCATGGGACACCCACCCCGTGAACACTGCATTCACATGTGGTCACCTCAACCCTAAAAAGGTATCTTGGCCTTGGAAAAGGTTCAGCAAAGGGCAAGAAAAATGATGAAGGTTTTGGAACAGGTCCCATATGAAGAGAGATTAAACAGACTGGGACTTTTCATCTTAGAAAAAAGGAGACTAAGGGAGATATCACAGAGGTCTAGAAAATCATGAGGTTTCGAAAGAACCACGTCTGGACTGCTTTTTTTCCCCCAAAAAGCAATTGGATGGGATTATGCAAATGAAGCATGAGATTTGTAAATCTGCACTTCATTGGCATTTTCAATTTCCTTCATTTACACTTCTTTTTCGAAAGAGGAATGTAGTCTAGAGGCACCCTAAGGACGGCCGTGTGTCGCCCCGAAGCTCTCTAGGGGGTGGCCACACTACAGAGAAGGTTGACGCTGCTGCAGTCGATCTTCTGTGGTTCGAATTAGCGGTGTGAGGGCCCCACCCCACCCATGGACGTGAATATACAGAACTGAAAGGTGCTTGGAGCAAACGATTTCATGTAACCCATCCATCTTCTTGTCATAATCCGCTGAGTCTGCGTATCTTATTCTGGTGTGTGTATGACTCTTGTGTGTCAAACTAGACACTTGGAGAAGGGAATTCTTTATGCTTGTTAAATGTGTAAATGGAAGCCAGCAAGTGGGACCTCAGTGTCTGGGCAGTCGTATGCAAATAGCCTTTTGTCCGTAAGCCTGAGTAATGGTTGGAAGGCAGTGGCCTCAATTCCTCACAAAAGAATAGGGAAGCAGAGGCCTGGGTCTTTTGGCTGGGCCGCACCTGAAGAAAGGAGCCGAAGACGCCGGGAGGAGTGGGGGGGGGGAAGGGTAGAAGGACAGCCCTGTTTGGAGGGGCAGCTGGAAAAGAAGTTCTGGGGTGAGGCTGAAAACGTTTGTACTAAGGTTTCAGTGTAGAATTAGCCAAGCGGTTTTGTTTCTTTTGTTTTGTAACCGACTTTCCTCAGCTGTTCTCACTTAGAACCACTTCCATCCAGCTGTTCTCACTTAGAACCACTACTACTTCTACTTCATAAAATCACTTTTATTTTTTATCAAACCCGGTGTAAACAATTGTTACCTGGGTGGGCAACCAGCGTGCGCATTCCCCTTTCATTGCTAAAGGGGGCTTATCCAAATAATTCATTGTGGGATTTGATCCCATTTGGGGAGGGGTGTCCCAGAGACTTGAGCCCAAAACTGAACTCCCCTTGGACCTGACGTGGTTCAGTGTCTGTGCTGTTCCTTGGTGGGGGCAGGGACCTCAGCTCAGGGCCATGGCTGGGGGTACCACGGAGCTGGTGTTAGTAGAGGGTGATTTGATGATGAGAAACATAGATAGCTGGGTTTGTGATGACTGGGAGAACCGTATGGTGACTGGCCTGCCTGGTGCAAAGGTTGCGGATCTCTCGAGGCATCTAGATAGACTTATGTGTAGTGCTGGGGAGGAGCCGGTGGTCGTGGTACATGCAGGTACCAATGACGTAGGGAAGGGTAGGAGAGACGTCCTGGAGGCCAAATTTAGGCTGCTAGGAAAGAGACTGAAATCCAGGACCTCTCTGGTGGCGTTCTCTGAAATGCTTCCAGTTCCACGCGCAGGGCCAGGTAGGCAGGCAGAGCTTCAGAGTCTCAATGCGGGGATGAGACGATGTTGTAGGGAGGAGGAGTTTACATTTATTAGGAACTGGGGACACATTTGGGGGATGAGGAGCCTATACAGGAAGGATGGGCTCCACCTAAACCAAAGTGGATCCAGACTATTGGCACTAAACATTAAAGAGGTCGTAGAGCAGTTTTTAAACTAAGAGATGGGGAAAAGCCGATTGGTGCGGAGGAGCACGTGGATCGGATGGAGACATCTTTTAGAGGAGAGTCCATTGATGGAGATTCTCCAGGCTTTAGTCAGAAAGAGAGGAGGGGAGATGATAAAGTATGGGCCAGATCAGATGAGAAACAATCACATATACAGGAATTTAATATATCAGGGAAGGGCAGACAAACAGTGGCATTTTTTTAAAGTGCTTCTACACTTTCTACACTATCCCTCTCTGGAGATATTTAAGAACAGGTTAGATAGACATCTGTCAGGGATGGTGTAGACGGAGCTTGGTCCTGCCTTGAGGGCAGGGGGCTGGACTCGATGACCTCTCGGGGTTCCTTCCAGTCCTATGATTCTAGGATTCTATGAAATGCTAGAAGTCTAAATAATAAGATGGGTGAACTAGAATACCTCGTATTAAAGGAGGAGTTTGACATAACAGGCATCCTAGAAATCTGGTGGAATGAGGACAATCAGTGGGACACATTCATACCAGGATATAAAATATATCGGAGGGACAGAATAAGTCATGCGGGTGCCGAAGTGGCACTGTATGTGAAAGATAACATAGGCTCAAATGAAGTAAAAATCTGAAATGGATCAACATGTTCAAAAGAATCACTATGGATAGTAATTCCCTGCTCTAATAAGAATATACCAGTAGGGATATATTATCGACCACCTGGCCGGGGGTAGGAATGGTGTCCCCGACCTCTGTTTGTCAGAGGCTGGAGATGGATGGCATGAGACAAATCACTTGGTCATTGTCTTCGGTCCTCCCTGTCTGGGGCACCTGGAGCTGGCCACTGTCGGCAGACAGGCTACTGGGCTAGATGGACCTTTGGTCTGACCCAGTATGGCCGTTCTTATGTTCTTATGTCATCTTAACCTTCTTCATCCCATCTCTCTTCTTCTCCCTCGTGTCCCAATTTACCCTCTTTTGCCCCTTCATTTCCAAAGTCTCATAGCTAATGTCTACCTTGTAGTGCCCCCCATGCTAAACCCCATCATCTACAGGGTGAGGACCAAACAGATCCAGGCCAGGCTGCTCCGGCTTCTCCCTCTTCCCTGAATCACTGAGCGGCCAGTCAAAAGGGAATAAACCCTTTCCTGACCTTACTGTGCTTTCTGACCGTCACATACAGGGGATTCTTACTGTGTACAGCTCATTAACTCGTAGCTTTCCCTGTCTCTAATTGTTGTTTGTGATTATTAAATCTCATGACGCAATGTTTGCGACTCATGGTACACATTATAATAAAGAATTCAATACTGGCAAGATAGCCTATGAAAATGTGTATCGTATGATATGTGGAAAAGAGTATTGAATGTACTAGAAGTAGGGTTAGGGCTAACACTTGTACACAGGTTAAAATCTTGTCACAACAGGGAAACCATAATAAACTTGCTCTGCTCTGTGGAAGGGTAAACGGAGGCACACCACTTCATGGTTGTGAATAGCTGTACTGCATCATCATCAGCTGGAAAATCACAATGGATAACAACGTTGAACAGACACAAAGAGAGGTTTTCTAACGACCCAGAGCAGGGGAACTTGCTGAGTTGTGAGATCACTCGGCTGATCCATGCAGCATTCCAAGGTACACAGAACGTTGCAATAACACAAGGGGATAACCCTACAATGTTTGGCAGCACTTGAATGCTGGTTTGGAATAAAAAAGAGAATTCTGCTCTGGGACGGGTGCTGGTGCTTTTTCCTCTCCACATTGAGGGGGGGTTGGGATTGGTAATACAGTCTTCTGACCATGGCATGACAATATCGCTTTGGGGTCCTAGGCTCAGGCATTGCACATAGCTGACTGCAGCTGTTGTACTGCCGGTTGATGACTGGTTAGGGACAGCCTTCCCCAGGAGCCAGTAAACAGTGGAGTTTGAGTGGGAGTTTGTAAGGGGAGTTTGGATTGTGGGACTCATTGGGGTTTGTTATTGCCGTGGGGGGGGGGGGGTTGGTTTGTTTTTGTGTTCGCCGGACTAACAGGATTTAGGTGAGAAGGCTGATAAACACAGAGGCAGCAGTGGCCATGGCCCAATTAGCAGAGGACACAAGGTGGATGTACATGATTCTGGAGGGGGTACCTGAAAGGAGTTTTGTTTGCCGCCTGATAGAGCTGACGGAAGAAAAGATCCGAGGACTGGAGATGCAGGTGGAAACTGTGGTCGAGTTTAGAAGGGGGTTGGAGCAGATGATGGAGCAAAGGCATGAGGTGTCTGAAGGGGAAAGCTTAGACCTACAGATGGAAGCAGGATCAAAGGCCTAAGAGGGGGGACTGCTGGGTGAAGAAAATGGACAGTGGAAGCATGTGACTATGAGAACCAGGCAGAGGAAAAGATGGGCCAGTGAAGGAGAAATAGAGCTCAAGAACAGGTATGCGGAGTTGGAGAATGAAGAAGGGGTACAACAGGTGGCCACTGAAGGTGGAAGGACAAGGAAGAAGAGAAGGATGGTTTGTCCCATAGACAAAGGGGAAGAGTGGATGGAGACAACATCAATAACAAGTGCCAGGAGGATACAGGATGGGTTGAAGAGGATTACAAGGGAAAACAGGAATGGAAAGGACTTGCAGCCTAGATTTCTGGTTATAACCCAGGTCTGGGCCGTCCCGGGGGGTTTGCTCTGCCTTGGGGGAGAAGCAGCATCTGAGTGTAAACAGGCTGGAGAGGAGCCTGTCCGCACTTCTCTGCTCTTTCTCCAGCTTTAGGAGTAAATAGCCATTAAAGGCCCTTCCCATGGGAGATGAGGCCCTTTGGGGTCTGGGCTGAGCCAGGGACGAATTCGCTGCTTTGCATGTTTGTGTCTATTATCACTGTCCAGTACCTTCCATTGAAGGTTTTTCATTAAGCCCAGTACACTTAGGTCTGTGTGTATCTGTATTACTCTTCCTCATTCCCCTCGCAGAGGGTGGGCGAGTGTCTGTGCCTCTCTGCCCTATTTCCCTCAGAGGGGCCAGGCGTTCATCTGCCTTTCCCGGCCTCATTTTCCTCACAGTGACCAAGCATGTCTCTGCGTCTCTTGGGCATATTCCCTACACAGATGCTGAGTATCCTCCCGATAGGGGCAGAGCCTCAAGCAGAAAGGGTAGGGAAAAGACCTAGTATACGAAAATCACTATCAATACAAACTCATTATACAGGTAGGTAAAATGAGGCCCAAGAGACATGATTGCTCAAGTTCATGGTAGAGGGTTCACCATTTCTTGAGCACCTTTTTTGGCCAAGGATGTGTGTCCACAAGCTCCTACTCCTATTTCCATTTTGCCGAGTATGACGGTGTGCTGGGGATCCCCCTGATCCTGCACCCCCGTAGCAGCAAAAATAGACTCCACCAGCCAGTAGAATAGAGGGTTTATTGTTTCTCCAGGATACAGCACATCATAGACGTGATGTGGCCACAGGAGCCAGGGCCAGGATGCCTCAGACCCCTTGGAATGTGGTGCCTAGGCCCCTAAACTCCCCACCCTCTGCTTAGTCTGTTCCCTTCATGGTTTCCCCAAGCTGAAACTGATCCTTCCCCCGAACACTCATTTCCTTTGTTTAGTCCCTGCCCTCAACAGGTAGGAACCGGTTGGGTCACTGTCTTCGTGACCTCAGACTCCTCAGCCGACCCCCCCGCTGGGCAGTGCTTACACACACAGGCCAGTAGGGGTCACCCACAGCCCAAACACAACAACAAGTGAATGCCCAACCTGCCCAAACAGAGGGTAAGTCTAGACTACAGACTTTTGTCAACAGAGGCTTTGTCAACAAATACTGTCGACAAAGCCTCTGTCGACAAAGAGCATCTAGACGACAGCCAGTTCTGTCGACAAAACAAGCCGCTTTTTTGACAGAGGGTCTAGACGCTCTCTTTTGAAAAAAAACAGTGTGGATGCAATAGCGCCCTTTGTCGACAGAACTCTGTCGACAAAAGGCATTATTCCTTGTAGAATGAGGTTTACCGCCATCGACAAATCTGCCGCATTCTGTCAACTTACTCTCAACAGAATTCGGTGGTAGTGTAGCCGCAGGTATAGTTTTGTCGACAAAAGTCCACTTTTGTTGACAAAACCCTGTAATCTAGACACACCCAGATGGTACTGCCTGCCCACTACATCACATCTAGAACCAGGCATCTTCCTGCCCCCCCCCCTTTAGAAGCTACTGAGGAGTTTGGGGGGACCCAGGCCCACACACTCTGTAAATAGGGGCCTGGCTGATGTGCTGGAGAGAGCAAACTATCTCCATGTATCACTGTTGACTGAGATTGCTTGGCAGGTGCCTAGGACAGGTCAGTGCTTCCGCTGTTTTGAGAGACATGGGAAATGTGAGCACTTCAAGAAGTGGACCAAGGACTTAAACCCCATGTGTGAGCTCCAGGAAAATGGCTCTTTTCGGGAACTCTCTGGATGTTCCGAGGATACAGACACACAAAAGCACATGCAAACCCAACCATAGGCCATTTGCACACACACATGGAGGCACACACACATACATGCACACATTCCTGATCTTCAAGGAACCAAACCAGGAGACATGGGCTGAGAACCACTAGCAGATCTGGCCTGCTCGGAAACATCTCATTAGAGAATACCATGTAAACTGAGGCTACGTCTAGACTGCAGAAGACTGGAAGAGATCTTCTGGAAAAGCTAATTTTGAAAGAGATCATCTAGACAGCAAAAGCACAATGAAAAAGTGATGTGCTTTTTTGAAAGATAGCGTCCACATGGATTGTTCAGTTCAGACAGGGCTTTTTATAAATACATTAGAAGCAAGAGGAAGATGAAGGACAGGGTAGGCCCACTGGTCAGTGAGGAGGGAGAAACAGTAACAGGAAACTTAGAAATGCCAAGAGATGCTTAATGACTTATTTGTTTTGGCCTTCACCGAGATGTATGAAGGAATGCCTAACATAGGGTATGTCTACACTACCACCCTAGTTCAAACTAGGGTGGTTAATGTAGGCAACCGAAGTTGCAAATGAAACCCGGGATTTAAATATCCCGGGCTTCATTTGCAGCTTGCCGGGCGCCGCCATTTTTAAAGCCCCGGTAGTTCGGACTCCGTGTCCGTGGCCACACGCGGCCTGGAGTAGGTAGTTCGGATTACGCTCTCTAATCGGAACGAGGTGTACCGGTGTAACTTCTGTGCCAGGGAAGATAATAGAGCAAGTAATTAAGGAAATCATCTGTAAACACTTGGAAGGTGGCAAGGTGATAGGGAACAGCCAGCATGGATTTGTAAAGAATAAATCATGTCAAATCAATCTGATAGCTTTCTTTGATAGGATAACGAGTCTTGTGGATAAGAGAGAAGCGGTGGATGTGGTATACCTAGACTTTAGAAAGGCCTTTGATACGGTCTCACATTATATTCTTATCAATAAACTAGGCAATTTCAACTTAGATGGGGCTACTATAAGGTGGGTGCATAACTGGCTGGATAACGTACTCAGAGAGTAGTTATTAATGGTTCACAATCCTGCTGGAAAGGTATAAGAAGTGGGGTTCTGCAGGGGTCTGTTTTGGGACCAGCTATGTTCAATATCTTCATCAATTATTTAGATATTGGCGTAGAAAGTATGCTTATTAAGTTTGCAGATGGTACCAAGCTGGGAGGGGATGTGATTGCTCTGGAGGATAGGGTCATAATTCAAAATTATCTGTACAAATCGGAGAAATGGTCTGAGGTAAACAGGATGAAGTTTAATAAAGACAAATGAAAAGTGCTCTACTTAGGAAGGAACAATCAGTTTCACACATACAGAATGGGAAGCGACTGTCTAGGAAGGAGTATGGCAAAAAGGGATCTAGGCGTTACTGTGGACCACAAGCTGAATATGAGTCAGCAGTGTGATGCCGTTGCAAAAAAAGCAAACATGATTCTGGGATGCATTAACAGGTGTTTTGTGAGCAAAACACAAGAAATCATTCTTCCGCTCTACTCTGCGCTGGTTAGGCCTCAGTTGGAGTATTGTGTTCAGTTCTGGGCACGACATTTCATGAAAAATGTGGAGAAATTGGAGAAGGTCCAGAGAAGAGCAACAAGAATGATGAAAGGTCTAGAGAACATGACCTTTGAAGGAAGGCTGAAGGAATTGGGTTTGTTTAGTTTAGAAAAGAGAAGACTGAAGGGGGACATGATAGCAGTTTTCAGGTATCTAAAAGGGTGTCATAAGAAGGAGGTAGGAAACTTGTTCATCTTGGCCTCTGAGGATGTGATGACCCCACACGGCCATGCTGTAGGTCATGTAGCACTTTGTGCCGGCCGCCTTCATGGCCCTGCAGGAGCTGGACACCGAACTCATCCTTGAGACCCTCTCCCTGTGTGCAGGAACAAGGCCCTTGCAACCACACCCCACTCTGGAGAGACGCTTTGGAGGCAGGACACTAGTTGTGACGAGTCGCACTGGCTGGTCGTGGAGCGGGGGGATGACCAGCAGTGGGTCCACAACTTCTGGATGTGGAAGGTCACCTCCATAGAGCTGGGTGCCTTGCAGTAAAAGAGCAAATGGAAAGTACTTGGATTCCATGAATTATTCCTCTGCCTTCTACCTTCCCCAGCCAGGAGTTAGAGGCATTCATGGAATGCAAGTACTTGCCCCCCGCTCCTGGATTCTCATGGGAATGGGAAGAAAAGCAAATCATTTCCCTGTGCACATGGCTGCCCACCACCCTCCTGAAACTCTGCCCTTGGTGTACTGGGCAATCAATGCACACTGGGTGGGTTTTGCCCAGAACAGGATGGTTGAGCTCTGGGGAGACAAGTGAACTTTCTCTGTGGCCTCTCTATGGTGGGTCCATGACTGGCTGGCCAAAGCATTCAGGTAAATAGCTGGGGGTGGGGCCCTGTCTGCAGATGTTGGTCTGAAGCAGGCGTGTCATGTCGCAATGCAAGAGGGAAGCCAGATGAGTGACACAGATGCCTCAGCTGTATTTCCGTTCTAGGAGGCACCCATCACACAGATGTTTCAAAGAGTAGTGGGGGAGAACAGGAGCAATCAAGAGTGCAGGCTGCAGGGTGAAAGGCATAGAAGGGATGGGGATACTCAAGGGAAGATTTGGATTAGAGGCGGGGTCTTGCGAGAAGACGAGGAGGACGGTGCAGGGCCTTGGATCTCATTTACAATGACAAATACAATTAGAAAGGGGGCAAATCTATGAGGTAGAACGTCTTAAAGGGTGAGCCGTGTTAGTCTGTGACTTTAAAAAGAACAAGTAGCCCTGTGGCCCCTTTGATATGAGTTGGAGTAGGGGGCGGGGGAAGGAATCCAGAATTTAGAACAGAAAGAGAAGGAAGAGAGAAAAAGTAAATGTCAATTTCAGGGCTGGTGCAAATTAGGCTGATTGAGTGGGCTGGAAGTGTCTCTTCCTTTGCTTTACATGTGAAATGGAGGTGTTAAGTGTACGGAAGGCTGCTTTATAAAGGGCCATCCAGTTAATGGCTTTGTTCAAGCCTGGAGAAACAGTGTCAAGTTTGCATATGAAGGTCAAGTCTGCACTCTGGCTCTGTAATTGCCTGGGAAAAATTTTTGGTAGAAGAACGGCTGCTTTGAAATCCATGACCGAGAACCCAAGCAGGGTACAATGTTCCCCTGCGAGTTTCTGTGAGTTTCGATTTCTGGTGCCTGACTTGTGTCCATTTATCCATTTGGCCAATATGCATGTCAGAGGGGCATTGCTGGCACTTGATGGCATACGCCACATTAGAGGATGTGCTGGTGAATGGGCTTTTGATGTTGTGGTTAGGTCCTATGAGGGTGTCACTTATATAGATGTTAATAAGTTAGGGTATGTCTACACTAGCTCTTTAGTTCGAGCTAAGTAGGCAAATGAGGGCAACCGGAGTCGCAAATGAAGCCCAGGATTTAAATATCCCGGGCTTCATTTGCATGTTCCCGGGCTCTGCCATTTTTAAATCGCCCTTAGACCGAACTAACTGCCCGCGGATAGATGCAGCAGTTAAATGTTAATTCGAACTATCTCCTTAGTTCGAATTAACTGTTACTCCTTGTGGAATGAGAAACAGTTAATTCAAACAAAGGAGTTAGTTCGAATTAACGTTTAACTGCCACGTCTAGTCATGGGCAGTTAGTTCGGACTAAGGGGGATTTAAAAATGGCGGCGCCTGGGAACATGCAAATGAAGCCCAGGATTTTAATATCCCGGGCTTCATTTGCAACTCTAGTTGCCCTCATTTGCCTACCTAGCTTGAATTACCGAGCTAGTGTAGACATACCCTTCACTCTGTAAGTCACACTCAAAGCCATGGTAAGGACAGGAAAGGATTTATTCTCTCTTTGACTGGTCAATCAGTGATTCAGGCAGGGCCAAGAACCTGGGAACTTTACACGGGCTTGGACTGAGAGCCAGAGCCAAAGGAGACAACTTCAGTCCCTTTATGAGGAAAAAGCCGGAGCAGCTTGGCCCAAATCTGTTGGGTCCTGATCCCATAGATGATGGGGTTCAGCATGGGGGGCAACAGGAGGTACAAATTGCCAGTGAGAACATGGAAATGAACAGGCAAATTATGAGCAAACCGAGTTGTCAGGGAAGAGAAGACAGCTGGGATGTAAAAGATTAAGATGGCGCAGAGGTGGGAGCTACATGTCCGAAAAGTCTTGAGCCGGGCGTCCTTTGTGGGGAGGCGGAAAATGGCCCTGAGGATCTGGGTGTAGGACACAGTGATAAGAAGCACATCAAGAGTAATCCTAGAGATTAGTGTAAAGAGGCCATAGTAGCTACTGATGCTGATGTCGGCGCAGGCCAGCTTCACCACACGCATATTCTCACAGTGCGTGTGGGGTATGATGTTGGTTCTGCAATATGGCCACTGACTGGCCAGGATGGGGTAGGGCAGTGCGAGCACGGCACCGCGCAGCACCACGGCCAGGGCAATCTTGGCTACAACGCGGTTCGTCAGGATGGTGGAATGTCTCAGGGGGTGGCAAATGGCCACGTAGCGATCCAACGCCATGGCCACATAAAGCCCAGACTCAATCGATGCGAAGGAGTGAACAAAGTACATCTGGGTGAGGCAGGCACTGAAACTGATCTCCCTGGAAATGAACCAGAAGATGCTCAGCATTGTGGGCAGGGTGGATGTGGACAGGACCAGGTCTGTGATGGCCAGCATGCAGAGGAAATAGTACATGGGCTCATGGAGGCTTGACTCCTTCTTCACGATGTACAGGATGGTGAAATTCCCCAAGATGGTTACAACATACATGGTACAGAAAGGGATGGAGATCCAGACATGGGCCCACTCCAGGCCAGGAATGCCCAGCAGGATGAAGGAGGAGGGGTTGGAGAACTCGGTTGTGTTGGAGTTTGACATGGGATAGTGGAGAACGTGTCCAACTCTGGGGCAGAACAGTGTCTCTTGGAAGTACCATACGTTCCTCTGACTTTCTGTATGTGCCTAAGGTTTATAATGATGGTCGCAGTATAATTGCCTAGAGGGAGAGAAAATGATAATATGAGACACGACATGCCCTGCTTGAGGCTGGTGTCAAGGGCAAAGCCGATTACTTTCTCTTCACACGCTGAAAAATAATTTCTTTTTCAGTGAAATGAATTATGAACAATGAATCCTCCGCATGCCGGCCCTGTGCCTGGGTCAGTAATTTTCATACATCATTTTGTGAGAGAGCTTAATAGGCACCAGGAGGAACTACAACCCAGGGAAAGGCCTGTTCCTTGCTGAGAGCGACACCGGGGGGGTCACTTGCTCTTTTAGCCGTCGCCCAAGCTCAGACCATGAATGAATGGAGAACGAACTGGCCATGCCGTTGGGTTGGTCACTCAGTCGCTATACAGGATATAGCTGAGATAAGGTTATATCAGGTAATGTTGTGGGATCCTGTCGCACTGAGGATACCTCTCTGGGGGAGAAAAAAACAACAAATGGTCTGGTAGCACTTTATAGACTAACGAAACACTTAGATGGTATCATGAGCTTTCGTGGGCACAGCCCCCTTCTTCAGATGACTGGAGTTATGATTTGGAGATATGAAAACTTGACAGGAATAAGATTGGGGAAGGGGAGGGGGGAGAGAAAGAAAAAAGAAGGGGGTGGGAGAGAGAACATCATTAAGTGTCTGGAGAATAGGCACTTAAACCTAAGCAGATAAAAATCAAAGTCAATAGATAGATACCTAAAAGAGGAAGGATACCACTCAGGGGGCTGTTAGCACCCTCAGTGGTTATTTAAGTAGGTAGAGTCCCCATCTGCCCGTATCACGACTGAGTCCATTAGCATGGGGGAAAGCATGCAGGGAAATCATGCAGGGTCCTTTTAAGCACAGGCCTCAAATGGCCTCAGGCAGCAGCCACACAAAATAGCTCCTGACCTGGTGCCCTGCTGGACCTGGTTCTGGCTGCCTTAAATGCGATTCAGTGTCCACTCAGTGTGGACGTGTTATTTTGAAATAGCAAAACGCTATTTCGAAATGCATTTTGTGTGTAGATGCGTTATTTCGAAAAAACTTATTTTGAATTAACTATTTCAAAATAAGATATTTCGAAATCATGCTATAGTGTAGACATACCCCAACAGACTAACTCGGCTACCCCCTGGGGCTCTCTGGAGGAGGCTACTCCAGTCATTAGGAAAAGGCAGGTGTTAGCAATGAGAGGTTTGATCATTAGAAACATAGACAGCAGTTTGTGATGACCGGGATAACCATATGATGGCTAACCTGCCTGGTGCGAAGACTGTGGGTCTCTTGAGAATTCTAGATGTCTAGTCTTATGTGTAGTGCTGGGGAGGAGCCAGTGGCCATGGTAAATGTAGTTACCTATGACAGTGGGAAGGGTAGGAGAGAGGTCGTAAAGGCCAAATTTAGGTTGCTAGGAAAGAGATTGAAATCCAGGACCTCTATGGTAGCGTTCTCTAAAACGCTTCCAGTTCCACACGCGGCTCTGCCAGGTGGACAGGCAGAACTTCAGCGTCTCAATGAGTGGATGAGACGATGGTGTAGGGAGAAGGGGTTTAGATTTGTTAGGAACTGGGGATACTTTTGGGAGAGGGGAGCCTGCACAGGAAGGATGGGCTCCACCTAAACCAAAATGGAACCAGATGGCTGGCACTTAACATGAAAAAGGTTGTAAGAACTGTTTTTAAACTAAGGGCTGGGGGAAAGCCGACGGGTGTGGGGGAGCACGTGGGTTGGACAGAGACCTCTCTTAGGGGAGGGTCTATTAACAGAGATTTTCTATGTTCTAGTCAGGAGGAGAGGATGGAAGATGATAAAATATGGGGGAGATTAGATGAGAAACAATCAAATGAAAAAGAATCTAACACATCAGGAAATGGCAGACAGATAAATAGCCACAAACATTTCAAGTGCTGATACACAAACGCTGGGAGTCTAAATCATAAGATGGGTGAACTAGAGTGCCTAGTTTTAAAGGAGGATATTGATAGAATAGGCATCACAGAAACTTGGTGAAATGAGGAGAATCAATGGGACACAGTCATACCAGGGTAAAAATATATCGGAAGGACAGAGCAGGTCATGCAGGGGGAATGGCGCTATACGTGAAAGAAAATGTAGAATCAAATGAAATGGAAAATCTTAAATGAGCCAAAATGTTCCATAGAATCTCTATGGATACTAATTCCATGCTCCAATAATAAGAATTTAACAGAAGGGATCTATTATCAACCACCTAATCAGGACAGTGATAGTGACTATGAAATGCTGAGGGAGATTAGAGAAGCCATCGAACTAAAGAACTCAATAATAGTGGGGGATTTCAACTGGACCAGTATTGACTGGGTACACGTCACCTCAGGACGGGATGCAGAAATAAAATTTCTTGATACCTTAAAAGACTGCTTCTTGGAGCAGCTGGTTCTGGAGCCCACAAGGGGAGAGATTGTTCTTGACTTAGTCCTAAGTGAAGCGCGGCATCTGGTAAAGAGGTAAATATAACTGGACCACTTGGAAATAGTGTCCAATATGTAATAAAATTTCACATCCCTGTGGTGGAAAAAACACTTCAGCAGCCCAACACGGTGGCATTTCATTTCAGAAAGGGGAACTACTAAAAAATGAGGAGGTTACTTAAACAGAAATTAAAAGGTGCAAATATAAAATCTCTGCAAACATTTCAAAGACACCATAATAGAGGCCCAACTTAAATGTATACTCCAAATTAAAAAACAGAGCAGGAGAACCAAAAAAAGAGCCAATGTGGTTTAACTACCAGGTAAAAGAAGCAGTGAGAGATAAAAACACGTCTTTTAAAAAGTGGTAGTCAAATCCCAGTGAGGGAAATAGAAAGGACTATAAATGTTGTCAAATTAAGTGTAAAAATACAGTAAGAAATGCTAAAAATGCGTTTGAAGAGCAGCTAGCCAGAAACTCAAAAATGAAAAGCAAAATGGTTTTTAAGGACCTCACAAGCAGGAAGCCGGCTAAACACCCAGGCGGCCCTTGGACAATGGAGACGCTAAGGGAGCACTCAAAGATGATAAAAAACTATTCACTGTGATTGCAGAAATTGCAGAACTATTCAGTCTGATTTGTCCCTATTCTATAAATCGGCTTCTGTACCTAATGACTGGACGAGAGCTAATGTGATGTTTATATTTGAAAAGGGCTCTAAGGGTGATCCGGCAATTACAGACGGGTGAGTCTAATGTCAGTACTGGGCAAATTAGTTGAAACAATAGTAAAGAATAAAATTGTCAGATGATACTAGACTGCTCATGATAGTTAAAACTGTGAAGAGCTTCAAAAAGACCTCACGAGACTAAGTGATTGAGCAACAAAATGTCAACTGAAATTTCATGTTGATTAATGTAAAGTAATGCACATTGGAAAAAATAATCCCAACTCTACATACAATATAATGGGGACTAATTTAGCTACAAATGCTCAAAAGAGAGACCTGGAAGTAAAGAGGGGGGACATGAGAGCAGTTTTCAGGTATCTAAAAGGGTGTCATAAGGAGGAGGGAGAAAACTTGTTCATCTTGGCCTCTGAGGATAAAACAAGAAGCAATGGGTTTAAACTGCAGCAAGGGAGGTTTAGGTTGGACATTAGGAAAAAGTTCCTAACTGTCAGGGTGGTCAAACACTGGAATAAATTGCCCAGGGAGGTTGTGGAATCCCCATCTCTGGAGATATTTAAGAGTAGGTTAGATAAATCTCTATCAGGGATGCTCTAGACAGTATGTGGTCCTGCCATGTGGGCAGGGGACTGGACTTCATGACCTCTCGAGGTCCCTTGAACTGGATGTGTGGAGCAGAGGACCCCCTCAGCCAGAGCTGGTACCTGTGAGTGTTGAGAGGGACGTGTCTTCCCTGGGAACTCCCCTCAGGAAGCCGCGTCCTGAACCTCTCTCAGCCCAGTGTCGGCAGCAGCGTCCCACGCCGACAGCCGGCACAGGGCTGGGCACCGTTATAATATAATACAGCTCTGTGGGGTCCCGGGGGGGGTTGGCTCTACTTTTGGGGAGAAGCAGTTTTTGAATGTAAACAGGCTGGAGAGGAGCCTGTTTGCACTTCTCAGCTTGTTCTCCAGCTTTAGTAGCAAACAGCAATTAAAGGCCGGTCCCAAAGGGGGGGAGAACTCCTGGGCTCTGGGCTGAGTCAGGGAGGAGTTGGCTGCTCTGGTGTTTTGTGTCTATTTAAAAGATGATGTCTGATTGGAAAGAAACCGAGGGATTTCCGTGGGGTGGGTCAGGCTGCTCCCAACAGGGGTCGATGGTGGAACAAGGATCGTAGTGTGAAGGGGAGTAGCGCTCCAGTGGGAGGGGGAATTGGCAGCAGGGAGAATTCAGCTCCCTATGAGAGCACAAGTAGCACAAGCAGCACACGGATGGAATTGTGAACCTCCCCCCAGGCCCAGAAGAGTAACTCTACTAAAGGAGCATCCCCCAGAGTATTGGGCAAATCTGGTAACACTCCATAGAATCATAGAATCATAGAACACTAGGACTGGAAGGGACCTCGAGAGTCATCGAGTACAGTCCCCTGTCCTCATGGCAGGACCAAATACTGTCTAGACCATCCCTGAGACATTTATCTAACCTGCTCTTAAATATCTCCAGAGATGGGGATTCCACAACCTCCCTGGGCAATTTATTCCAGTGTTTGACCACCCTGACAGTTAGGAAGTTTTTCCTAATGTCCAACCTAAACCTCCCTGTCACATTACTGAATTTGAGGGAAGCAGCCAGATCGCTGTTGCACCCATAGGTGGGGGTGTTGGCCCCAGAAAATGGTATAAAAGGGGGCCATGTGGGGTGCTGAATAGGAGCTTATTATCAGATAATCCTATGAAAACTGTTCATGTGTTTGTATAATGTCTGTGTGTGTAGTTAGGAATCTGTAATCTGTGTGGAAACTGAATATTTCCCTGCATGTGGTTGAGCAGTGGGCAGGGCCCATCCTATGGACATGCTAATCAGAGAGGCCCTGTGGGACAATGGCACTCAATGGGCCAAGGACACAGCTAAAGAATGAGGGTGACTCATACCTAAGGGCTACCAGCAGGCAACACAGGAATAAGGTGGACCAGGTGACCTGCTATAGCCAAGAAGAGACCAGGAAGGAGGTATAAAGAGGCCATGTGGCTGACTCCATCTTGGTTCTCAGCTCAGCACTTCATCCCAGAGGCAGCAGTGCAGGGATCGAAGAGCTGGAAAGACCTGTGAACCCATCCTGATCCTAGGATGTGCAACAAGGACTTTTAAACCAGCAGCTGTAACATCTCTGCTAGAGCCTGCATCGAGAACTGGGAGATTCGGTGCATGTAATGTACTATTCTTTAACAACCTTACTCTCAGGCTTTTCTTTCTTGTAAGAATAAACCTTTAGATATAGATTCTAAAGGATTGGCTCAGCGTGGTTTGTGGGTAAGGTCCAAAGGGTAGATTGACCAGGGATCTGTGGCTGGTTTCTTGGAACCGGACAGAACTTGTTCGAGGTAGGTGGGATTGGGTGCTAGGACCCCCCACCTTTGTATGAGGCCCGGGGCCATCTAGGGCACGGATATTGCTGGGGTCTCAGAGGGGTTTTGCTCGTGAGGCTTCAGGCAGGCAGCTGAAGCGCTCTGTGGGACTGGTTTGTGGCCTGTTTGGAGAGGTCACCAGTCTGGGGGCTGTAAGGAGCCCTGAATTTGAGCAATTCGCCCTGAGCAGATGCCCTCAGCTGTGCCCGGACACGGCCCGGTCCGTCACACTCCCTTGCTTCAGTTTAAGCCCATTGCTTCTTGTTCTATCCTCAGAGGCCAAGATGAACAAGTTTTCTCCCTCCTCCTTATGACACCCTTTTAGATACCTGAAAACTGCTATCATGTCCCCCTCAATCTTCTCTTTTCTAAGCTAAACAAACCCAATTCTTTCAGCCTTCCTTCATAGCTCATGTCCTCTAGACCTTTCAGCATTCTTGTGATTAATGATTCCATAAACCTCACCATGTATTTTTCCCCCTCAGTGTCCCCTTCAATAGCCTCTCCAGTTAAGTTCATATTTCAGTTCTTTATGTTCCAGGGTCCGGTGTAGTAAGGCTGTAGGGGTCTTGTGTGGTGGCTAGCCCTCTGTGGAGCTCTTCCCCAGTCCCAGTGCTCTGCCTATGTCAATAAAACCAAGCAACCCCATCCAGGATTTCCCAGGTATCCCACTCCCAGCTCGGGGAACCCCTCTGTCACCCTTTCTCAGAGGGTTGTGGTCTCCGGCATTTTGCAGGATGGGGTCGGAAGTGAGCTCAGCATTCTGCAAGGTGTGTAGGACAGTAGCCACCGAGCTGAAAGGGTCTTCCTAGAGTTGGCCATCGATCACAGTCCATCAACTGCTGAATGGAGAACATAGCCTCTGGAGGCCAAAGAGCATCTTCATGAAACAATAGACCTCAGTAGGTGTAGCATATGCTGCTTTCTTTATCGGATCTCTGGTTGAAGAGGATTTCTGTACTCAGGACCTGTTTGCGAAGTTAGGAGTTGTGATATACATCACTCTGCCAAGATGGTCCAGGAGCTCATCAATGTCCCAAGTGCTTTTGAGTCAGTGAGTCCCCTGTGAAGAGAGATTAAAAAGACTGGGACTTTTCAGCTTAGAAAAGAGGAGACTAAGGGGGGATATGATAGAGGTCTATAAAATCATGACAGGTGTGGAAAAAGTGAATAAGGAAAAGTTATTTACTTGTTCCCATAACACAAGACTAGCGGTCACAACATGAAATTAATAGGTAGCAAGTTTATCTAATTCTTTTTTGAACCCTGTTAAAGCCCTGGTCTTCACAACATCCTCTGGCAAGGAGTTCCACAGGTTGACTGTGAGCTGCATGAAGAAAAATGTATTTGCCATGATGGGAAGGACTGGCATCCCTAGCCTCTGTTAGGGTGTGTCTAAACTACAGGTTTTTTTTGAAAAACGTACCCTTTTTTGAAAAAACTTCACCTGAAGCTAGACTGCAGCCACGTTCTTTCGAAAGTAAATCGAAAGAATGAGGCAGTTTTTTTCGATCATGGCAAACCTCATTTTACGCAGAATAATGCCTTTTTTCGAAAGGACTCTTGTGAAAAATGGCGCTATTGAATGCAAACTGTATTTTCGAAAGAGAGCGTCTGGACTCTCTTTCGAAAAAGTGGCTCGCTGTTTCGAAAAATCTGCTTGTAGACTAGACGTAGCCTTAGAGGCTGGGAATGGGTGATAGAGGAGGGATCCCTTGAGGATTCCCTGTTCTGTTCACCCCCTCTGGGGCACCGGGTGCTGGCCACTGTGGGCAGACAAGACACTGGGGGAGATGGACCATTGGCCTGACCCAGTCTGGCTACTCTTATGTTCTTATGTGCTTACAACGTTGAGGCCCTGCCTCCGGCTTTGGATTTCTAGGCCCACTCTTCTGTTCTAGCACCCCCCTCAGGGAGCAGGAACCCATGTCCCTGGGCACTGGATCATTAAAGCAAAGGGGCCTTGCAAATGGGGTTTAGCACCTGATTGGCTAACTGACCTAGCGCCACCTTCCGAGGCACGTTAGAGAAGTCAGTGCGTGGTCATTGGGGCCAGTCCATAGAGATAAGCTAGAGCAGGGGTTCCCAACCTGGGGTACGCGTACTCCCAGGGGGCACGAGAAGCTTGTCAAGTGGGTACAGGGAATATTTGGTAAATAACTAGATTATCCTAATTGAAATATTCCAAAAGTAGTCGTGATCGTGAAAACAGTTGTGGATTCTAGAGTCTAGAATTTATTTCCTTTCCTGTTGAATAGGGGGTATGGGAAGGTTCCTTTTAGTGAACCTTCCCGAACGATTTCCCTAGGCGGGTGGGGAAGCACTGGGCTGGGTTCCCTAGGGAGGGGGTGGAATCTCCATCCCTGGAGGTTTTTAAGTCTCGGCTTGACAAAGCCCTGGCCGGGTTGATTTAGTTGGGATTGGTCCTGCCTAGAGCAGGGAGCTGGACTTGATGACTCCTGAGGTCTCTTCCAGCTCTTTGATTCTATGATTCTGTGATGCACAGACCCAGCATATCATGTCATGAAGATTGATGGGTTACATGAAATCGTTTGCTCCAAGCACCTTTCAGTTATGTATATTCATGTCCATGGGTGGGGTGTTCCTCACACCGCTAATTTGAACCACAGATCTACTGCAGCAGGGCCAGTCGTCTCTGTAGCATGGACAAGCCCTTAGAGAGCTCCAGGGCTGCACACAGCTGTCCTTCGGTGAACGATGGGCTTTTGAAGTCACCTTGTGCTACCTAACTATCACCGGGGATTGCATTCCTGGATTCACATAAGGCAATTACACACCAAGGAGTTTAGAGACACCTTCCCACAAGCTTCAGAAACGGATGGTACTACAGCCACGTATCATCTTCCAATATTTCCTGTTCAGCTCTGAATGAACAGAACACAGTGGGGCTCTCCTGCTTCCGTTGTTTGCATCTCACATGCTACCGGGCCATCGAGTCGACTGCAGTCACGTTCTCCTTCCTGTTCTTTGACAAGGCTGCACATCCAAGCTCCTTAGCCATTCGGTCCCCAGGCTGTAACAATGCTTGGGATTCTTCTGTCCCACGGGCAGGACTCTGCACTTGTCCTTGTTGAACCTCCTCAGATTTCTTTTGGCCCAACCCTCCAATGTGTCGCTAGGTCACTCCGGGCACAAGGATTGTTAGGAAGAGATGGGATCCACCTAACCAAGCGAAGCTTCCAGATCGCAGGCCCTGGTTCTCGTGGGGGACTTAAATCACCCTGACATCTGTTGGGAAACCAATACGGCAGTACACAGGCAATCCAGGAAGTTTTGGGAGGATGTTGGGGATAACTTCTTGACACAAGTGCTGAAGGATCCAATCAGGGGCCGTGCACAGCTTGACCTTCTGCTCACAAACAGGGAGGAACTAATAGGGGAAGTGGAGGTGGGTGACAACCTGGGAAGCAGTGATCATGAGATGGTAGATTTCAGGATCCTGACCAACAAAGAAAAGAGAGCAGTAAAATACACACCTTGGACTTCAGAAAAGCAGATTTTGTCTCCCTCAGAGATCTGATGGGCAGAATCCCCTGAGATGCTAACAGGAAGGGGAAAGGAGTCCAGGACAGCTGGCAGTATTTTAAAGAAGCCTTATTGAAGGCACAGAAAGAAACCATCCTGACACGTAGCAAGAGAGGCAAACCTGGTAGGAGACCGGACTGGCTTAGAGGGGAAATCCTTGATGAACTTAAGCACAAAAAGGAAGCTTACAAAAAGTGGAAACTTGGACAAATGACCAGGGAGGAGTTTAAAGGTCTAGCTCGAGAATGCTGGGGGGATATCAAGAAGGCGAAAGCGCAAATGGAATTGCGACTGGCTAAGGGTGTGAAGGATAACAAGAAAGGTTTCTACAGGCATGTTAACAAGAAGAAGGTGATCAGACAGGGTGTGCGGCCCCTAATGGATGAAGGAGGTAACCTAGTGACAGATGATGTGGGGAAAGCTGAAGTACTCAATGCTTTCTTTGCCTCTGTATTCACGAACAAGGTCGGCTCCTGGACTTCTGCGCTAAGTGACTCAAGATGGGATGAAGATGGACAGCCCTTGTTGGGTAAAGAACAAGTTAGGAACTATTTAGAAAAGCTAAATGTACACAAATCCATGGGCCCAGATTTAATGCATCTGAGGGAGTTGGCAAATGTCATTGCATAGCCTTTGGCTATTATATTTGAAAAGTCGTTGAGATCGGGAGAAATCCCGGATGATTGGAAAAAGGCAAACGTAGTGCCCATCTTCAAAAAAGTGAAGAAGGACGATTCAGGGAACTATAGGCCGGTCAGTCTTACCTCGGTTCCTGGAAAAATCATGGAAGGGATCCTTAAGGAATCCATATCGAGGCACTTGGATGAGAGGAAAGTGATTAGGAATAGTCAGCATGGATTCACAAAAGGCAAGTCGTGCCTGACCAATCTGACTAGCTTCTATGATGAGGTAACTGGCTTGGTGGACATGAGGAAGTCAGTGGATGTTATATACCTTGGCTTTAGCAAGGCTTTTGATACGGGGTCTCCCACAATATTCTTGCCAGCAAGTTAAGAGAATGTGAATTGGATAAATGGACAGTAAGATGGATAGAAAGATGGCTCGATGTCAGAGATAGGGTCCAGAATGACTTAGACAAATTGGAGGATTGGGTCACAAGAAATCTGATGAGGTTCAACAAGGACAAGTGCAGAGTCCTGCACTTGGGACGGAAGAATCCCAGGCATTGTTACAGACTGGGGACCAACCAGTTAAGTAGTAGTTCTGCAGAAAAGGACCTGGGGGTTACAGTGGATGAGAAGCTGGATATGAGTCACCAGTGTGCCCTTGTAGCCAAGATGGCTAATGGCATATTAGGTTGCATTAAGAGGAACATTGCCAGCAGGTCCAGAGATGTCATTACTACCCTTTATTTGGCATTGGTGAGGTCACATCTGGAGTATTGTGTCCAGTTCTGCCCCCCCCCCCCACTACAAAAAGGATGTGGATGCATTGGAAAGGGTCCAGCGGAGGGCAACCAAAATGATTAGGGGGCTGGAGCATATGACCTGTGAGGAGAGGCTGAGGGAGTTGGGTCTGTTTAGTCTTCCGAAGAGAAGGGGATTTGATAGAAGCCTTCAACTTCCTGAAGGGAGGTTCCAGAGAGGATGGAGAGAGGCTGTTCTCAGTAGTGACAGATGGCAGAACAAGGAGCAATGGTCTCAAGTTGCAGTGGGGGAGGTCCAGGTTGGATATTAGGAAAAAGTATTTCACTAGGAGGGCGGTGAAGCACTGGAATGGGTTCCCTACGGAAGTAGTGGAGTCTCCATCCCTAGAGGTTTTTAAGTCTTGGCTTGACAAAGCCCTGGCTGGGTTGATTTAGTTGGAATTGGTCCTGCCTAGAGCAGGGGACTTGGACTTGATGACCTTCTGAGGTCTCTTCCAGTTCTATGGTTCTATGATTCTATGACCCTATCCCTGCCCTCCAGTGTATCTACCTCTCCCCCTAGCTTAGTGTCTTCTGCAAACTTGCTGAGGGTGAAATCCATCCTCTCATCCAGGTCATTAATAAAGATGTTGAGCAAAACCAGCCCTAGAATCTATCCTTCATAGGCAGGGCGGTAGGCCTTTAAGGGCCCTCAAAGAGTGCTGCACCCTATGTGTCTGTCTTTGCCCCTATGGCTGAGGGCCTATGGCTACACCCTGACTCAACTGAGACAGTCCGGCCTAGTGGCCACCGCCAGTAAAACACCCAGTGCTTGGGAAGAAGTGAGGCCGAGCGGCCAGAGTTCATAGTAACACTCGCTTCACAGATCTCGGGCCAGAGGACAGTGCTGTCCTGGGAGCAAGGCTATGTGTGGTCTGGACAGTGGGCCCTGCCTCACAGGGGACCAGAGGTGCCCAGGGGACCCTGCTTCCTGCCCGCCCTCCCTCCCTCCCCCAGACAAACAAGCAAGGGAAGGGCCGGTCACACTGGGATCCAATGGCTGGGAGAGCGGCCTCGAGATGCCAGGGCTTCCTTCGGGGCCGCACACAGCCCTGCACCTGGCAGCGCTGTCCCTGGGAGCAGGTGCTGCCTTGAGGGTGCAGGCCTGCCCATGTGGCGCACTCCAGAGTCTGTGTGCGGGCATGTCCTTGTCCACTGCGTCCTTCCAGCAGTGGCTGGTGATGGGAGAGCACCAGACGTGTGGGCGGCCTCCCCAGAGCCTGTGAGCAGGAGTCCTGGGGTGCTCTGGGGCTGCCTCCTGGGGTTGCGTGGTGCAGACTGATGCTGAATGTGCACCCATGTGCACCGACGGCAGCCCAAGTGCCAGGCTGAGCAGCCCGAGCGACAATCATACCCCAGCGCCTCAGCGCCCACCACCCCCACCCTGCGTGTGTGAAAAACTAAGAGCACTGATCTGTGGATCTCTCCTTGGCCACAGAGGATGCCTGGGACGCATCCAGGCCCCTGGGTACCAGCTTCAAAGTGAGCAGGGCGATGGTGCTCACCATTCCCTCCACCTTATGGGCTGTGGCCCCGGGTGGGTGATGACAGGTTTTTCCAGCCCCGAGTCCACCACCAGGGGTGGGGAAGGGGCTGCATCACCCCCCAGGATGCAATGCAGGTTGTCAAAATAGGGGCAGGAGTGGGATCCAGCCCCGGAGCATGAGCTGCACTTCCTCGCGCTGGAAGAGGCCTGCCGCAGCTTTCACTTCACTGCGGTCCTGCTCCAGAGTCCTGGTATGGCCCTTTGTGGCCAGGCTCTAGGCCCGTGGTCACCAACTCGTCCATCGGGATCCATCGGGTCCATCAGGAAGGCCTCACCAGTCAATTGTGAGGCATTTGGGGCCCCCTCTTTCCCCCCACCCCGAAGAAGCCCCACTAACGCTACCTCCAGTAGCGCCGGTTTCCTGCGGGGTGGATGGAAGCACCCAAAGATGCCACAGGGCTACTCATTGTTTTTAAAGTTGAGACTAACATGGCTTCCCCTCTGAGATGTTTCTCCATCCCAACTCTCCAAGGTAACACCAAATATTTGTTGGCCGTGTGTTGTTACCGAGAAGTTTCTTAACGAGGTGTTCTGTTACGACCCTTAGGAAATGTGCTTACGGCCTGTGCCTAGCTCTGTGAGGAGGGACTACCTCTTGCTCACAGCTTAACTCTCCTTCACCATTGCTGTCTAGGCCTCAGGCTTCATACCTGGCCAGTGACACCTGGGTTTATGTTTCGGGCCCTCATTGTACTACAGGGAGCAGACTCTGAAGCCAGCTGAAGTCCATCACAGTTTGCTTCCCATCCCTTAAACACAATTTTCCTAGCTTCAGAACTCTCTCTTCCATGCTCGGCCCCCCATTCCCGACATGTGGAAAAACGTCAAATTCAAGATGGCTTTCAGGTGTTTCCTGTGCTTCTAGGTAGCAGAGACACATGTCTTTGTAGGATTAACCACAAGTTTGGCTGCAGGCAAAACAAGGCCATTTACAGATCATTGTCCTAAGCACCAGCCTATTAAGTAACTTAAGTACCAATAAATTGACGATTTAGATTAATAAAAAGATTTACACCTTATATTTCTAACTTCACATAAAAGAACGATACATGCACAAATAGAACATACACAAGCCGGTGATTACAAGCTGTGGGATGAGATGTTACTAGCCCCACTTTGCATTAAGCATAATTTGAGTTACGCATATTCATATTTTAAAACATATTTGCATACAAACAGGCTACGTCTAGACTGGCATGATTTTCTGCAAATGCTTTTAACAGAAAAGTTTTTCCATTAAAAGCATTTGCAGAAAAGAGCGTCTAGATTGGCACAGATGCTTTTGCGCAAAAGCACTTTTTGCGAAAAAGCATCCATGCCAATCTAGATGCGGTTTTGCACAAGAAAGCCCCGATCGCCATTTTCGCCATTGGGGCTTTTTTGCACAAAACACTTTTTAGCTGTCTACACTGGCCCTCTTGCGCAAATGTATTTGCGCAAGAGGGCTTTTTCCCAAACGGGAGCAGCATAGTATTTGCGCAAGAACACTGACAATCTTACATTTGATCGTCAGAGTTCTTGCGCAAATTCAAGCGGCCCCAGTAGACAGCTGGCAAGTTTTCCGCAAAAGCACTTGCTTTTGCAGAAAAACTTGCCAGTCTAGATGCAGCCACTTGGGGCACAGTGTCACAGTCATCCCAACCTTCTTCCTGGTGCCTTGTAGGAGTTTGTGTTTCTGCAATAACAACCCTGTTCTTGCCAGATTCTATGAGTAGGGCCTACCTCTTGCTCACAGATCAGGTTTGCTTTGTATTATCAAAGTCTTGGCTACTGTTGCCCAGACCGCAGGCCTCACACCAGGCCTGTGATACACGGGCTTCTGTTTCAGGCCCTCTTAAAACTCCGGGGAAGTTCAAATCGCTGCGGAGATTGTGTCTAGAATGCACTTGCTGCTTTCTTCTGGGTGGGCAAGGTCTCCTTAGCTGCTGAGAGGTTTTAATAACCAGCCTATTGACAGGCAGATATTTCAGCCCCCACTGCCTCACTCTGAGCATGGGGAATGTGAGTGAAGACTATAGGAAAACCCAAAAGACAAGGAGAGAGGTGGTTTATATGAGAAAACTTGAGGCAATAGAGTTCCCAGATGTTTCGACTTTACCAGGAAGTCTGGTTTTTTAATTGTGTCCAGCAGCCATTAGGGGCCACAGATTTCAACCAGAATATCCAGTTGCAAAGAGGATCTCCCAGGGTCCAGATACTGTGGAGGAGGTAGAGGTCACTTAACTGACATCAGTCCCTGGTAGGCCGTGGCCACCTCCTTCTGGCAGCACGGATCCCTGTCCAGCTCCAGTAACTCCCGTCCGAGGCCTGGAGCAGAAAGGACACAGTGGGGGGTGCTGGGACAATTCAGGGCTTACCAGCCGTAGGGGAGAAGAGGAGTGAGCAGCAGGAGTGGGGACGTGAGGGGAGATGTGGAAACGGGACCTGTATGGGAGGACAGGCCCTTAGGGAAGGATTGGGGCAGAAGCTGCGATCTCAGAGCTCTAGTTTCCGGCGAATAGAAAGGTGGCAAACATGCAAATTTTACAGAGTTGTATTCCCCATGTCGTCACCTTGATACTGTACTATGCAAAGAATAAAGGTGTAAATCTCTTTCATTGCCCAGTCAGGATTCAGAGAGGAGGGCCCAGAATATCATAGAATCATAGAATCCCAGGGCTGGAAGAGACCTCAGGAGTCATCATGTCCAGCCCCCTGCCCAAAACAGGACCAACCCAACTCAATCATCCCAGCCAGGGCTTTGACAAGCCAACTTAAAAACCTCTAGGGATGGATGCATGCTCCTCCTAATGCACCCTAATATGCCATTCACCTTCTTGGCTACAAGGGTACCCTGTTGACTCATATCCAGCTTCTCATCCACTGTAACCCCCAGGTCCTTTTCTGCCAAACTGCTACTTAGCCATTCAGTCCCAAGCCGATAACAATGCTTGGGATTCTTCCATCCCAATACTTTAATCTGTATAGGTCACTCTAGACCCTATCCCTGCCCTCCAGTGTATCTACCTCTCCCCCTAGCTCAGTGTCATCCGCAAACTTGCTGAGGGGGCAACCCATCTCCTCATCCAGGTAATTAAAAAATATGTTGAACAAAACCAGTCCTAGAACTGAAGCTTGGGGCACTCCACTATAAACTGACCGCCAACCTGACATCGAGCCGTTGATCACTACCATTGGGCCCGACAGTCTAGCCACCTTTCTATACATATTGTGAGAGATCATATCAAAAGCTCTGCTAAAGTCAAGGTATATCACATCCACTGACTTTCCCATGTCCACAGAGCCAGTTACCTCATCCTAGAAGCTATCAGATTGGTCAGGCAGGACTTGCCCTCGGTTAATCCATGTTGACTATTCAACATTCCCCTGGCCAACTCTGCAGGCACCTTTCTCACACAGTGCCAGGACAATCAATTATTCTTTATGAGTAACAAGCCGGAGCACCCTGTCCCGGATCTGTTTGGTCCTCACCCCATAGATAATGGGGTTCAGCATCGAGGGCATTAGAAGGTACATATGGGCAGTGAGAACATTGTAATACAAGGGCACGTTGTGGCCAAACCGGTGGGTGAGGAAGGAGAAGAGAGTTGGGATGTAAAAGGCTAAAAAGACACAGAGGTGGGAGACACAGGTCCCAAAAGTCTTAAGCCGGGCATCCTTGGTAGGGAGGCGGAAAATGGCCCTGAGGATCTGGATATATGACAGAGTGATAAAAAACACATCCAGACCCATCACAAAGAAAGTGACAGAGAGCCCATAGTAACTATTGACACGGATGTCGGCGCAGGCCAGCTTCACCACGGCCATGTGCTCACAATGCGTGTGGGGGATAATGTTGGTTCGGCAATATGGCCACTGCCTCGCCAGGATGGGGTAGGGCAGTGAGAGAACACCACCACGCAGCACCATGGCCAAGCTGATCTTGGCCACCATGTTGTTCGTCAGGATGGTGGAATGTCTCAGGGGATGGCAGATGGCCACGTAGCGATCCAAAGCCATGGCCACACAGATTCCAGCCTCTGTCTTTAAGAAGCAGTGAATGAAGAACATCTGAGTGAGGCAGGCATTGAAATCGATCTCCCTGGAATTGAACCAGAAGATGTTCAGCATCTTGGGCACAGTTGATGTGGACAGGACCAGGTCGGTGGCAGCCAGCATGCAGAGGAAATAGTACATGGGCACATGGAGACTTGGCTCCCTCTTCACTATGTACAGGATAATGAAGTTCCCCAAGAGGGCGATGGTGTACATGACACAGAAGGGAATGGAGATCCATCCATGGGCTCTCTCCAGGCCAGGAATGCCCTGCAGGATGAAGGTGGAGGGGTTGGTGAAGTCGGTTGTGTTGGAGTATGACATGGAGTAAGGAAAAAGGTGTCCAGTTCTGAGGACCGTCTGTCTCCTCTGTGTACCGTACGTTCCCCTGACTTCCTGTGCGTGCCTGAGGTGAGACGCTGTGTGTGCTACTAGAGGCTGGTCTTGTGGCATGGACTAGCATAGAAGGTGCCCAACTCTGAGGTAAAATGGTGTCTCCAGCATGTACTTTCTATTCAAATGAACTCTTGCATGTGCCCAGAGTCCAGGGTGATGGTCCAGTAGCAATGTCTGGAAGGAGAGGTTCTGTTAATATGAGAAAACACAAGTACTAGTGGAGGTTGTTTACAAATGAGAATTTCATTATTCAGAGAAAAGAATGTGAATAACGGACCCTACTAATGCCAATTCCATATCTGATGATGCTCAATGGCTAGGTGAATCCCACATGAAGACAAACAATAGGCCCTAGTAGGAAACACATTTCTGGATCCCCGTTACCCCTTCCTCTTCCTTAGTGCAGTGAAAGCCCAGTTAGTGAATCCAGACACTAGGGAGTTCCCCATTCACTTGCTTGCTTGTCATCTGAGAGTTGAAAACATTGAACCCTTCACTGAGATATGGCCAGGCAGAGACACCCCAACTCTACCGCAGCTCAGGGAAAACTCCTGATCCTCATGGACAGCCTCTCCATGGACACACATCTCGGTGGACACACCTCTCAGTGGACACACCTCTCAGTGGACACATCCTCACCACCGAACAGGACAAACATGGACAACATGTAGCTGCTTAAGGATGTGGACATGCTCTCAGTTTGGGTCAGCCAGTTTCTACGGATAATGGAGCTGTCAGAAAATGGGTTTCCAAGACAGGCTACTAGAATGGGAGAAGCTGCTGCCCACAGACCGAGGGGAAAATCTCAGACTGTTCAGTTGAGACAAAAGACAAAGAAGGGAGCATTTGAGGGAGGAGATGAAAATGAGGCAGAACCTGATTACATACAAATGAGCAAACAAAGAAGAACGCCCAACCAGTAATGTCTGTGTAAATTAGATATTGACCAGAGCTGAAGTAAATTATCAGCAAAACTGATTGGAAGGTAAAAATTAGATGGAAAAATGGGAGTGAAATTTGGAGTTGATCAGGAACAAATTAATATAGCGAGGAAGTCATAACTCAAGAGGGAAGAGAAATTTGGACAAAACCCTCTTCAGTGGCAAAGAGAAGGTAACCATTGAGTTGAAAACCAGCAATACATAACAAATGAGAAAAAGGAAAAACAGACCCAAGCGATACAAATTGGAAGTCATGAAATTGATAATGGGCATTAAAGAAATCAGAGAAAACATATAGCAGACCTGAGGATAATGAAAAAAGGGGTTATTAAGTATAATAAGATAACAGAACTCCTAGAATATATTACACCTATTCCAAGAGATTGACAGAAAGCCTGTTAATGTTATAGAAAAAGTGGGTGTGTTCAAGAAGTGCTTTTGTTCTGCATTTCAAGCAAAGCAGTATGAGGTACTCACTTAATCTACCGTATTTTCCTGCATATAAGGCGACTGGGCGTATAAGATGACCCCCTAATTTTCTAGTTAAAACATAGGTTTTCGCCTATACTCGCCGTATAAGACTACCCCCCCCTTAAGAGGTCAACCGGCAGTGCCCCAGCTGCTCTGCCCCAGGGTCCACAACAAAAGCCTGGTCTGCTGGGGGGAGGGGCGCACTAGCTGCACCCCCCCCCCAGCAGACCAGGGTCACTTGGAGCAAAACCGCAGCCGCGGCGGGGTCCCGCGCCTCTGAGGCTTTGCCAGAGCAAAGCCTCAGAGGCACAGGACCCCTCCGCCACCCCCGCTTTGCTCCCGGTGTCCCTGGTCTGCTGGAGATGGTCCCCAGCAGACCAGGGACACCGGGAGCAAAGCCTCTGAGGATGCTGGCAGCGGGACAGCCACGGCGCATCTGGGCTGTCCTGCTGCCGGCTTCCCCCGAGGCTTTGCAAAGCCGCGGAGCGGCTCGGGCAGCGGGGCAGGCCAGGCGCGCCTGGGCTGCCCTGCTGCCGGAGCCCCTCCGCGGCTTTGCTCCGCGTCTTCCTGGTCTGCAGACCAGGGAGACGCGGAGCAGCTTTTCTCGCCCTGGAGTACACGGGCGGTGGGACCACGAGATCCCGCAGTCCGTGTCCTCCGGGGCGAGAAAAGCCCCATTCGTACCTGCAAGTCGGGGACTGCCTGTATGTTTATACCTGGCATATAAGACGACCCCCGATTTTTGGGGGATGTTTTTTAGTATAAAAAGTCGTCTTATACACTGGAAAATACGGTAATGTAATGTGACCCTTTCCTTTCCTTTCCTTTCCAGTCCAGTCCATTGACAGGCAAGGAAGGTTTGAAGCACCATTTCCAGTAGAAACCTAAAGATGCAAACAGCTGAGTTACTAAGTGATCGATCAGGCACACGTTGCATTGGGAGCCAGAAGTATACAGCCAGGTGGCAAAATCAAAGGGAACCCTCAAAAGCAAATAACCGTCGGTGCTGTGTTAAATGCAAACTATGAAACTATCACATAAAAGGAAAGATAAAATCAAGTTCTGGCAAGGGTAGGAAAGAGTGAAGAGGCTGGGATGGAAACAGTTAAAAAAATGGAAGTGCTAATAAATAAGTACAATTATGACTTTGTTGGCATCACAGAAACTTGGTGGGATAATACACAGAATTGGAATGTTTGTATGGAAGAGTACAGCTTGCTCAGGAAGGATAGACAGGGAAAAAAGGGAGGAGGTGTTGCCTTATATATTAAAAATGAAAACACTTGGAGTGAGGTGGAGATGGACGTAGGAGACGGAGGTGTTGAGAGTCTCTGGGTTAGGCTAAAAGGGGTTAAAAACAAGGGTGATGTCATGCTAGGAGTCTACTACAGGCCACCTACCCAGGTGGAAGAGGTGAATGAGGCTTTTTTTTAAACAACTAACAAAATCATCCAAAGCCCAAGATTTGGTGGTGATGTGGGACTTCGATTATACAGATAAATGTTGGGAAAATAACACAGCGGGGCACAGACTATCCAATAAGTTCTTGGACTGCATTGGAGACAGCATTTATTTCAGAAGGTTGAAAAGCTACCGGGGGGAAGCTGTTCTTGATTTGATCCTAACAAATAGGGAGGAACTGGTTGAGAATTTGAAAGTGGAAGGCAGCTTGGGTGAAAGTGATCATGAAATCATAGAGTTCACAATTCTAAGGAAGGGTAGAAGGGAGAATAGCAAAATAGAGACAATGGATTTCGGGAAGGCAGATTTTGGTAAGCTCAGAGAGCTGATAGGTAAGGTCCCATGGGAATCAAGACTGAGAGGAAAAACAACTGAGAAGAGTTGGCAGTTTTTCAAAGGGACATTGTTAAGGGCTGAAAAGCAAGCTATTTCGCTGTGTCAAAAAGATAGAAAATATGGTAAAAGACCGCCTTGGCTTAACCACAAGATCTTGCATGATCTAAAAATAAAAAAGGAGTCATATAAAAATGGAAAGTAGGACAAATTACAAAGGATGAGTATAGGCAAACAGCAAAGGAATGCAGGGGCAAGATTAGAAAGGCAAAGGCACAAAATGAGCTCAAACTAGCTACGGGAATAAAGGGAAACAAGAAGACTTTTTATAAATACATTAGAAGCAAGAGGAAGACCAAGGAGAGGGTAGGACCACTGGTCAGTGAGGAGGGAGAAACAGTAACAGGAAATTTGGAAATGCCAGAGATGCTTAATGACTTCTTCATTTCGGTCTTCACTGAGAAGTCTGAAGAAATGCCTAACACAGTGAATGCTAGGGAGAAGGGGGTAGGTTTAGAAGATAAAATAAAAAAAGAACAAGTTAAAAATCACCTAGAAAAGTTAGATGCCTGCAAGTCACCAGGGCCTGATGAAATGCATCCTAGAATAATCAAGGAGATGATAGAGGAGGTATCTGAGCCTCCAGCTATCATCTTTGGAAAATCATGGGAGACAGGAGAGATTCCAGATGACTGGAAAAGGCAAATATAGTGCCAATTTATAAAAAGGGGAATAAGAACAACCCAGGAAACTACACACCAGTTAGTTCAACTTTTGTGCCAGGGAACATAATGGAGCAAGTAATTAAGGAAATCATCTGTAAACACTTGGAAGGTGGCAAGGTGATAGGGAACAGCCAGCATGGATTTATAAAGAATACATCTTGTCAAACCAATCTTATAGCTTTCTTTGATAGGATAACGAGTCTTGTGGTTAAGGGAGAAGAGGTGGATGTGGTATACCTAGACTTGAGTAAGCCGTTTGATACGGTCTTGCATCATATGCTTATCAATAACTTAGGCAAATACAACTTAGATGGGGCTACTATAAGGTGGGTGCATAACTGGCTGGATAACCATACTCAGAAAGCAGTTATTAATGATTCACAATCCTGCTGGAGAGGCATAACAAGTGGGGTTCCACAAGGGTCTGTTTTGGGACCGGCTCTGTTCAATATCTTCACCAACGATTTAGATATTGGCATAGAAAGTAGGCTTATTAAGTTTGCAGATGATTACACTCTGGGAGAGGTTGCAACTGCTCTGGAGGATAGGGTCATAATTCAAAATGATCTGGACAAATTGGAGAAATGGTCAGAGGTAAACAGGATGAAGTTTAATAGAGACAAATGTAAAATGCTCCACTTAGGAAGGAACAATCAGTTTCACACATACAGAATGGGAAGCAACTGTCTAGGAAGGATTACGGCAGAAAGGGATCTAGGGGTTATAAAGGACCACAGCTGAATATGAGTCAGCGGTGTGATGCTGTTGCAAAAAAAGCAAACATGATTCTGGGATGCATTAACAGGTGTGTTGTGAGCCAGACACGAGAAGTCATTCTTCCGCTCTTCTCTGAGCTGGTTAGGCCTCAGTTGGTGTATTGTGTCCAGTTCTGGGCACCGCATTTCAAGAAAGATGTGGAAAAATTGGAGAAGGTCCAGAGAAGAGCAAAAAGAATGATTAATGGTCTAGAGAACATGACCTATGAGGGAAGGCTGAAAGAATGAGTTTGTTTAGTCTAGAAAAGAGAAGACTGAGGGGGGGCATGATAGCCGTTTTTCAGGTATCTAAAAGGGTGTCATAAGGAGGAGGGAGAAAACTTGTTCATCTTGGCCTCTGAGGCTAGAACAAGAAGCAATGGGCTTAAACTGCAGCAAGGGAGGTTTAGGTTGGACATTAGGAAAAAGTTCCTAACTGTCAGGGTGGTCAAACACTGGAATAAATTGCCCGGGGAGGTTGTAGAATCCCCATCTCTGGAGATATTTAAGAGCAGGTTAGATAAATATCTATCAGGGATGGTCTAGACAGTATTTGGTCCTGCCATATGGGTAGGGGACTGGACTCGATGTCCCTTCCAGTCCTAGTATTCTATGATTCTATGAAAACTATCGAGGAATATAATTCATGTCAATTAACAACATATGTGTCCAGCAAACCTGATTTCTTCCTTAGTGTCCTGCAGGGAGTCAATCAGGTGCAGGGACTCGGATTATTCTGAGGGAGTTGGTTTCGTACTGGAAAACATTCTGACCATGAGCCCGTTACAGTATCGGCGGAGCACATGAGAAGTGGGCTGAGCTGGGGATGACAGATCTTAGACAGCCGCTGTCAATGGCCTATTGGTGGCAAATGGGGCTGTTCTAAGTGTTGTGATGCAGGGATTAGCCCTAGGCCCGAAGCTATTCAATATTTTCATAAATGAACAGTAGAAAATTCCTACAGACACAATCGGTGGGCAACCCAAGGCCTGGGAGAGGGGTTACAGTGAGGGGGCCAGGACACATACACCGAATGTAGGAAGAAGGGATCTTCCGGAAAAGGGTTTATTTTCCGCAAGATCCCGTCTAGACTGGCGCTTTTCTCCAGCAAAACCCCGAACCGGAAAAAAGCGGCAGTCATGTTCATGCAAATGCCGTGGGGGATATTTAAATCCTCCGCGGCATTTGCAATTCCAAACTGTCTCATTAGCATCCCTTTTACAGAAAAGGGTGCCAATTTAGACACAGCCTATAGGAACCAAGGGCTTAGGTGAATAAGACTCACATGTGGATTGGCCACTGTAAGTGGTCCTGGTGGCACCACATATAGTTGGGACTGTCTGACACCTTCAAGTAGTTGCTCCTTCGCGTGCCGGTCTGTCCACCTCTGGGCTGCGTGTTTCTGCTTTCAGTGTCTGCTTCCCGCTGAACCGGTTTTTGAAGGTTTGAGATGAACACTTCATCCAATTGACATTAACTGGGCCCCAGAGCGTTTCCTAGCTATGCAGAGGGGAAAGGGCAATAGAACGACCGTGTGTCCCTCACACACACATCGCACTAGGTCTGGTGAGCAGGAGAATACAGATACCTGTGACCTTCCCCAGGAATCCCCCTCCGGTCACCGTGTCCTACAGCTCGCCCAGCCCAGCGTCTGCAGCCACGCACGGCAACAAGAGCGGCCCCGGGCAGCCGCACTGTTTATAACTCAGCGCTGGGCAGGCCCAGGGGGTTTGGCCTCTTGGAGTGCAGGGGCCCCTGGATGCAAATAGGCTGGAGACAGGAGACACCCCAGCTAAGGTCTCTCCGTCCATGTCTCGTGTTCTGTGTATTTTTCCAGCTTTCGCTGTAAATAGCAATTACGATGCCTCCCCACAGAGTGCTGGGAATTCCTGGGCTCTGTGGTGAGACAGGGGAATTGGCTGTTTTCTGCACGTGTGTATTTAAAATGTACTTTATAAATAACCACATGAGGGACAATGTCCAGGTCTCTGTCATAGTCCATGGATGGGTGGAGAGTAGACAGATCGGTCTGGAGACTGATGACTGAAGGGAGATACGGACTAGGTTATTACCTAGTTTGCTCCCAGCCTCCTCCCCCGCAGCATGGGAAGAATCAGTTCCGGAACGTATTTCCCGTCAAATATTTAAATCACATTTATGAATGACAAAAGATACATTTATATATGTACAAACAGTAATTGAACCGATGCAAGTGTGTTATCTAAAAATAGACCATTTCCAGTCAGAATTCTACAAAGCAGGCAGGATGTGAATGAAGCACTTTCTCCCCCCAATTCGGAAAAAAAACCCAGTTCTTTTATGTGGAGAGTGAGGCCTGGTGGTAACATCCCTTCTCCCTTTATAGCTTCTGCCATGGGGAGAGAACTTCCTCATCGCCAAGAAAGTTCAAACTCAGTCAGTGTAAAAGCAGGAGCCAAAATGGACGCCTGTGTCATGTGAGCTGGTCACATGCCCTGGTCTTCTTAAATGAACCACAGCCTGGGCCATTCACCATCTCCTGGCTAGAGCAACCCCAGGAGAATCCATCAGAAGGGGATTTGCTTCTCGTTGGCCCATTGTGTTCATCCAGGGACCGAGAACTGGACTCCTCAATTCACACCATGCTGGGTAGACCTGAGGTGAGCTGCCTTCTGGGAGTTACCACAGGCACAAACACATTTGCTAGACAGGGTCAGAGTCAGTATTTGTAACTTCAGAGACAAGAAAGTTACATGCGCACAAATAGGACTGTCATTTTCAGCAAACCATCACTTGAGCATTGACGCCTCCCATGACATATATTGTACAATGTTTGTTGCAATTACACAAGAGAAGTGAATATGGGGATGCCATCATGTTGCTCTGGGGTTCACTGTATATCTGTAGAACGAGAACTCTCCGAGAACTAATTCTTTATTTTTATACAAGACATCCATGTCCTGGAAAAGACACATTCCAGTTTTGGCCCCGGAGAAGAGCAAGCCAAGATACGGAGCAAAGGAAAACACAAGAGTTATTTTTCACCCCACATGGACTATGTCACCCCCTGACAATACCTGTCTTCCTATCCTTGCTGAGCCACCTGCACATTCTGCTTGTCAGCCCTGACCCTCACACACCTCACTGCAGCAGCAGGCCTTTTGGCACAGTCTAGGGGCAGCCAAACTTCCTGTCTGTCATCGTCAATATCTGCCTGGCAAAGGACCATGCTGTGACACTCCTTTTGGGGCAGCATCCTGTAATCCCCTTTCCCTTGTTCATTTATCATAATAATAAGACTTACAACACATGCCAAGTAAGGTGTCAGAGCTGAGGTTACGATGCACTGAAAGTCATTTCTCTAGCCATACTCGTATCTCATTATCACAGAGGAAGTTATGAGAATTAGGACCATTTTGTCCAGATCATGTTGAATTACGACCCAGAATAGGCAGGCAATTTGACTCCACAAGTGGCGGCACATTTTCCCATTTAAGCGTGCCCAGCATCGCACAAAGTTGGGTTGTTCCATGTTGCTGTGAGATTTGGACACAAGTGATATATCCAGAGGGGCCCACTTGAGTGGCCCCAACTTCAGGTGGGTGGGCAAAATGGGTGGAGCCACCAGAAGGAGGTTGAAGCCCAAATCTGCTCCATGGCTGGAGTACTGGGATGGAGCCTGATAAGTGCTGGGGTGGAGAAGGGCAAATCCCCCTCGTGCTTCCCGGTGGGAGTGGTGAAGAGGAACAGGATAATCCCCAGCACCTGAGCCCTGCTCCCGGTCTGCACCATTGGAACTGAGTAGGGGAAGCCCTGGCCCTGCTCCCTAGCCAGCACGCTGGAGTGGATCCAGTAAAGCCCAGTTCTGCTCCTCGGACAGGGTGCCAGGGTGGAGCGGAGCAAACCCCAGCCCCCCAGCCACACGTCCTAGCCAGAGTGCCAACGCCAACGAAGCCAGACCCAGTGTCCCATCCCACTCTCTGGATGGAGCAGCAGGGTCAAGTGGGGTAAGCCCTGCCCCACTCTCTGCCTGGAGTGCCAGGGTGGAGAGGGGTAAACACTGCCCCCCTCTTTCCCAGCTACTGCAGAGGGGCAGAGCATGGGAAGCCCTGGTGCATGCCTGGAGCAACGGGTGACCCTAGATACCAATTGAGGGGGCAGCCCTGATCCACTCTGGCCTACCCACGGCTATGCCCCTGGAGTGAAGGTTTCATTGTGAGCCTCAACCACAATCACAATTTGGCTTCTGCCCTTATCCCAGTGGGCGATTGGCTCTGTGAGAGTCACTGCTCTGCCGGTTTCAATGTGTCGTGAGAGTTGCTTGGGGGGGTTCTTTTCATTGGGGCATGAACTAGAGTGACAGGAGATGGGGGTGGGGGGGGTAAACGGTGAAAGACACACAGCCCAGGGGGCGCGATCAAACGAACTGGAGAACCACTCGACTAGTCTGATGATCCATCACCGCGTTATCGACATCCCGGGTGAATTGTGCACACCAAAGATGGAGCAGCATTCCAGCAGTGGTCCCACCAGTGCCAGATTCACAGGGAATGTTACCACCCCAGTTCTAATGGAGATCCCCGCGTGTGGCTCCACAGCCACCCCGATCTGCTTCATTGCTCCTGAGGAGACTGTCTCTGTTGTCCCCTCCTCCCCGACCTCTTCCCCAAACACTGGTTTTGACAATAAACAAAAATAGGATCATAGACTCATGGAATCCCAGGGTCGGCAGAGACCTCAGGAGTCATTGAGTCCAGCCCCCTGCCCAAAGCAGGACCAACCCAACTCAATCATCCCAGACAAAGCTCTGTCAAGCCGGGACTTAAACACCTCTGGGGATGGAGATTCCACCCCCTCCCTCGGGAACCCATCCCAGGGATTCTCCACCCTCCTAGGGAAATAGATATTCCTAATATCCCACCTAAACCTCCCCCACTGTATCTTGAGGTCATTGCTCCTTGTTCTGCCATTGCTCACTACTGAGAATAGCTTCTCTCCATCCTCTTTGGAACCTCCCTTCAGGGAGTTGAAGGCTGCTATCAAATCCCCCCTCACTCTTCTCTTCTGCCGACAAAACAAGCCCAAATTCCTCATCTTCTCATCATAGGTCATGTGCTGCAGCCCCCTAATCATTTTTGTTGCCCTCCGCTGGACCCTCTCCAATGCGTCCACGTCCTTTCTGTAATGGTGGAGCCCAGAACTGGACGCAATATTCCAGGTGTGACCTCACCAGAGCCGAATAAAGGGGAACAATCATTTCTCTAGATCTGCTGACAATGCTCCTCCTAATGCCCCCTAATATGCCATTAGCCTTCTTGGCTACAAGGGCACCCTGTTGACTCATATCCAGCTTCTCATCTACTGCAATCCCCAGGGCCTTTTCTGCTAAACTGCTACTTAGCCAGTCGGTCTCAGCCTGTAACAATGCTTGGGGTTCTTCCATCCCAAGTGAAAGACAAATGCAGAGTCCTGGTTGAACCTCATCAGAATTTTTTTTGCCCAATCCTCCAGTGTGTCTGGGAGAACAAGAAAGGAAGAAGAAACATGGTTTTCTTAAGTGTTAAGAGTAGTATGTGAGTGGCTGCCAGTGATGACAGACAGATCACAAGAAGCTACTAAGCTCAGGTAAACAATCCACCCCCGCTAAGGCTCGTAGAGAGAGATTGTTACAAATCATCCTCTCCGCATAGACCTGATTTCTGGTACACTGCTTCTGTTCAGAGATGAAATTGTCTAAGACCTGGGTGTAACAGCTTCTCCCCCAGAGTCAGGTTTTTTCCAGGTCTTCCATGTGATATGCTGAGGCTGGGAGGGGAGCAGGCTCTGAAATCCATCATGGTTTGCTTCCCATCCCTTAAAAATAATTTTCCCAGGTGCAGAACCGTTTGGTCCATGCTGCCCCTCCCCCTGATTGGTGGAACAATATCGAATTCAAGGAGGATTCCAGCAGTAGGCGGCATAGAGACATGTCTCTGGAGGCCCTAATGCAGGTTTGGCTGCAGGACAAACAAGGCCATTCACAGATCATTGTCCTAAGCACCAGGCCATTAAGTTCCTTACGCCCCAATAATGGCTTTCACTGGAGAATCTAGATTCATAAACCAATTGACACATTTCTAACTTCCCATAAAAGAGTGATACATGCTGTCCGGGGGCGGACTCACCACAACGGCACCTCCTGTCCGAAGCTCACATACATGCATGGCGCCTTGCTCTGCCAGTGTTTCCCTGTCACCTCACTCCATGCAGTCTCTTCCACGTCGCTCCCAGACTGCGGGGTCCTCTTCAAGACACTGCCCTCCGGCAGTGCTCCCTCCAGTCACTCTCTGCCTCCTTCCAGGGGGTGTTTATCATTCTCTGTACTTGGGGTTCCTTCCCTCCCAAGGAACACCCAGTTGCCCTGTATCTTTCTTGCTTCAGTGACCCACTGCCGTCTTCATCTAGGCCCGGCCTCAGGGATGAACTGTAATGGTCACTCAGCATTGGCAAGGGGGTGGGGCAAACTACTGCCTTTGCCTGCCCTGGCTGCCCCCCTGCAGCCTGAGGATCCTCAGGCCTTGCTTCAGGCAATGCAGCCTGGGAGCTTGCCTTGCCAGAATTTCCCCAACTCTGCTCTACCTCTAGGAAGCCTCCTGCTTCCTAGGCAGCCAAGTCCTACTTGATCTCCAGCCAGACCAAGAGTGAGTCTGTCTCTGCCCCTCCAGGAGTCCTTCTTTATATACCCCCAGCCAGGACTACCTCAGCTGGAGCTTTGCTCTCAGCTCTCACTCAGGGTTGGGTTTTGCCCTGAAAGAGCCAGTGAGGGCAGACGCCCTGTCACTCATGCACACAAATAGAATATGCACATTCACGGGCTATTCGATTTTGAATGAGCCCCATTTTGCATAAAACACCTTTTGAGGTATGCATATTCATATTTTAAAACATATTTACATACAGACCTGGGGCACAGTGTCATACACTTATGTCAGCAACAACTTGACTATTTTGGCCCAGACTGCAGACCTCACTTTAGGTCTGGGATACATGGGCATGTATTTCAGGCCCTCTTAAAACACTGGGGAAGTTCAAATCACACAGAGATTGTCTCTAGAATGCAGTTACTGCTTTTTTCTGTCTGGGTGAAATTTCCTTAGCTGCTGGTAGTTTTTGACACCCAACCTATTGAGAGACAGAGACAGAGCAGCAGGAGAATCAATTACTTTTTATGAATGATCAGCCGGAGCAGCCTGTGTCTGATCTGTTTGGTCCTCACCCCATAGATGATGGGGTTCAGCATGGGGGGCATTAGAAGGTACATGTTGGCAGTGAGAACATTGTAATAAAGAGGAACGTTGTGGCCAAACCGTTGTGTGAGGAAGGAGAAGAGAGTTGGGATGTAAAAGGCTAAAATGACAAGGAGGTGAGAGGTGCAAGTCCCAAAAGTCTTCAGCCGGGCATCCTTGCTGGGGAGGCGGAAGATGGCCCTGAGGATCTGGGTGTATGACAGGATGATGAAAAACACATCCAGACCCATCAAAAATAATGTCACCGAGAGACCGTAGTAACTACTGACACGGATGTCGCCACAGGCCAGTTTCACCACTGCTATGTGCTCACAGTGCGTGGAGGGGATGATGTTGGTTTTGCAATATGGCCATTGCCTGGCCAGGAAGGGATAGGGCAGTGAGAGAATGCCACCACGCCCCACCACGGCCAGGCCAATCTTGGCTACCATGGAGTTTGTCAGGATGGTGGAATGTCTCAGGGGATGGCAGATGGCCACGTAGCGATCCAACGCCATGGCCACGAAGATTCCACCCTCTATTTTTAAGAAGCTGTGAATGAAGAACATCTGGGTGAGGCAGGCACTGAAATTGATCTCCCTGGAATTGAACCAGAAGATGCTCAGCATTTTGGGCAGAGTGGATGTGGACAGGACCAGGTCAGTGACGGCCAGCATGCAGAGGAAATAGTACATGGGCTCATGGAGGCTTGGCTCCCTCTTCACGGTCAACAGGATGGTGAGATTCCCCAAAGCAGCTATGGTGTACATGGCGCAGAAGGGGATGGAGATCCAGCCATGGGCGCTCTCCAGGCCAGGAATGCCCAGGAGGATAAAGGATGAGGGGTTGGTGAAGATAGTTGTGTTGGAAGCTGACATGGAATTTGGAGAAGGTGTCCAACTGTAAGACAAAATGGTGTCCTCTGCATGTACTCTATTTTCATATTAATTCCTGTGTGTGCCCTGAGTCTACGGTGATGGTCACAGTTCAAATGCCTGGAAGGAGAAATTATGTTCACATGAGAAAACACATGCACTACTCAACGCTGTTCTAGTGGGTGGAGCAAATTGGTTGCTTGAAAATTATTCAGAGAAATGAACCTGAATAATTGACAATACTAATGCTAATTCCATAGAATCATAGAATCCTATAACTGGAAGGGACCTCAAGAGATCATGGAGTACAGTCCCCTGCCCTCATAGCAGGACCAAGCACCATCTAGATCGTCCCCGACAGGTGTCTGTCCAACCTGCTCCTACCTATCTCCAGAGATGGAGATTCCACAACCTCCCCAGGCAATTTATTCCAGTGTTTAACCCCCCAGACTGTTACAAAGCTTTTTCTAATGTCCAACCTAAACCTCCCTTGCTGAAATTTTAGCCTATTGCTTCTTGTCCTGTCCTCAGAGGCCAAGGAGAACAATTTTTCTACCTTCTCCTTGTAACACCCTTTTAGAGACTGGAAAACTGCTCTCATGTCCCCCCTCAGTCTTCTCCTTTCCAAACTAAAGAAGCCTGATTCTTTCAGTCTTCCCTCATCCCTCATGTTTTCTAGAACTTTAATCATTTTTGTTGCTCTTCTCTGGACCTTCTCCAGTTTCTCTACATCTTTCCTGAAACGTGGTACTCACAACTGGACATAATATTCCAACTGAGGCCTAATCAGCGCAGAGTAGAGCGGAAGAATGACTCCCCATATCTTGCTCACAGCACTCCTGTTAATGCCCCCCAGAACTGTTTTTTGTTTGTTTGTTTGCTTGCTTGTTTGTTTTTGGTTTTGCAACAGCATCACACTGTTGACTCATCTTTAGCTTGTGGTCCACTATGACCCCTAGATCCCTTTCTGCCGTACTCCTTCCTAGACAGCCGCTTCCCATTCTGTATGTGTGAAACGGATTGTTCCTTCCTAAGCGGAGCACTTTGCATTTGTCCTTATTACACTTCATCCTATTTACCTCAGAGCATTTCTCCAGATCACTTTGAAGTTTGACCCTATCCTCTGGTCAACCCCTCCCAGCTCGGTATCATCTGCAAATGTAGTAAGAGTACTTTCTATGCCATTATCTAAATCATTGATGAAGATATTGAAGAGAACGGGTCCCAAAAGAGACCCCTGCAGAACCCCACTTGCTGTGACCTGTTAATAACTACTCTCTGGCTACATCTACGTTGCAGCCTTTGTCGGCAGAGACAATGCAAATGAAGTGCTCATTAGCATCTCTGGCACTCTCATTTGCATAGTCTTTTCTGTTCTGTTTTGTAGAAGAGGTTTTTTTTGCACCAAAAAACTCTTTGCAGACGGGGCCATTTTGCACAAAAATACCCTTTTGTGCAAGAACCCTTATTCGTCAAAAAACAGATATACAGGATCTTGAGCAAAAGGGTTTTTTGCCCCGTCTACCCTGGGGGTTTTTTGCAAAAAAAAAATCTCTTCTCAAAAATGGATCGGAAGAGACTATGCAAATGAGAGTGCAAGAAATGCTAATGAGCGTTTCATTTGCACTGTCTCTGCCAACAAAGGCTGAAGTGTAGACGTAGCTTCTGGGAACCTTTATCACCATTTCTGATGATGGTTCATGGCTCAGTCATTCCTATGTGTGGTAAAACAAGTCTCCCTTAAAATGAAAGGGGGGGGGTGTGCCCATCGGCCGCTCCCTCAGGTAACAATGATTTCTACTGGGTTTGATAGAAAATAAAAGTGATTTGATTGAGCAGAAGCAGTAGGATTGTAAGTTGTTACATGGGAGAACTGGCCGAGCAAAGTGGGTTATAGACTCAAAATAACAGAAAATGCTTCGCTAATTCTACACCGAAACCTCAGTACAAACTCCTTACAAACTCACCCTAACACGGTTTCTTTCCAGCTAAGCCTCTAAAGTAGGAGTTTTCCTCCCCCTGGGGTCTTTGGTTCCTTCCCTCGGGTGTGCCAGCCAAAATCAAAACACCCCTCCTTTCCTATAGTTTTTAAGGAGTCCCTTTTTGCATGGGAAGTCACCTGGCCAGTCCCTACCAGCTACAGCTGAGACTTAAGGGCAAAAGTCTATTTGAATATGATTATCCAAAGATTGAGGCCTCCTAACCTTGGAATCACCCTGATGGTTTTCCATTTACACATTTTAAAATCATAAACTATTTCCTACTCCATGGCTACGTCTAGACTGGCATGATTTTCCGCAAATGCTTTTAACGGAAAAGTTTTTCCGTTAAAAACATTTGCAGAAAAGAGCGTCTAGATTGGCACGGATGCTTTTGTGCAAAAGCACGTTTTGCGGAAAAGTGTCTGTGCCAATCTAGACGTGGTTTTGCGCAAGAAAGCCCCGATGGCCATTTGAGGCTTTTTTGCTCAAAACACTTTTTAGCTGCCTACACTGGCCCTCTTGCGCAAAAACATTTCCAGAAAAGGGCTTTTTCCCGAATGGGAGCAGCATAGTATTTGCGGAAGAACACTAACAATTAGATCGTCAGTGTTCTTGCACAAATTCAAGTGGCCAGTGTACACAGCGGGCAAGTTTTTCCGCAAAAGCAGTTGCTTTTGTGGAAAAACTTGCCAGTCTAGATGCACCCCATGTGTCTGATTTTACACCTAAGAAACATACGCACACCAGAGCCAGATACACAGCTCCAGCCCATGCTGACGTGACGATCGATACATTACATGAGATAATTTGCCCAAAGCATCTTTGAGTTATGTCTATTTGTGTCTATAAGTCATAAGTCACGGGGAGGGAGGGAATCACAGTCAGTTATTTAGCACCGAGGATTCCTGGCCATTGGGAGACACTGTGATGAGAAGCGGGACATTCTGCAGCTCCCCACGTCTGCAGATCCGGGCTAGACCCTTTGCCGGCTCTCCTGAGGCCCTGGCTGCACTGAGCAGGCTCCCGCAGCCCGGCAGTTGTATGTCTGTGCAGACAGGTCTCACCCCGATGACAGGGGCTCACCTGCAGCGCAGGGCGTGGCCTGCCCCAGGGTGCTACCTAGAGAAGCAGCACAATCTTTCCCTCCGCGTCCTGCTCCCTGCAGCTTCCAGGGCTGGGGATGGATTTGCTCCGGGGATAACTGCAGAGGCCATGTTGGTTTGCAGTATCAGCAGCCGGGCCTGCAAGTCACAGGAGGGGCTCACACTTCTCTGCTAGGCCCGGGGGTGGCTGCAGCTGTTCTAATGGGTCCAGTTTTGGCCACTGCAGCACAGGAAGATGTCAGGATGGGGGATCGGATCCATAGGAGAGGGACAAAGCTGACCCAAAGGAGGGAGAGGCCCCGCACCGGTGAAGGCTGAAAGAACGGCCTCTTAGTCTGGCAAAGAGGAGCTTAAAGAGTGACTTGAAAAGAATCTTCCAGTATGGGAGAGGCTGCCCGGAAACGCTGGGAAACACTGTTTTCTTTTGCCACAGGGCGCAGGACGAGAGGCAGCAGGACCCCACTACAGCAAAGTAGATTTTAACTCTCAGGTTCAAATCCAAACGTTAAGCGCAGTAGGACGGTGGAAGAGATGCTAAGGGAAGGGGGCGGTTTTCCAAGGCCAGGAGGGTGGCCACCTGTTTTGTGTGGGTTACCTACAGCAAATCCTGCATCTTAGCAGCGGATTTTTCTAACTGACCCTTGAGGTTTGGTCCAGCCCGCTGGCTCTCTGAGTCTGCAATAGAACATCCTAGAGCTCAGCTACCCTCCAGCCAAGAGGCTTAATACAAGGGTAACTGGGTGAAATTAACTAGCTTGTATTTTACAGTCTGTCCGACTGGATCATCTCATGGTCCCTTCTGAACATAAACTCTACAAATCGATGGATGATGCAGATCAATTGGCATTTTCATTTACTGTGTCTCACAGCACAGTGCCTCTGGGCTGCGTGTTCCTGCTCTGACTCAACCGCTTTTTGAAGGTTTAAGACAGCACACTTCATCCAATTCCCATTTGCTGGCAATAACCCACGCACACAGCCCCTTCCCCAGAGCCCTGAGATGCTAAAGCCAGAGGGGACAGTCTCTTTGCATTAACACAGCCTCAGGATTCGCCCTTTCCTATGACCCTACCCACACCAATCAGCCCATAGGACCTCCTCTGCCAGGGAAATGCAGCCACCTCGGGGGTGGAGCCCAGCAGCCGGACTTGGGGTTGGGGCAAGCAAATAGGGACACTTTGGCCAGTGATACTGAAGGAAATTCATGCCCTGGACCAGTTCTTGAAGGTTTGAGATGAACACTTGATCCAATTGACATTATCTGGGCCCCAGAGCATTTCCTAGCTGTGCAGAGGGGAGAGGGCAATAGAACGACCGTGTGTCCCTCACACACACATCGTACTAGGTCTGGTGAGCAGGAGAAGACAGATACCTGTGACCTTCCCTGGGAATCCCCCTCAGGTCGCCGTGTCCTACAGCTCGCCCAGCCCAGCGTCTGCAGCCACGCATGGCAACAAGAGCGGCCCCAGGCAGCCGCACTGTTTATAACTCAGCGCTGGGCAGGCCCAGGGGGTTTGGCCTCTCGGAGTGCAGGGGCCCCTTGATGCAAATAGGCGGGAGACCGGAGACACCCCAGCCAAGGTCTCTCTGTCCGTGTCTCGTGTTCTGTGTATTTTTCCAGTTTTCAGAGTAAGCAGCAATTACGATGCCTCCCCCCAGAGCGCTGGGAATTCTGTGGTGAGACTGGGGAATTGGCTGTTTTCTGTCTCTGTGTGTATTCAGGGTATATTGTGCAGGTAACTAAACCCGTCTGTCCAGGATGGACGGGTCGAGAGCCGAACAAAGAGATCTGGAGAAGGATGACTGAAGGGAGACACGGACCCTTCTGGCAGGCACACGGACTCAGTGCTTTGGGACCAGCGATCCATCTTTCTCACCAGGAAATATCCTCACACCCTGTAGCATCTTTCATTGAAGGAGCTACCGAGCACTATTGCCGGGTCCCTTTTTCCCTGGCTGGCAGCTTCCCCCTCTGCCAGGGGTGGGGGCTTGCAGCTGGTTTCTAGGGTAGGGAGCCCGGCCGCTCCCTCTGGGACTCCCTCCCCTGCTGTTTCTAGCTCTGGAACTGCTAATGCTTTGTCTCAAGCCCTTGCTCTGTCTCTCCTCCACCTTCCAGCTGGGGAGGCTTTTCAAGGCCTCCAAAGACCTGAAGTGGGGTCACCTGGCCCCAATCTGCCTGGACCATCTCCCTGTCAGCTGCTCCTAATTGCCCTGCAGCCTCTGCCCTAACTGCAGGCCTTGGACCCTTTGGGGGCTGCCTTTTCCCCACTCAGAAGCAGCCCTCTGGACTGACCTTGTCACACCACCCAGCAAATGAAAGTCTCTAGAGCTAGCTCCACTGTGTACAGATGGGTAAGGTGAGGCTCAGGGAGATGACAGAGACAACTGTGGAGTCCTGACTGGCCTATAATCACTGTCCATGCATGGAAAGAGGGAGATTGACACATAGTCTGGCAGGGGCTGGTTGTGGGTCGGGCGTGATTTGCTGCCTCGATGTGTGTCCTAGAACTGAGGTACGGCTGAGCTCTCGGGAATACTTCGCTCTCTACCCCCAAGACACTGAGGCTGGGACAAGCTGCAAACCCCTCCAGGCCCTGCACTCACACAGACTGTCACAGCCAGGGATGCACCTAGCTACTGTTACATGGCTGCCTTTGCCTGCCACTCACGAATGGACAGTAAGAGAATCTCCAGCAAATTCTCCCCTGCTCCCGAAGAAAGGACCCCAGAGCTTTGCTGTCTTGCCCTGCTCAGAAGCCCGGCCGGTGTCAGGTTATTCCCCAGTCTGCCCTTCCCTCCCTGTGGGGAAACCTTTCCATGACAATCTGTACCTGGACACATTCCCCTTCACAAATGGAAATCGTATTTACTAACGACACGTGATACATTGAAAGATGCACAAGCAAGCAGTGAACCGATGGAAGTGAGTTCCCTACTCCGAAACCTTTTCCACTCTGCAAGCGAGGCAGGATGTGAATGAAGCACTTTCTCACCCCGAATGGGGAAAAACCAGTTCTCTTATGTGGGGAGTGAGGCCTGGTGGTAACATCCCTTCTCCCTTTATAGCTTCAGCCATGGGGAGGGAACTTCCTCAAACCCAAAAAAGTTCAAACTCAAAGTCAGTGTAAAAGTAGGAGCCAAAATGGACGCCTGTGTCATGTGAGCTGGTCACATGCCCTGGTCTTCTTAAATGAGTCACAGTCTGGGCCATTCACCATCTCCTAGCTAGAGCAACCCCAGGATAATCCATCAGAAGGGGATTTGCTTCTCGTTGGCCCATTGTGTTCATCCAGGGAGCGAGAACTGGACTCACCAATTCAGACTGTGCTGGGTAGACCTGAGGTGAGCTGCCTTCTGGGAGTTACCACAGGCACAAACACAGTTGCTAGACAGGGTCAGAGTTAGTATTTGTAACTTCTGAGGCAAGAAAGATACATGCGCACAAATAGGACTGTCATTTTCAGCAAACCATCACTTGAGCGTTGACGCCTCACATGACATATATTGTACAAGGTGTGTTACAATTACACAACAGATGTGAGTATGGGGGTGCCAATGTGCATATCTGTGGGACTCTAGCTCTCTGAGAGCAAATTCTCTGTTTTTATACAAGACACTCATGTCCCGGAAAAGACGTGTTCTGGTCTGTGGCCCAGGAGAAGAGCAAGAGGTGATACAGAGCAAAGGAAAACAAAAGAGTTTTTTTCTCACCTACTCACCACACATGGACTTTACTTTTCTCTGACTATGCCTGTCTCCTTTTCCTTGCTTAGCCAACTCCTGTTCTGCTTGTCAGCCCTGAACCTCACACACCTCACTACAGCAGCAGGCTTTTTGGCACAGTCTCGGGGGATTCAAACTTCCTGTCTGTCATCGTCAATATCTGCCTGGCAAAGGACTGTGACACTCTGTACCTCGGGGCAGTGTCCGGTAACCCCCATTTTCCACACTTGTCTAGCACCAGGATCTGACATACTAAACGTGCCTTGTAAGGTGTCAGGGGTAAGGATATGATTGGCTGAAAGTCATTGCTCTGTCCATACCCGTATCTCATTAACACAGATGGAGTGATGAGAAATAGGTTGCCTGGGGTTTTTGAAAGACCCATCAACAATGTCTGTCCAGCCAGGGAGCTGCAACTCAGTGACTCACCTGCATGAGGCCCCCTCTAGAGAATTGCTCAGCCTGGCTGGGAAATTCAAGATCCCCAGACATGCCTGGACTTGGGTCTGAGGGCATGAAACAGACTATATGGTTCCATCCTGGGCCTTTCTATTGCCTCCCCCCACTACACACACACACTGCAAGCAACCGGGACACTGAGAAGATTGAGAAGATTGAAGATTCCAACAGAGGGGTTTGTCCCAGAAGCTAAGGGTGAATTTCATGTGCTATGACCTGCAATAGCCAATAGGAGAGAAAACTGCCAAGAAACTTGCTGTGCTGTTTATCTTCGCCAGTGAGTTTGCCTGAAGCATCTGGTAGATTTCCTCAGGGGCTTTACAAGGGCTGGTGTAGGTCCACTTTCAACTGATGAAGAGGTGGACCAGTTCATGAATTAGATGGTATATTCCAGAGGCACAGTGGTGGGAATTGGAGGTACTTGGCTCTGGTGTCTCTCTCAGTGTGATTCAGGGGTTGCTCTGGAAGTTTTCATGCCATCTGGCTGGTTTTGAGTTTCCTTGTGTGGCATGCTACTAGCCTCAGGAAGGGTTGCTGCTTGCAAGGCATTGTGGGAGAGCTCACAGAGCACTGTGGTCCCACTGTCTCTCACTGCATCCTGGGAGTGACTATAACGGAGATTGCCTATCTCCTAGAGCTGGAAGGGACCTTGAAAGGTCATCAAGTCCAGTCCCCTGCCTTCTCAGCAGGACCAAGTACCATCCCTGATGAATTTTTGCTCCAAATCCCTAAGTGGCCTCCACAAGGATTGAACTCACAACCCTGGGTTTAGCAGGCCAATGCTCAAACCACTGAGCTATCCCTCCACCTCATATGTGGCCAACTTGCTCAGGGTGTGTCTAGACTACAGGGTTTTGTGGACAAAAGTCCACTTTTGTCGACAAAACTATACCTGCGTCTATACTACCGCTGAGTTCTGTCAACATAACATCGACAGAACTCAGCAGTTTTGTCGACACTGGTAAACCTCATTTTACGAGGCATAACGCCTTCTGTCAACAGAGTTCTGTCGACAGAAGGTGTTATTGCATCTAGGGTTGTGTCTAGACTACAGGGTTTTGTCGACAAAGCAGCTTGCTTTGTTGACAGAACTGAATGTAGTCTAGACGCTCTTTGTCGACAGAAGCTTTGTCGACAGTATCTGTCGACAAAACTTCTGTCGACAAAAGCCTGTAGTCTAGACGTACCCTAAATGAGCACTTCCTAGATCAGTCTGTGAAGAAGGGCTTTAAGGTGCATATTTCCACAGTGCTGGTCAATTGCTGGTTATGCAGTGGCACCCTCAGTGTGCCCACTTCAGAGTTTGCTGGTCTTTTCCCTTAGGAATGTGCCCAGTAAAAAAGATGCCAAAACCAAGGCCAGGTCTACAGTTGGGAAGAAACTCCATGTACAACATGTAACTCCAGCTACCTTGTATCGATTTTCTGGGGCAGCCCCACAGCGGGAAGTCAATGGGAGAATCTCTCTTGTCAGCTTCCATTGCTCCCCCCAGCCCCAAGGAGTTCCACGGTTGATGGGCTGCCCTTGGTATTTGATTTAGTGGGTCCCCCCAGACCTACTCAATTGAGTCGACCTCTGGAATGTTGATCTTCTCACCCGTGTGGCCTGACACAGCTGATTGGGGGGTTGCTGAGTTCAGTGCTGTAAGCCTCTCTCCTGATCCTTTGCTGTCCCGTGGTACAGAGCAGCTGCTGGAGAGCACGAGCTGCACACTGACTGATACAAAGTAAAGTTGAGCAGTGAGCAAGAGGCAGGCCCTGCTCACGGAATCAGGCAAGACCAGGGCTGATGTTGCAGAAACACACAGACCTAAGGTACTCGGCATAAGTCACGCATTTCCTGGAGCATGCTGGTCCAGTGAGAACATCCCTAGCTATCATGCTGTCGTCCTGACCTTGTCCTTAGGAGGGTGCAGTGTGTTCCTGTTATCACTGGGAGGTGCAGGGGTCAGGGTGTTCTGGCACTACCAGATCCTGTGACTTTGTGTCTGTGTATAAAGGTGTATCTCACTGGACTGTCTGTGCCTGGTCTAGGGGAATGGAAAGTCCTGCCACTGAGTGAGCTGGTACGGTGTCGGGGCAGACATACACAAGCAGCACTTTCAACACCAGATCTGGGGAGCTAGAGACCGTGCTTCATTTGACAATAAACCTGCCGAGACACCTTCCCACCTCTTAGAATTGTGTAGCTTTGGAGGCTCTCTTGTGGTCTCCGGTGCTGATATCTGCTTGGAGCCCGGGCAGCGCACAGAGGGAGCGCATGCACACAGCCAAACATCTACCAGCATCTGAAAGAACAACACACTAGTAAGAATGGGCAACACCGCTCTGTTGTGGCAGCAAGCTGCTACTAGGTTGCAGCACTGTCGAGCAATGGGTACCCCCATTCCCATGGGGGAGATGAGATGTGGGGGGCAGAGGAAGGCTGAGGAACTCGAGGTTGAGCAACTTTGGTCCCGATTTCAGGCCCCACACTAGGCCTGGGATACATGGGCTTCTGTTGCAGGCCCTTGTCCAACCAAAGGCAGCTCCCATCCCCACCCCCACCCCCCACATGATTAGACATTTCCACCTCTCAGCGTGACCCCAGGGAGCCACCTCCTTGGGCTGCGGGTGCAACTGGCACCAGATGTCTCTGGGGTGCAGAGATATCTTCTGCTCAGCCTGAGGGGTGCTGCTGGGAGCCTCTAATGGGGAGCCCAGGGCCATGGGGATGGCTCTACCCTCAGCCTGTCAGAGTTCAGCCAGACTGGGCCACACGGGGCAGGTGAGAGTTGGGTGGGAGCTTTCCTAGAACTTAAGATAGTGGGGCTCTAATAAGAAAATAAGAACATAAGAACGGCCACACTGGATCAGATCAAAGGCCCATCCAGCCCAGTACCCTGTCTGCCGACAGTGGCCAATGCCAGGTGTCCCAGAGGGAGTGAATCGAACAGGAAATGATCAAGCAATTTCTCCCCTGACATCCATCTCCACCCTCTGACAAACAGAGGCTAGGGACACTGTTCCTTACCCATCCTGACTAATAGCCATTAATGGCCTTAACCTCCATTAATTTATCTAGTTCTCTTTTAAACCCTGTTATAGTCCTAGCCTTCACAACCTCCTCAGGCAAGGAGTTCCACCTGTTGACTGTGTGCTGTGTGAAGAAGAACTTCCTTTTCTTTGTTTTAAACATTCTCCCCATTAATTTCATTTGGTGGCCCCTAGTTCTTCTGTTATGGGAACAAGTAAATAACTTCTCCTTATTCACTTTCTCCACACCACTCATGATTTTATAGACCTCTGTCATATCACTCCTTAGTCTCCTCTTTTCCAAGCTGAAGCTTAGGCCGGGCCCATTTCCGCTCTCCGTGTGACTATGGGCTTTCCTCTCACACCCCAAGTGCCGCTGGCTTGGAGGAGCAGATGCCAGAGCAGCTGCATGGTTCTGACTCACAGCATGGGGAGGGTGGGGGGTATTAACTCTCCCTGCTCCTCGTCTCTGCAGGCACCAAGCTCTTGGGAGGGACGCTCAGGGGATAGACATGTTTTTTTCCTGTCTGGAAGGCTCACTCTGTTCCCTGATGGGCGGCAGGGAGGGAGCCCCGTGGGGATTTCCGGGATAAGTTAACAAGGCTCCACGGTTCCTAGCAGCATTTGGAGCTCTCAGCCCTTCCTGAGCTGCCAGGTTCCTGCTTCTCACAGAAAAACGCTCTCTCTGCTCAGGGTGAGTGAGATGCCCACCCTGTCCAAGCCCAGGCTGCTCTGGGCGACACTTCTCTGCAGTGACCGGGGGGACGGAGTCACTCTCAGAGGGAGGTGCGGGGACGGGGCGGTTACATTCCATTGGCCTGAGTTTGGGGAGGCAGGTTTTCTTCCCAACCCCGAACGCTTCCTCAGGGGGTCCGGGCAGCAAGTGCTCCAGACAGGCCCCCGGCTGTGCTCCGCTTTTAGGGGTCAGTGTGTTCCTGCTGTCCTTGCGACTGCTTTTGTACCCTCCAGGATATCGGGCTGTTCTGGTATCACCGGTTACCGGGAGGTGCCTATGGGAGTGCTCTGTGCCCAGCATTGCTCAGGAATGTGTGTTTCTGTGATCTCAGCTTCATGGCATTGCTGGCTAGGCTGAGCAGCCCTTTCACAAAGATTTGTCAACACTCACAGGCTGTGATCAAGTCACCCCCAGCCCTCCCCTCGTTAAGCTAAATAGTTGGGGCTCCTTGAGTGTGCAACACTTAGGAAACTTTTCAAACCCTTTAGTCATTCGTGTGGCTTGTGTCAGATCCCTTCCAACTTCTCCCCGTCCTTCCTCCATAGAGGCCACTGGGCAGGACCCAGGATTCCAGCAGAGGAAAAACGCCCTCTTTGCTCACACCCATGCATCCCAGCACCATGGTAGCTCTTTTGACTCACACTGGGGGCTCCTGTCCAGCTGAATAGCCACAGCAACCACCAAATCTTCCTCAGTGTCCGGGTTCCAGGATTGCTCACTCATCGTGTAAAGGCGACTTACGTTTTCTGGTCCCAGCTGGAGGTATTTACATGTAGCCAGATTAAAATCAATATAATTTACTTGGTTCCAGTTTATCAAACGATCCCGATTGATCTGAATCCATGACCTGTCCCCTTCATTAATTACTCCTTCAATTTTTTTGTATGTCAGGATTTCATGTTTTCTTCCAGGTCCTTAATAAAAAATATTAATAATATTGGACCAAGAACTGATCCCTGTGGGACACCACAAGAAATACACCCACTCGATGATCCAATTACAGTTACATTTTGAGACCGAACCAATAGCCAGCTTTTAATCCATGTACGGTGGGCCATATTAATGTTATACTTCTCTAGGTTTTTTTCATCAAAATGTCCTGCAGTATCAAGTCAAGTGCCTTACCGATATCTAAGTCTATTTAGTCAACATTAGTGTCTTTACCAACCAAACCTGTAATCCCATCTTCAAAGATCTCTGTGTAGGGTAACAGGGTCTATTTTCCATAACCCATGCTGACCGGCATGAATTGAATTTCCCTCCTTTAATTATTATTAATTAAGCCCTGCTGATTGAAAAATGTTTCAGCTTAATAGCTTCTGTTTAACAGCCTCTTGAGATGCTAGTGGAATGGGAAGAGGATCATCACTACATGGCGAGTCTATACCATCCTTTCCCTCCCCCCCGCCATTACAGAACAGAAATATTTAGTGAACACTTCTGCTTTCTCTACATTATTATAGATCATTCTACCATTTCCAGCTAGCTACAACTGCAGTAGTAAGAAGACATCATTATGGGGTGCTGATAGGTGTCCTGCTCCTTCAATGATGCTAACCCTTTGGCTGCACCTGTGTGCTTCTCCTGTGTGCTGTGTTGACTTTGTGCAGTAGTCAACACAGCAGACTCCCGGGGGAACCCCAAAGATGACAAAATCAGGTAAGGATTGAAGGAGCCCAGCCAGTTTTATTGTCAAACGATATATGGTGACAGTTATCAGTAGATGCTACTGAACCAGTACGCCTACGGACCCCCGGACAATGGACAAACTCATTCAGTGCCAGGGATGAGACACTGCCCCTAAGCTGGACAAAGACAACTCCCTTGTGGTACATTTTATACACAGGTACAAAAAAGTCACACATCACTCCTGACATTACCAAGATACCACCCCTTCCTTTGTACAAGGGGCGGTCCATTACTAACTCTCATGCTGTCAGTTTAGACCCAGTCCTGAACTTGAGTCAGTAAGTTCCTCTTGTCTCTTCAGGGTTGTGTTGGTACCAAGATGTTTCTTAATGAGATGTTCTGTTACGACCCCTCTGGAATGTGCCTCTTAGCTCTGAGTGTTTCTGTAACATCAGCCTGTTCTTGCCAGCTTCTGTGAGCAGGTCCTGCCTCTGGCTTGCAGCTTGACTTTGCTTTATATTAGCAAAGTCTTAGCCTCAGGCCTCACACCAGGCCTGTGATACCTAGGCTTGTGCTTTGGGCCCTCATCTTACTACAGTAATTGCCAATTCCATTGTCTGGATTTCTTTGTTCCTAATACGTTTCTAAAACTCCTTTTTATTGTCCTTATCTATGCTTGTGTCCTTTGGGTTTTCTTATTGATTTTATACAATCTGTCACTTCCTTTGTCTTCCATATATGTTTTATATCTGCTGTCACTGCGCCTGTGAACTCCTCACATTTGTAGCTAGCACAACCTTCTGTCTCAGTTGTGGGGCTGTGGCCATTTGGGCAGCTAGTCCGGTGTTCTCAGGATTCACATTGCTCTAGTGAAATTCTGCCACCTGCTCCTTTGGCTCAGAATTGTTGTCAGCTTCGTGAAACTTCCAAGTTACAGCACCAAGTGTATCCATCACTGTGCTGGAATCCCCCAGGACAGAGCAATGTTTCTGAGCTAGGAAACTATCCTCGGTCCGATTTAAAAGTCTCAGGAGGGTAGTCAAGTATCAGAGGGGTAGCCGTGTTAGTCTGAATCTGCAAAAGCTGTGAGGAGTCCTGTGGCACCTTATAGACTAACTGAAGTGTTGGAGCATAAGCTTTCGTGGGCAAAGACCCACTTCGTCAGATGCATGTATCTACGAAAGCTTATGCTCCAACACTTCAGTTAATCTATAAGGTGCCACAGGACTCCTCGCTGCTTCAGGAGGGTAGCTGTGTTAGTCTGTAACTTTAAAAACAATGAGTAGTCTGAGGCTAGCAAATATCTATATACAGTATCGTGAGCGTTCCTGGGCAAAGCCCACATCATCCGATGAGATGATTTTGAGTGGAGAAGAAAAGGGGGACCCTCAGAATAAGAAAGGGGGGGAACGTACCTGTCAATTGTAGTCCCAATGCTAATGAGGCGAATTGAGAGGGCTGACAGTGTCCCATACAGAGCCTTTGATGTCAATGGGGCGTTGAATGTAAGGAAAGCTGAAGTTGCAAGATGTTAACCGGATCAAGTTGTTCTTCAGGCCAAGGGAGATAGTGTTACACTTGCATCTGAAGGTCAATTCGGCACACTCTCTCTCTCTCTCTTTGTAGTTGGCTTGTGAAATTCATTTGTAGAAGAATGGCTACTTATAGTCCATTCATGAGTGCTCAGGCAGGTTACATTCTTCCCCTACAGGTTTCAGTGTGTTACCGTTTCGGATACCTGATTTGTGTCCATTCATCCTTTGTGGTTGAGACTGTCCAATCTGGCCAATCTCCATGGCAGAGGGGCATGGCTGGCACTGGATGCACATATCACATTGGCGGACGTGCAGGTGGATGAGCCCCTGATATGGTGGCTGATGTGGCTGGGGCCTGTCATGGAGTTGCTTTTGTAGCTGTGTGGACAGAGCTGGCAACAGGGTTTGTTGCAGGGGTAGGTTCCTGGCTGAGTGTGTCCGGGGTGTGATGTGTAGCTACATTTCCAGGATGTTGTAGGCATGGTGATCCCTTCTGTCTGTCCCTCCGCATGGCTTCAATGTTCCTGGTGCAAAACTCTTCTACTCTGAGACCCAGGGAGGCCTGTAAAGATGGCAGGAGTTACAGAGATCCTCCACCTCAGCCGACAGCTTCATAGAATCATAGAACCATAGAGCTGGAAGAGACCTCAGAAGGTCATCAAGTCCAGCCCCCTGCCCTAGGCAGGACCAACCCAACTAAATCAATGCGGCCAGGGCTTTCTCAAGCCAAGACTTAAAAATCTCTAGGGATGGAGACTCCACTACTTCCCTAGGTAACCCATCCCAGTGCTTTACCGCTCTCCTAGTGAAATAGTTTTTCCTCATATCCAACCTGGACCTCTCCCACCACAACTTGAGACCATTGCTCCTTGTTCTGTCATCTGTCACTACTGATAACAGCCTCTCTCCATCCTCTTTGGAACCCCCCTTCAGGAAGTTGAAGGCTGCTCTCAAATCCCCCCTCACTCTTCTCTTCAGCAGACTAAACAGACCCAACTCCCTCAGCCTCTCCTAACAGGTCATATGCTCCAGCCCCCTAATCATTTTGGTTGCCCTCTGCTGGACCCTCTCCAATGCGTCCACATCCTTTTCATAGTGGGGGGCCCAGAACTGGACACAATACTCCAGATGTGACCTCACCAGAGCCGAATAAAGGGGAATAATGACATCTCTGAATCTGCTGGCAATGCTCCTCTTAATGCAACCTAATATGCCATTAGCCTTCTTGGCTACAAGAACACACTGTTGACTCATATCCAGCTTCTCAACCACTGTAACCCCCAAGTCCTTTTTCTGCAGAACTACTACTTAAGTGGTTGGTCCCCAGCCTGTAACTATGCTTGGGATTCTTCCATCCCAAGGGCAGGACTCTGTACTTGTCCTTGTTGAACCTCATCAGATTTCTTGAGTTCCAATCCTCCAATTTGTCTAAGTCACTCTGGACCCTATCTCTGCCCTCAAGCGTATCTACCTCTCCCCTTAGCTTAGTGTCATCCGCAAACTTGCTGAGGGTGCAATCCATCCCCTCATCCAGGTCATTAATTAAGATATTGAACAAAACCGGTCCTAGAACCGAACCTTGGGGCACTCCACTAGAAACCGACCGCCATCCTGACATCGAGCCATTGATCACTACCCGCTGGGCCCGGCCTTCTAGCCATCTTTCTATCCATCTTACTGTCTATTTATCCAATCCACATTCCCTTAACTTGCTGGCAAGAATATTGTGGGAGACCGTATCAAAAGCCTTGCTAAATTCAAGGTATATCACATCTACTGACTTTCCCACATCCACAGAGCCAGTTACCTCATCATAGAAGCTAATCAGATTGGTCAGGCATGACTTGTCCTTTGTGAATCCATGCTGACTATTCGTGATCACTTTCCTCTCTTCCAAGTGCCTCAAAATGGATTCCTTAAGGAACCCTTCCATGATTTTTCCAGGAACCGAGGTAAGACTCACCGGCCTATAGTTCCCTGGATTGTCCTTCTTCCCTTTTTTGAAGATGGGCACTACATTTGCCTTTTTCCAATCATCCGGGATTTCTCCCAATCTCCATGACTTTTCAAAGATAATGGCCAAAGTCTCCTCAATGACATTTGCCAACTCCCTCAGTACCCTTGGATGCATTAAGTCCGGGCCCATGGATTTGTGTATGTTTAGCTTTTCTAAATAGTTGCTAACCTGTTCTTTACCCACCACGGGCTGTCCATCTTCATCCCATCTTGCGTCACTTAGACCATTAGTCCGGGAGCCAACCTTGTCCGTGAATACAGATGCAAAGAAAGCATTGAGTACTTCAGCTTTCCCCACATCATCTGTCACTAGGTTAGCTCCTTCATCCATTAGGGGCTGCACACCCTCTCTGATCACCTTTTTCTTGTTAACATGCCTGTAGAAACCTTTCTTGTTATCCTTCACATCCTTAGCCAGTCGCAATTCCATTTGCGCTTTCGCCTTCCTGATAACCCCCCGGCATTCTCGAGCTATACATTTAAACTCCTCCCTGGTCATTTGTCCAAGTTTCCACTTTCTGTAAGCTTCCTTTTTGTGCTTAAGTTCACCAAGGATTTCCCCTGTAAGCCAGTCCGATCTCCTACCATGTTTGCCTCTCTTGCTACGCGTCGGGATGGTTTCTTTCTGTGCCTTCAATAAGGCTTCTTTAAAATACTGTCAGCTGTCCTGGTCTCCTTTCCCCTTCATGTTAGCATCCCAGGGGATTCTGCCCATCAGATCTCTGAGGGAGTCAAAATCTGCTTTTCTGAAGTCCAAGGTGTGTATTTTACTACTCTCTTTCCTTCCTTTGTCAGGATCCTGAAATCTACCATCTCATGATCACTGCTTCCCAGGTTGTCACCCACCTCCACTTCCCCTATTAGTTCCTCCCTGTTTGTGAGCAGAAGGTCAAGCTACGCACAGCCCCTGGTTGGATCCTTCAGCACTTGTGCCAAGAAGTTATGCCCAACATTCTCCCAAAACTTCCTGGATTGCCTGTGTACTGCCGTATTGGTTTCCCAGCAGATGTCAGGGTGATTAAAGTCCCCCACGAGAACTAGGGCCTGCGAACCGGAAGCTTCTCTCAGTTATCCGAAGAAAGCCTCATCTACCTCATCCACCTGATTCGGTGGCCTATAGCAGACACCAACCACAACATCACTGCTGTTGTTTGCTCCTTTAAACTTAACCCATAGACTCTCAACAGGTTTATCTCCCTTTTTATACTGGAGTTCAGAGCAATCGTAGTGCTCTCTTACATATAGTGCAACTCCTCCTCCTTTTCTCCCCTGCCTGTTCTTCTTTAAATCCCTCCTCACTAAGTTTGCAAGCCTGCCCGCGAAGATGCTCCTTCCTCTCTTGGTTAGGTGGATCCCATCTTTTCCTAACAATCCTTGTGCCCAGAACAGAGTCCCATGGTTGAAGAAACCAAAGCCCTCTCTGCGACACCATCTGCGCAACCACACATTTATGTCTTCAATTCGACCATCCCTGCCCAGTCCTTTCCCTTCAACAGGGAGGATGGACGAGAACACCACTTGCGCTCTGAGTTCTTGGATCCGAGATTCATTGTTTATTTCTCTTTGTGCAGGTTCTCTCTTTGGCTCTTATGTCCAGGCTGGATGAGTGACGCAAAGCAAAGTGAAGCTCTGCTCTTTCTCCTGGCAGGGAGCTTGTGTGCCAACCACAAGGACATCAGCAGCTCCTTGAGATGTCACTGCTCAATCACACCTACTCCTACCCCACCACATTCATCCTGCTGGGCATCCCAGGGCTGGAAGCTGCACATGTCTGGATCTCCATCCCCTTCTGCGCTATTTACATCATCACCCTGCTAGGAAACTGCACCATCCTATTCGTCGTCAAAACAGAGCCCCGTCTGCATCAGCCCATGTACTACTTGCTGTGTGTGCTCTCTGCCGTTGACCTGGGCCTCTCCACAGCCACCGTGCCCCGCATGCTGGGCATCTTCTGGTTCAACCTCAGAGAGATCAGGCTGGAGGGCTGCCTCACCCAGATGTTCTTCATCCACACATTCACAGGCATGGAGTCGGCCATTCTCCTGGCCATGGCCTTTGACCGATATGTGGCCATTTGCGACCCTCTCCGATACACTGTCATCTTAGCGCAGAAAAGAATCACCCTGATTGGCCTGGGGATTGTCCTGAGGCCCGGAGTCCTTGTCCTCCCCATGGTATTCCTGGTTGGCCGGTTGCCTTTCTGTAGCATCCGTGTCCTGGCCCATTCCTACTGCGAGCACATGGGACTGGCCAAGCTGGCTTGTGCAGACATTAGGGCCAATGGAGAATATGACTTGTTTTTAGTTTCCCTCTTAGTGCTGGATGTGATTCTGATCTTCTTGTCCTATGTTCGTATTCTCCAGGCTGTCTTCCTGCTCCCCTCCAAAGACGCACGCCTCAAGGCTCTGAGCACCTGCAGCTCCCACGTGGGGGTGATGTTCGTGTTTTACTCCCCGGTGCTTTTCTCGTATCTCACCCACCGGTTTGGCCAGCAGATCCCCCGTTCTGCCCACATTCTGGTGGCCAGTTTCCACATCCTCCTGCCCCCCATGCTGAACCCCATCATTTACGGAGTGAGGGCGAAGGAGATCCGCGAGAGGGTGCTGAGAATAGTTCCCAGAGAAAGGGCTACTTGCCCCTGTTTCTGCTGATCAGGGCCATCTCTAACAGAGCTTCTCACATCCCAAAGCAATGGCTACCTGAGGCCCTCTGAACCTGGACTGTGTAGTGATGCTCTGGGCCTTGAGGTAATGACACTTCTCCAGGCCCTTGGCCATTTCTATTCTGGGTCACTTAACAAAACCCAGATTGGTAGGGAAGCTCTGTGAGGACCATAAAACCAGTGTGGCCAGCTACAAGAGAGAGACGAGTCGATTTCTGACCAGTAGCCTGTGGAGAGTGATCTCAGAACATTGAGGATAGGACTAAAGTTCATCACTCCAAAGCACGCTAAGGAGAACACAAGTAAAGCCTTTGTGTCCATCTGCGGGGTGGGAGAAGGTGCAGAATGCATTCCAGGGGGGCAGGACAAGCTCTGAGGGGAAAAGGCACCTTCCCTGCACCTATTTCAGCCACAGCAATGAGTAACTAGCCCAGCTGTTCCCTCCGCAGATGACGCTGAGAATTTGACTCCAGATGGTGTGGCACATTTTCACAGATTTCTTTTGTGAAGCATGCCCGGCCTTATACAAAGTTGGTGCCATCTACATCTTCGGCATGATGTTGTGCATGAGTGGAATAGCAGAAGTGCCCACTTGGGTGGGCCTCAGTTTCACATGAGGGAGCAGGACAGGAGGGATGGGAGGTAAACCCTAAATCTGCTCCCTGCCTGAGTGCCAGATGGAGCATGGTAAGTGCCCAGTGGAGAAGGGTAAGTCTATTTGAGCTCCTGCTTTGCTGGGTTTCATATTTAGTGAGAGTTGCATGGTGGGTTTTCTTTGAACACGTCCATTGACTAGTGAAGGTGAGGTGGGGTGGCAGTGATGCTCCTTCTCTGCTTTATCAACATCCTGTATGAATTGAGCACTCCATAAATGGAGGCAGCATTCTAGGAGTGGCCAGTGCCTGACTTACACGTAATGTTACTTCCCCACTCCTAATGGCGATACCCCTGTGTATTACTCCACAGCCACCCCAATCTGCTTCCTTGCTCCCGAGGATACCGTCCCTTGCCCTAAAAGCCTGCCCTGTCTGCTTTGCGCCTAAATGTCTCTTATTCTATGTATCCATATTAAAACACACATTATTTTCTTCTCGATTGATGCGTTGTCTGCAAACTTTATCAGCAAGGATATGATATCTCATTCCAGGTCATTGATAAATGTTGCTGTATCGTCTTGCCCTAGTCAGAAGCCTGACAATTGTAAGTTTATTCTTCCCCTCCCTCAATGTGGTGAGGAGAAAGTGCCAGCCCCTGTTCATAAGCACGTCTCCCATTGCATTTTGAATCATGCACTGTTTTAGGTAGAACACACACACAGCAGATATATTAAGCACAGAAGGATAGATTGTAAGTGATTATAAGTAATATCATGTAGCAGATTAGCGAAGAGATAAAGCAAACTCAGAATTGGAGTTCTGTAAGTTACATGGGATTTGAACAAAACAGTATTTCACCCTGATTACTCCACCAGTCCTCCATAGACACCCTGAGACTTCTCCATTCCAGCCTGGGAACACCTACGCTATCGAAGACCTTTCCATATATTCAGGTGTTCTTTTGTCAAAGGAGTGAGGACAAGTGACGATGTCATTTCTTCCTTTGAATTCTCATTCCAACACAAATTCTCATTCCAACAAAAGCCCCCCACTTGTTAGTGGAAGAGTCTAAGCACGGGATGCAGTCCAGCGTCACATGAGCCAATCCCTCTTTCCATGCAACTCAACAGGACCGTTAACCGTATTCTGGCTAGAACATTCACAGGAAAGCCCGTCCGGTGGATTTAAGTTTCTTCCATGGCCCACTCTGTTCATTGATGGGCGATCAGCTTATGCTAGTTTTTTGGCAGAGAATTTATTAATTAGATGTCAGGAGCTCTGTATCTAATTCCTATTTAAAATAATTGAAATTAAATAAACATTAGAGACACCCAGCTATATTAGTATGTTCTGACATCCTGTGGCAAGCCACTCACAGACACTGTTTAGGAATAACATTTTCATGGGCAATCCTGTGAGTCCTACTTGGACCCATGCCTCAGTTTGTCATGGTCAGGAAAGAGAGTATTGGCTCTCTCACCGTCCAGCCAGTGATTCAGGAAAGAGGCCAAGATGGCTCCACATTGAGATCCGTCTGATTTCCAGAGCACCAGGAGAAAAAATTTATGTCCCTTTATCAGTAAAGAGATTTAGTAGCTTGTCCTGGAATCTGTTTGGTCCTCACTCTGTAGATGAAGGAGTGCAGCATGGGGGTGCCAGGATGCACATATTGGCAATGAGAATATAGAAATATGGGGGCACATTATGGCCAAACCGGTGTGTGAGGAAGGAGAAGACAGCAGGGATGTAAGGGTATGTCTACACTACCCCGCTAGTTCGAACTAGCGGGGTAATGTATGCATACCGCACTTGCTAATGAAGCCCGGGATTTGAATTTCCCGGGCTTCATTAGCATAAGCGGGGAGCCGCCATTTTTAAATCCCCGCTGCTTCGAACCCCGTGTAGCGCGGCTACACGGGGCTCGAACTAGGTAGTTCGGACTAGGGTCCTATTCCGAACTACCGGTACTCCTCGTGAAACGAGGTGTACCGGTAGTTCGGAATAGGCACCCTAGTCCGAACTACCTAGTTCGAGCCCCGTGTAGCCGCGCTACACGGGGTTCGAAGCAGCGGGGATTTAAAAATGGCGGCTCCCCGCTTATGCTAATGAAGCCCGGGAAATTCAAATCCCGGGCTTCATTAGCAAGTGCGGTATGCATACATTACCCTCCTAGTTCGAACTAGGAGGGTAGTGTAGACATACCCTAAGAGATTAAAATGACATTGAGGTGGGAGCCGCATTACTGGGTGTAGGATGCAGTAATAAAAAACACTTCCAGATCAGTCACAGAGAGTGCTACCAAGAGGCCATAGTAACTACTGATGTGGATGTCCGTGCAGGCCAGCGGCACCATTGGCCATGTGCTCGCAGTAGGAGTGGGGGATGATGTTGGTTTTGAAATATGGCCAGCAATGGATGGGGCAGTACGAGTATGATGCTGCGCGCTGCCATGGCTCCCTCCCACTTCTTCTTGTGCCCCCCAGCATTGGATTTTCCCCTTCTGAGCTGGTCCCTGGGCTTTTGTCTCCCTGACAGGCAGTGCTCTGTAGAGACCCTGTCCTCCGCGGCAGGGCAGGAGCTGGGCTCCACCTCTCCCATCCCTAGAAACATGTGGCATCGCCCTGCTGCTGAGAGACCAAGACTCACTCCCATCCCCTCAGCATTTCCTGGCACCCTCCCCTTTCCCTCCGGGTTCCCCACACAGTGGGCCTTCCCACACCACGTGGGCACATGAACAACCTGGAACCGGGGCCGTCGACCGTGCAGAAGGATGCCAGTTACCACCTGAGCTGAGACAGGCCGGTGTCCTGACACCGAGCCCAGCGTTAACAACATTGTTCTGGGGTGGGGAACCCTGCCATGGTGCTGTGGTGGAGGGAGGTTCCATCCAGAACCTTCCGGAAGCCGGTGTCCAGGCCGGCTCTGGGGCTGGCTGGCGTCGTCATGGCCAGAATCCCTCCCGCCATCCCACTTGCAAGGCCCACGGGTGTCGGTGCCAACGTTTGACGGCCTCAAGCCGGGTGCTAAGTGCTGGGGCCAGGGTCTGACACGTCCCGGCCTGCAGGCTCCTCGCGTCACTGCGGCACATCACACAGCAGCGCAGAACGCAGAGCAGTGAACAGAACGGCCATTGGCTGGCCCCAGCGCTGCTGGCCCCACTGAGCCTCATCCCAGAGCTCAGGAGTTCTCCTCTCTCTTTGGGAAGGGTCTTCATTGCTGTTTACTCCTCTCACTGGATAATTAGCTCAGAAGCACCAAACTGTTTGCATCCAGATGCTGCTTCTCCCCCAGGGGCTGAGCGAACCCCCCCTGGGATGGCAGAGCTGTTATTAAATGTGCCCAGCCCTGTGCCGGCTCTCGGCGCCGGACGCTGCTGCAGACGCTGGGCTGAGAGAGGTGGGGACGCGGCTGCCTGAGGGGGTTCCAGGGAAGACACGTCCCTCTCAGCACTCACAGGTACCAGCTCTGACCGAGGGGCTCCCCTGCCCCACAGCCCCAGGGCAGTGTGGGTGTGAGCGGAGAGAGTCGATCTGGGGCCCTTTGTGCTGTGCAGAACACCTGGCAACCAAGTTTGTTTTATCAAGTGCATCTTTCTGATTTGTTAATAAAATCACCTGTTTAAGGAGATGATTTGATTCTTGTGTCCTGGGTAGAATCAGGACGTCTGTTTGCATGTGTGTGTGTGTGTGTGTGTGTGTGTGTGTGTGTGTGTATCTGCATGCCTAAGTCTAAGAGGTCAGCTACCAGAGCCTGCAGTCTGTTCTCTCTTAGTTTTTCAAGTTCTTATGGTACCCCTGTGGAAGAAGTCCACGTGCTTCTTCTTGAGTTCAGGAAGAACGGGGGTTTCTTTTGATTCACTTGGTGGTGGCGGCTACCTCTCCGTTCCCCCCCAAAAAGTTGGTGAATCTGTGATTCCAGGGAGTTTTTGCAGCAGAGCCTCTAGAAGGAAGGTATTTAAGGCCTCTTGCAGGCCCCCACTTCGTGCCCTTGGAATGCCAGAGTGGGGAACAGCCCTGACACCTACAGTAAAGACTTTTCTGTAATTAGAGGCTCATTATCGCAGGGCGCGCTCTTTGCTTCAGGGTTTAAATGACATTGGTTTTGCACCAAGCTAGCTCTGGTGTCCTCCAGGGGTCTGTGCTACTCACCACGTAGGGAAAGGGGTAGAGAGTCAGGCGACAAATTTTGCAGATGATAAAGACTTCTCATGCTAGCGAATTCCCAGGCAGACTGCGATGAACTAGAAAATGATCTCTCAGAGCTAGGTGACTGGGCCACAGAATGGCAGATGAAATGTGTTGATAAATGTAAATTAATGCACATTGGAAACCATAATCCCCACTAGGCAAACCCAATGATGGGGACTCATTTAGCTCAAGAGACAGATCTTGGCGTCATTGTGGAGTTCTCTGAACACATCCACTCAGTGGGCAGCGGCCGTCCAAAAATCAAACAGGGGGTGGTGACTCATGAAAAGAGGGAGAGAAACCAAGGAAGAAAACAGAATGTCCGTGCACAACTCCACAGGACACCCCCAGCTTGAATACTGCATGTAGATATGGTTGTCCCATTGAAAAAGAAAGGGAAAAAAAGTATCTTGGCACTGGAAAAGGTTCAGAAAAGGGCAACAAAACTGATGAAGGGTTTGGAACAGCTGCCACATGAGGAGAGATGAATAGGACTGGGACTTGTCAGCCTGGCAAAGAGACAGCGAAGGGGGCAGATGGTAGACGATCTATAAAATCATCACTGATCCAGCAAAACTAAGTAAGAATGTGATTGACTCTTTCCCATAACACTAGAACCACGTGTATGAATAGGCAGTGGATTAAAAACAAACCACGGGAAACAAATGCATGGGACTTCTGGCTAGAGGATGCTGGGCTGTCACAAGAGAGGATGCTGCACTAGACGGATCTTTGGTCTGAGCCCATATGGCCCCTCTTATGTTGGCATGTAGGAGGATTTCGGAGCCATTACAAGGCTATTGCCCGTCACTTAACAGATGTTGCGTGTTGTGCACTTTGTAGTTTGCATTTGTACACGTTGTATCTCTAGCCCAGCTTTAGCTTAATTTTAGACACACAAAATAGACATTTAGAGACTCTTTAGGGCTTGGACTTTTTAAACTGGAGCTTTATACTTTTTATTTTATGCTTTGATAATGTACCAAACCATTGTGTTCCACGTGTTTGTACAGCCCCCTTCGCTTTACCTCGCATTGCTTGGAGTTGTTTTAATATTAAATGAGATTACAACTTCGGCCCAGCACCAATGCTATCCCCAATGTATTTTTTACCACTTGTCCGTGGTCGAGTTTGCTTGTTTCATTGTTAGTACCTGGCCTGTAAGAGAGGGGAGGCGTGTGGATTGCATGTTGGATGTTGTGCACTTAGGTTTATTTGTGCTTTACTGAACCACTTTGGTTTCCAATAGTTGGGGCTTTATTTACTTTTTTCTTTTAGATGGGCTGCGGCTCATATCAATGAAAACATGTGTCATTAACATTTCTAAGCAGCTTAATTTTGTTGTTATGGGGTTTCCCATTATGCTATATTTATATAATTCCACAGTCATTGACTTAGGTGAGTTTACATGAATATTAACCCATGTTTGTTTATGATTTACATTTAGGGAGGCTACATTGAATTTTAAACTTTGGAAGGTAAGTTTCAAGTTCTGACATTGAGATTATTTTTTATTAAAACTAAATTTAAACATTAATAGACCTTGTGAGTATGTACAAATATATCATTGTTTTCTAATTTTTGGTTTAAAAATTTACTTGCATGAACCATTTTTCACTTTTTACTTGAGCAGAGACTTTTTTAATGTGTACTGCCCACAACACATGTGTCTACCGAGCAAGGAATGCAGAGCACAGCAAGCAGATGCAGCAAGCTGGTTCCAAACATTACGCTTTCACAGTTTTGAGACCACTGTAACTTGAGACCCTTGCTCCTTGTTCTGCCATCCATCACCACTGTGAACAGCCCCTCTCGATCCTCTTTGGATCCTCCTTTCAGGTAGCTGAAGGCTGCTCTCAAATCCCCCCTCACTCTTCTCTTCTGCAGACTAAACAAACCCAAATCCCTCAGCCCCTCCTCATAGGTCATGTGCTCCAGCCTCCGAATCATTTTGGTTGCCCTCTGCTGGACCCTCTCCAATGCGTCCACGTCCTTTCTATAGTGGGGGCCCCAGAACTGGACGCAGTACTACAGATGTGGCCTCCCCAGAGCCGAATAAAGGGGAATAATCACTTCTCTAGATCTGCTGGTAGTGCTCATACTAATACACCCCAATATGCCATTAGCGTTCTTGGCTACAAGAGACACTGTTAACTCCTATCCAGCTTCTCATCCATTGTAATCCCCTGGGCTTTTTCTTAGCCAGTCGGTCCCCAGCCTGTACCAATGCTTGGGATTCTTCCGTCCCAAGTTCAGGACTCTACACTTGTCCTTGTTGAACCTCATTAGATGTCTTTTGGCCCAATCCTCTAATCTGTCATCTGCCAACTTGCTGAGCTTGCAACCCATCCCCTCATCCAGGTCATTAATAAAGTTGTTGAACAAAATTGTCCCTAGAACCGATCCTTGATGCACTCCACTTGAAACTGACTGCCAGCCTGACATTGAGCCGTTGATCACTACCTGTTCGGTCTGACAATCTAGCCAGCTTCCTATCCATCTTACAGTCCATTTACCCAATCCATACTTCCTTAACTTGCTGGCATGAATATTGTGGGAGACCATATGAAAAGCTTTGTTGAAGTCAAGGTATATCACATCCACTGACTTTCCCATGTCCACAGAGCCAATTACCTCATCATAAAAGCTGATCACTTTGGTCAGGCATGACTTGCCCTTGGTGAATCCACGTTGACTATTCCTGATCACTTTTCTCTCTTCCAAGTGCTTTAAAATGGATTCCTTGAGGATCCCCTCTATGATTTTTCAAGGCTGACAGGTCTGTGGTTCCCTGGATTATCCTTCTTCCCTCTTTAAGAGATTGGAAAAAGGTACTACGTTTGCCTTTTTCCAGTCCTCCAGGACCTTTCCTGATCTCCACAAGTTTTTAAACATAATATCCACAAGGCTCTGCAATGACATTTGCCAACTCCCTCAGTACACTCGGATGCATTAAATCCGGGTCTATGGATTTTCGTATGTCTGGCTTTTCTAAATAGTTCTTAATACAAAGCTGATGCAGGATGATTTTTGGTGCAAGCATGCAAGGCTATTTTCCTTGTAAGATAAACCAAAAAAAATAAAAGGACATTATTGAATTTCTAGGTCATAAATGTAATCATAAATGAATTTCTAGGTCATAAATGTAATGTGTGAACCCACTTTTTTTCTTGTCAAGTTACATTATAGTTGGTAAAATTTTATTCATACTGGAAAAGCGTTTGACCCAAGTCGATGTCAGAAAGACATTACTTTTTGAATTTTGAATAAATTACTGTTCTTACTTGCATGCTATTTTACAGAGTTTTTCACTTTTCTAATCGTGTTGGTTAGCTTAAACTTGATCATTTACCGTTCACTGGTAAGAGTTTTGTCCCGTGGGTAATCGACAGCGTGTTCTGGGCAGTTCACAAGACAAGACTTTATCATGTCATAGGCCTTGTCAAGAGAATGTGCCAAGGCTGGTTATCCATAAACCAGTTGATCACTACTCTGGACAACTAAAACCATTGTTAGCCACTTTCAATTTGACCAGGTTTTTTCAGCACTTTACATGGCGCTTGCATAATTGTTTGGGGTTCTTTTTAACTCTTTTTGACAATTCCGGCTGGCAGGGGATTTGCAGTTGTCGCTGGATACAAACTTTTATTTACTGTTTTACAAAATCTGTCTCTAAACTAACCAGTCCCAGTTGCTTCAGTCTGTCTGCACATGGGCAGCCTCTCCCATTCTCACTGCTTGTCTGGGGAATCCCTTTTCGACCTGCTCTTCCCTTTCTGGAGACTGAGGGTATGTGTAGACTGCATCCCTCTGTTGGCAGAGAGATGCAGATTAGGCAGATCAACATTGCTAATGAGGCGGGGATTAAATATCTCTCGCTTCATTTGCATAAAAATGGCTGCCGTGTTTTGCCAACTCAGCATTTTGTCAGCGAAAAGCGGCAGTCTAGAGGGGGATCTGTCGAGAAAGAAAGCCTTTTTCGACAGATCCCTTATGCCTCCAGCAAGGAGGTTTGCAAATACACGTGCCCAGATGTGTCTTTGTTTTGTTAATAAAATCACTTTTTTAAGACTATAATCAGGCTCCTGTGTCCCACCCCCTTGAAAATAAGGAGGTTCTGAGCATCCCCGCCTGAGACTGAAGTTCTCTGTTAAGAAATGACAGTGTGTTTCCAGGGGATTTCCCCATTGGAAGAAGTTTCTAAGTATTTTTTTCCTGGCTTTCAAAGGCTGTGGGGTTTTTTTTTTCCATTTGGGTGATGGCAACGTACCACAGGGAGTCTGTGAACTTGAAAAGTTTTTTAACAAAAGCCGTCAGTGACACGGTATTTTAAGGTCTCTTGTCAGTCCCCCTCTTCTATTCTCAAAGTCCCAGAGTGGGGAACAAGGAGGGTTAACCAGTACCCAGACTTGTGTTTCCTACTAGTGCCTCTTGAGGTTTCCCACAACAGGACATGCAGAAATTCGTGTTGCATGAAGTGCTGTAAATTCTGGAATTGGGATTAGTAGGGTCGATTTTTCATAATTCATTTCTCGAATAAAAATACCAATTTTCAACAAGTGAAGAGCAACAAATTTGCTTCACCCGTGAGAATAACCTCCAGTAGAGCGGATCGTGTCTCATATTCACATTTTCTCTCCTTGCAGGCATCTGAACTGTGACCCTCTCTCTAGGGTCTAGGCACCCAAGGTAGTCAGGAAAAGGCACTGTATAATCAGACACATCTCTACCGTCGACTTGGAGCACGTCTCCCCTACGCCATGTCATATTCCAACACAACTGTCTTCAACAACCCCTCCTCCTTCATCCTGCTGGGCATTCCTGGCCTGGAAAGGGCCCATATTTGGTTCTTCATCCCCTCCTGCGCCATGTACACCATAGCCCTTATGGGGAACGCCACCATCCTGTTCATTGTGAAGATGGAGCCAAGCCTCCATGAGCCCATGTACTATTTCCTCTGCATGCTGGCTTTCACCGAGCTGGTCCTGTCTACATCTGTCCTCCCCAAAATGCTGGCGATCTTAATTTTCAATTCAGGGGAGATTGATTTCAATTCCTGCTTCATCCAGATGTTCTTCATTCATAGCGTCTATATGATGCAGTCTGGGATCTTCGTGGCCATGGCTTTTGATCGGTACGTGGCCATCTGCCATCCTCTGAGATATTCAACCATCATGACAAACCCTGTTTTGGCCAATAGCGCTCTGGCCGCCATTCTGCGCGGTATCATACTAATCCTGCCCATGGTCTTTGTGGCAAGGCAGTGGCCGTATTGCAGAACCAACATTGTCCCCTCCGTGCAGTGTGGGCACATGAACGTGGTGAATCTGGCTTGTGGTGACACCCGCATCAGTAGTCACTACGGCCTGTTTCTGTTAAGTTGTCTGAATGGCGTGGATGTGTTTTTTATCTCTGTGTCCTATGGCCAGATCCTCAGGGCCATCTTCCGCCTCCCCACAAAGGACGCTCGGCTCAAGACTTTCAGTACCTGCGGCTCCCACCTCTGCGCCATCGCACTCTTTTATGTCCCGAGTCTGCTCTCATCCCTCATATTCCGTTATGTCCAGAATGTTCCTCGGTATGTCAATGTCCTCATGACCATTCTGCATTTCCTGCTGCCCCCCATGCTAAACCCCTTCATCTATGGGTTGAGAACCAAACAGATCCGGGACAGGCTGCTCAGGCTAGTTCCACATAAAGGCTCCTAATGTTTGCTCCTGGAGCTCCATCTTTTCCAGCGAGCTCTGTGTGGGGCCAGCTGCTGACGAGACTCTTCCCTGAGTCAGCTCTTGGCCAGTCACAGAGACATTAAACCCTGTTGCTGCCCTCACTGCTCTGTGTCAGGGTGAGACCCTGGGGATGGGTCTGGGCACAGCTCTCGGACACATCGGGCCAGCACCTTGCTCATTGCAGGTGACTGGACACAGGCAGTCCTGCCAGCTATCCTGCCTCTCCCTTACGGCCCTGCCCCTTCCCTGCCCATTGCCCTAGGGCCACCATTGCTGACTCCTGCCCTCCCTCATCATACTCAGAGGGAAGGGAAGACACAGCGGTAGGGCCAACAGGACAGACAGGAGCCATGCAGGACTCTGGGAAGCCATAGAGAAGCAGCTGAGGGTTGGGAGCATTTTGTGAGGCAGGTGGCTGAGGCTGCGCATCTTATGGCTGGTGGGTCCCACAAAGTGAGGAGACCTTGGTGTGACTCATTTCTTTCACATTCAATTCCCTCTTCCTCTCCCCAGCTGAGACCTGCAGGTCTCTAATGTGAGGTGGGTGGTTCTGGAGCGTTATGCCCTGAGTCAGGCCTCAGGGGCAGGGCAAATGATCATTGTTGAAAGCAGGAGCACAACAGCCAAGTGAGGCAGGAGGATGAGTCTCCGGGTGAGCAGCGATGACAGGATGCTGAGCAGACTCCGGCTGCCTTTGCTAGCTCCCGTGGAGGGAGATCAATGGAAGAACCCCCCATGAGCTGGCTGATCACACACGCACACGACACCTTTCCTGAGCTCCCAGGGCCCCCAGTGCCCCACAGCTGGATCACATACTCCGCACGGCATTTTGGTCACTGAATCTAGACTACCTTTAGCAAGGCTTCTGGGCATCGTTGTCCCCTGCCATGGATAGACTGAGAGACACAGAGATAAATGATTCACCCAGGGACACTGAATGAGCCAGCAGCTTCTCCTGGAGTTACTAGATGGAGTGAGAAATTTGCTGTGCCATGACCTGACCTGAGCGTATGGGCCAGACAATTTTTAGGTTCCTCTCCCAGCTCAGGCTATGGCGTGAGAGAGAACCCAGAGAGGTGTAGCTTGCTAAAGGGTTCTTGGGTAGCCTGGCAAGGACAATAAAATCTTTACTAAGACACATGAAAGAATCACAAAGAAACCTCGGTAGCCACAAGGGGACAAGAACATACCACTGTGCTAGCATTCCTCCTGGGTACATTTCTGAGCTAGGTCCACCTACCTCTGAAGAGCTGGTGTGAAGAGACAGAGGATCAGCCCCGGCCTGGCCTGCCTGAGGAATTCAGAGGGTCCAGCATGTGGTGTGTTAGGGGCTGAGCCAGAGTGTGAAGCTGAGCCAATAGTCCTAGGGAGGGTAAAGAAGCTGAAGAACAAACGAATAGAAAGACCCGAGCAGAGACGTCTTACAGGCCTTGGCCCTGCTTAGTTCAGACCCCACCTACCCTGCCCAAATCAAATTTCCTCTGGCTAAGAATTCTTTGTGTGCACGTACTCTGAAAATAAGTGGCAGAACGTACTCTGCAAATAATGCACGTACTCAGAACGGCTCTTGCACAATTGGGGGGGGGGTAGAGCAAGAAGGAGCAGTGTAGACTGCTCCTTCTTGCACTAAAGCCCCTTGCGCAAAATGGAAGCTCGTTAGGTATGCAAATGAGGTGTGGTGATATTCATCGCCATGCCTCATTTGTATATCTTCTTGCACAAGAATGCACAATGTAGACATAGCCTACAGGTTGGTAGATGATGACACTTCTTCCCAAATATTGCTGAGGATTAGCTCACTCCCCAAACTGTTATCTTTGGCCTTCCTGGCAGCTTCTCAGTTCCCGCGTTTAGCTCCCCAAAGTCGAGGATCAACCAAACAAGAATTTCATCCAGGCCAGCAGTTAGAAGGGCCCCTGCTAATGCCCTGGACGAACTTGCATTGGCTGTTTGTTCAGGACACGGGCCTGCAGGTTTCTCACATTACAGCTGAACACTGTGGATAACTACAAATGCAACCAGACTTGTGAAATCTGTTCACGGATCGCGGGACACAATATCCGGAAGCATGTTACCTGGTACAGCAGGTATAATACGACAGTGATTCCGGGGTCACTCAGGGAAATTGCTGAGAAACGGGGCTACTTACAGCCCACGACTGGGGATCCTCCTCTATAAGTCACATGAAACAAGTCACACAGAGCACTTCTGTTTGCCACTCTGGCCAGCAAGGAGTCACACAAATATCCCCTTTAGACACTCCAGCTTCTCCTGTGCCACAGCTAGCACCACGAGAGGATACAAAAACCAAGCTCGCCAAATTCTAACAGGGTCTCCTGATCCCAAAGGACACGCCACATTCCAAGGTCAATTTCTACCTAGGCTCTCACCCAAAAGAGGACACTCTGTGAGTACTGAAGCATTAAAAGGTTTGTTCATAACAGAAAGAAAAGGCTCAGAATAAAATTGTGATGAAATGACGGCTCATAAACCTATGTACATTTCTTGGTGCAGGCTGGTTGCAGAGATGGAATAAAGAGCTGCCTTAAAAGCCTCTGGAAATCGTCCTTTGTTGGAACAGGGCTCAGCCCTTCCGGGTTAAGTTCACAGCAAACATGCTCTAGAAGGGATGAGCTGGAATGAAGACAAAGAGGAGGAAATAAAGAGAAATGCAAAGTGCTCCACTTAGGAAGGAACAATCAGTTCCATACATACAAGTTGGGAAGCGACTGTCTAGGAAGGAGCTTGGCAGAAAGAGATCTAGGGGTCATAGTGGACCACAAGTTGAATATGAGTCAACAGTGTGATGCTGTTGCAAAAAAAAGCAAATATGATTCTAGGTTGTATGAACAGGTGTGTTGTAAGCAAAACTCGTGAAGTCATTCTGCTGCTCTACTCTGCACTAGTTAGGCCTCAGCTGGAGTACTGTGTCCAGTTCTGGGCGCCACATTTCAAGAAATATGTGGAAAAATTGGAAAGGGTACAGAGAAGAGCGACAAGAATGATTAAAGGTCTAGAGAACATGACCTATGAAGCCAGGCTTCATGAACTGGGCTTGTTTAGTTTGGAAAAAAGAAGATTAAGGGGGGACATGATAGCGGTTTTCAAATATCTCAAAGGGTGTCACAAGGAGGAAGGAGAAAATTTGTTCCTCTTGGTTTTTGAGGACAGGACAAGGAGTAATGGGCTTAAAGTGCAGCAGGGGAGGTTTAGATTGGACATTAGGAAAAAATTCCTAACTGTCAGGGTGGTCAAATATTGGAATAAATTGCCAAGGGAGGTGGTGGAATCTCCCTCTCTGGAGATATTTAAGAACAGGTTAGATAGACATCTGTCAGGGATGGTGTAGATGGAGCTTGGTCCTGCCTTGAGGGCGGGGGGCTGGACTCGATGTCCTCTCAAGGTCCCTTCCAGTCCTATGATTCTATGAAACCCCAGGGATGTCTCTGTACTCTGCTCCCTGTGGAGAGGACTCCACTGTTCTCCTTGGCTATGTCTAGACTGGCATGATTTTCCGCAAATGCTTTTAACGGAAAAGCATTTGAGGAAAAGAGAGTCTAGATTGGCACGGACGCTTTACCGCAAAAGCACTTTTTGCGGCAAAGCGTCGGTGCCAATCTAGCCAAGGTTTTGTGCAAGAAAGCCCCAACCACCGTTTTCGCCATTGGGGCTTTTTTTCAGCTGTCTACACTGGCCCTTTTGCGCAAAAGCATTTCCGGAACAGGGCTTTTGCCCGAACGGGAACGTCAAAGCATTTGCGCAAGACGCACTGATTTCAGACAGTAGAACGTCAGTGCTTTTGCCAAAATCATGTGGAAAAACTTGCCAGTCTAGACGCAGCCCTTGTGTGAGAACATCCCTGTGTAGTAAGTGGAGGGCCAGTAACATGGAGTCAGCAGGCCTAAATAAGAGGCCTGTACCATGAAAATAGCAACAGACCTGCAATCTAGTGAGCAAGACTTTGGTTCAGTAACACAGGAGCCAATAAAGAGGCCCTACTGATAACTGTGTGATTGTGTAGGTCATGTGGCGCATGGACGGACATAGGAGACACCAAGTACAGACTGTAAGCCAGAGGGGAGTAGCGGAACACTTTAATAAGAAATGTCTTGGTACTAAGAGTCCCCCAAAACTAATGCACCTACCGACCTAGCTTCAGGACTGGGTCGAGATTGACAACACGAAAGATAGTAAGTGAGTCTCCCTTCCGTAAGGTGAGGGGTGGTAACTAGGCAACAGAGGGCGGCAGCCCGGTATGTAAAGAAATGATGTACGTTGTTTGCACCTATCTATAAAAGGACACCGCAAAGGGTGCTCTCCAGCCGACATTGGGTGAGAGGGCGCACTAGGCGCCTGAACGGCAGGTGTCATTGCCTAGACTTAGAGAATGCACAGTGGCTGACTAACCGCTGCTCTACAGGGTGTCTGGGGCCAGGGACACTGCAGCTCTGGGAAGGGGGCTGAGGCCCTGTGGGCAGGGGAGGCCATCAGGCAGCACCGCGGCAACTCCAGCCCGCACAGGCTGTGTCTACACACCAGCGTTGTGTCAGAATAACAGACACTGTTCCTCAATAACAAACCGCAAGCCGATATTTCGACATAATGTCGAGCTGGAGGACTTCTCGCTCCAGCTCCTGTCGCCCTCATTTCACGAGGGGTCAGGGAAGGGGAGTGCCCTTCCTTCGGCTTCCGGCTGAGCTGACAGCTCTGAAAGCCGAGTTAAGCTCTTTTGACTTTAGCTGCACAATTGATGCTGTGTCGCCTGATTCGACTTTTGCCCTGATGTGGAGACGTGCCCAGTGGCAGCATCTCCTGGGAACGGATCCCTTGTAATTAATCAGCCTGGCTAACGAGCTGTTTCTGAACCACTCAGGGGTGGACTGCCAGCTTCCTGCCTGTGGGCGTGAATTCCTCCCCCCGTCCCAATGGCCCCAGCTCTGACTCATTCTCCCCCTCCCCTGTCTTGCTTCTGCTTAGAGGGCAGGGGGGTAGGAAGGGCTTTTCAGGGCTGGGGTGAACGGCTGTGGGTCCCACCCCCCTGCTCCTGAGCCCAGACCAGCTGCCTCCCTCCTCGCCCCTCAGCTGGTCGACTTGTTCCCAGTCCAGCCCCAAGGCTGGGCCCGGCCCATGTGGCGCAGGAGCTGCAGGCGGCCCTGGGGCTGTAGGAAGGGACAATCGTCTCTGCCCTGCGAGGAGACATTTCCCAAGACCTGCCACCCACAGGAGATGAGTCAGCAGGTGACTGGCCAGAGCCCAGGGGCTGGTTCTGGGGGGGCTCACAGAAGGGCCCTGCCATGCTGGGAAGGGATCTTTGGGGGAGCAGGCATTAGTTCATCAAGAAACATTCAATGGCCAATGGAGTATGGAAGGTGCTAACTACTCTGAATGGACTTTTCTGCAAATCTTTAGTCTGGATTGCAGGCTGTAGCGTTCACCTGCAAAGGAAATAAGTCCGGATTGGAGAGGTGAACTATCCATGTCACAGATTGTCCCCGGCTTCTCTCCTCCCCTCTCCCCATCACTCGTTAGGTCTTCTCCACCACTACCCTTGCCGGAGTTGGGCTCCCTCTCTTCTGGAACATGTGTGGGATCTACTGCAGCCAAACTAGGATCCTGCCTGCAAGCAGATGGTGGCCCCGGCTGAGCGAGGCAGTTGAGGGGTTAATGACCTGATGCCCTCATGGGGTCAAACAGAGCCATATCCAGCATGACTTTCTAGTTCAAAACTGGATATATGGAATCTCTGAACAGCTGCCTCCCCTTGTGCATGAGTGTGAATGGTGCTCTGAGGCCTCAAGGGAGACCTGGAAAGTGACACTTCTTGCAGCAAAGAGAGGCCTGATGGAGAGGGAGCCCTCTTGACTCTGACCATTGGGCCACACAGCCCTGAGGGACAAGGCGGCCATTCTGACTCTGGCTATTGTGCCTCACAGCCCTGATGGTGAGGGCAGCTGTGTAGACTCTGGCCACTGGGACACGCTGTCCTGTGATGCTCTGTTCATGCTGTTCATATGAATGTGTCGTTTCTGCGTAGGAAGCCAGGAGTACTGGCTCTGTGCAGGTGTTTCACGTCTTTGCTCCTGGGGGACAGCAACAGGCTTCCCAAAGCACTGGGAGAGGGCGGCACAGCCGCCCTTCACTGACCACCCCTCACGTGGTGCCAATCCACAGGGGGAATGTTGTTGTGAACGTTCACACCAGCCTGGGAGCAGAGGCAGCCTAAAAAGGGCTGAGTCAGGCTTGGACAGGTGTCTTGCTCCTGTGCTACACTCCACACCGGGATGTGCTCTCACACAGGGAGAACAGGGGAGTCCCCTCCACAGGGGCAGGGTATAAAGACGTCCCAGGGGGTTTCCTCCTCTCTGTCTTCATTCCAGCTCATCCCTTCCAGAGCATGTTTGCTGTGAACTTAACCTGGAAGGGCTGAGCCCTGTCCCGACAAAGGACAATTCCCAGAGGCGTTTAAGGCAGCTCTTTATTCCATCTCTGTGACCAGCCTGAACCAAGAACAGTACTCTGGTTTATGCGCCGTCATTTCGTCACAATTTTTTCAGAGCCTTTTCTTTCTATTTGGTATTAACAAACCTTGAGATGTTGCAGGACTCAGGGTATGTCTACACTACCCTCCTAGTTCGAACTAGGAGGGTAATGTATGCATACCGCACTTGCTAATGAAGCCCGGGATTTGAATTTCCCGGGCTTCATTAGCATAAGCGGGGAGCCGCCATTTTTAAATCCCCGCTGCTTCGAACCCCGTGTAGCGCGGCTACACGGGGCTCGAACTAGGTAGTTCGGACTAGGGTGCCTATTCCGAACTACCGGTACACCTCGTTTCACGAGGAGTAACGGTAGTTCGGAATAGGACCCTAGTCCGAACTACCTAGTTCGAGCCCCGTGTAGCCGCGCTACACGGGGTTCGAAGCAGCGGGGATTTAAAAATGGCGGCTCCCCGCTTATGCTAATGAAGCCCGGGAAATTCAAATCCCGGGCTTCATTAGCAAGTGCGGTATGCATACATTACCCCGCTAGTTCGAACTAGCGGGGTAGTGTAGACATACCCTCACAGAGCTTCCTCTTTTGAGTGAGATCGTAGCTATAAATTGACCTGGGATTGTGGCGGGTCCTTTGGGATCGGGAGACCCTGTTAGGATTTGGCGAGATTGGTTTTCGTCTCCTCTCCTGCATGTGTTGAGCGGTGCTGGCTATGGCACGGGAGAAGCTGGAGTATCTAAGGGGGTTGTTTGTGTGACTTGCTGGTCAGAGTGACAAACAGACATGCCTGGTGTGACTGGTTTCATGTGCCATATAGAGGAGAAGCCCCAGTCGTGGGGTGTGAGTAGCCCAGTCTCCGAGCAATTGCCCTGATTTGACCTTTCAGAGTGCAGCCTCACTACAATCCCCGTCGTACTATAGCTGCTGGACCAGGTACCATGCTTCCCTTGGGCTGGTTTATACTAACTGAGTATTATATCCCACTGTGCGTGAACAGTATTTCACAAGTCTGGTTGCACTCGTAGTTACCTGGGGGTATGTCTACACTACCCCGCTAGTTCGAACTAGCGGGGTAATGTATGCATACCGCACTTGCTAATGAAGCCCGGGATTTGAATTTCCCGGGCTTCATTAGCATAAGCGGGGAGCCGCCATTTTTAAATCCCCGCTGCTTCGAACCCCGTGAAACGAGGTGTACCGGTAGTTCGGAATAGGCACCCTAGTCCGAACTACCTAGTTCGAGCCCCGTGTAGCCGCGCTACACGGGGTTCGAAGCAGTGGGGATTTAAAAATGGCGGCTCCCCGCTTATGCTAATGAAGCCCGGGAAATTCAAATCCCGGGCTTCATTAGCAAGTGCGGTATGCATACATTACCCCGCTAGTTCGAACTAGCGGGGTAGTGTAGACATACCCTGGAGTATTAAGCAGTGAAGAAACCTGCAGGCCAGTGTCCTGTACAAACAGCCAATGCAAGTTAGTCCAGGGTGTTACCAGGGGCCCTTGTAACCGCTGGCCTGGATGAAATGCTTCTTTGGTTGCTCCTCAACTTTGGGGAGCAAAATGAGGGAACAGAGCCAGTTGGTCCCTGCAGAGAAGCTGCCAGGAAGGCCAAAGATAACGGTTTTGGGAGTGATCCTCAGTAATAGGTAGGAATAGGCGTCATCATCTCCCAACCTGTAGAGTTCGTGCACCTGAACATTTCTCAGGGTGAGGAAATACGATTTGGGCAGGGTAGGTGGGGTCTGAACTGAGCAGGGTTAAGGCCTGTAACACATTCCTGCTCGGGTCTGTCTGGTCATTCGCTCTTCAGCCTCTCTGCCCTCTCTCAGACTATTAGCTCAGCTTCACAGTCCCGCTCAGTCCCTTGACAGACCACCTGGTTGGCCCTCTGAATTCATCGGGCAGGCCGGACCGAGGCTGGTCCTCCATCTCTTCATGCCAGCTCTTCAGAGACAGGTGTACCTACACCAGGCTAAGTAGTTCCCTACCTCAGAAATGTTCCCTGGGGAGTGCTAGCACCGTGTTCTGTTCTTGACTCCTTCTCTCTACCCCAGTTTGTTTTCTTTCCTGTGTCTTAGTAAAGGTTTTATTGAACTCCTATTGTTCTGAGTTTTACTGTCCATGCCAGGCTTCTCAAGAACCTTTTTCTGAGCTACAGCTTTCTGGGATCTCTCAGGCCGTAGCTTGAGCTCAGAGAAGAACCTAAATATCATGTGGCCAGATGAGGCCAATGGTAAGTTGGAAATGTAGCCCATACGTGCAGGTCAGGTCATGGCAAAGCAATATTCTCACTTACTTTAGTAATGCCAGGAGGTTCCAAAGAGGCTGGAGAGAGGCTGTTCTCAGTAGTGACAGATGGCAGAACAAGGAGCAATGGGCTCAAGCTGCGGTGGGAGAGGCCCAGGTTGGAGATTAAGAAAAACTATTCCCCTAGGAGGGTGGGAAAGCGCTGGGATGGGTTCCCTAGGGAGGGGTGGAGTCTCCATCCCTAGAGGTGTTTAAGTCTCGGCTTGACAAAGCCCTGGCCGGGTTGATTTAGTTGGGATTGGTCCTGGCTCGAGCAGGGGGCTGGACTTGACCTTCTGACGTCTCTTCCAGCTCTATGGTTCTATGATTCTAGGAGGAGCAGCACCTGTTCCTGGCCAGAGGAATGCGGCTGTGGCGTCAGGACTCTCGGTTCCTGCACCCATCTCTGAAACTGACTCATTGTGTGTCCATGGGTGAATCATTTATCTCTGCCTCTCTCAGTTCCTCTAGACAGAAGATAACACTGCTGAGCAGCCTCACTACAAATTGTCTAGACGCAGTGACAAAAGTGCCATGCTGAGCATGTGATGGACTCAGTGACATGACCCAGCTCCAGCCATGAGGTACTGGGGGCTCTGTGGTCCCAGGAAGGTGACATCCTGCCATCCCAGCTCACCCGGAGACTTATCCACCTGCCTCACACAGCTGTTGTCCTCCTGGCTTCAGCACTGATCATTTGCCCTGCCCCTGAGGCCTGACCCGCCCACCTCAAATTATAGACCTGCAGGTCCCAGCTGGAGAGAGCAAGAGGGAACTGAATGTGAAAGGAATGAGCCACAACAAGGTCTCCTCCCTCTGTGGGCACCACCAGCCATAAGATGCGCAGCCTCACCCAACTGCCTCATAACATGCTCCCAACCCTCAGCTGCTTCTCTACGGATTCCCAGCATCCTGCATGGCCCCTGTCTGTCCTGTCGGCCCTACTGCTGAGTCTTCCCTTCCCTCTGAGAGTGACAGGAGAGGGGAGGAGTGAGCAACGGTGTTCCTGGGGCAATAGGCAGGGAAGGGGCAGGGCCGTGAGGGGGGTGGGAGTAGATGGCTGGGCTGCCTGTGTCCAGTCACCTGCAATGAGCAAGGTGCTGGCCCGATGTGTCCGAGAACTGTGCCCAGACCCATCCCCAGGGTCTCACCTGACACAGAGCAGTAAGGGAAGCAACAGGGGTTAATGTCTCTGTGACCGGCCAGGAGCTGACTTGGGGAAGAATCTCGTCAGCAGCCAACCCCACACAGAGCTCCCTGCAAGAACCAGAGCCCTAGGAGCAAACATTAGGAGCTCTTACGTGTAACTAGCCCGAGCAGCCTGTGCCGGATCTGTTTGGTTCTCACCCCATAGATGAAGGGGTTTAGCATGGGGGGCAGTAGGAAATGCACAATGGTCATGAGAACACTGACGTTCTGAGGCACATTCTGGACATAACGGAATATGAGGGACGAGAGCAGACTTGGGACATAAAAGAGTGCGATGGCGCAGAGGTGGGAGCCGCAAGTCCCGAAAGTCTTGAGCCGAGCGTCCTTTGTGGGGAGGCGGAAGATGGCCCTGAGGATCTGGCCATAGGACACAGCTATGAAAAACACATCCACGCCATTCAGACAGCTTAACAAAAACAGGCCGTAGTGACTACTGATGCGGGTGTCGCCACAAGCCAGATTCACCACATTCATGTGCCCACAGTGCACAGAGGGGACAATGTTGGTTCTGCAATACGGCCACTGCCTCGCCACAAGAACCATGGGCAGGACAAGTATGATGCCGCGCAGTACAGCAGCCAGGGTGCTATTGATGGAAACACAGTTTGTCATGATGGTTGAATATCTCAGGGGATGGCAGATGGCCACGTACCGATCAAAAGCCATGGCCACGAAGATCCCAGACTGCATCATATAAACACCATAAATGAAGAACATCTGGATGAAGCAGGAATTGAAATCAATCTCCCCTGAATTGAAAATAAAGATCGCCAGCATTTTGGGCAGGATAGACGTGGAGAGGACCAGGTCAGTGAAGGCCAACATGCAGAGGAAATAGTACATGGGCAAATGAAGGCTTGGCTCCATCTTCACAATGGACACAATGGCGAAGTTCCCGAAGATGGCGATGAAGTATACGGTGCAGAATGGGATAGAGAGCCAAATATGGGCCCTTTCCAGGCCAGGAAGGCCCAGCAGGATGAAGGTGGAAGGGTTGGTGAAGACAGTTGTGTTGGAATATGACATGGCGTAGGGGAGACGTGCTCCAAGTCGACGGTAGAGATGTGTCTGATTATACTGTGCCTTTTCCTGACTACCTTGGGTGCCTAGACCCTAGGGAGATGGTCACAGTACAGATGCCTGCAAGGAGAGAAAATGTGAATATGAGACACAACACGCTCTACTGGAGGTTTTTCTCACTGGTGAAGCAAATTTGTTGCTCTTCACTTGTTGAAAAATGGTATTTTTATTCGAGAAATGAATTATGAGAAATCAACCCAACTAATCCCAATTCCAGAATTTACAGCACTTCGTGGGACACTAATTTCTACGTGTCTTGGTGTGGGAAACCTAAATAGGCACTAGCAGGAAACACAAGTCTGGGCACTGGTTTACCCTCATTGTTCCTCACTCTCAGACTTTAGGGGTATTGCCGCTTCATTAACATCAAAATGGCGCCCGTGCTGTGCCAGTCAGCTGCTTGATGGCACAGCGGAGCAGTCTGGACGTGCCATGGTCGACAAGGGAAGCCTTTGTCGACCACTCCGGTATGCTTCGTGAAATGAGGTTTACTGGAGTGGTCGACAAAGGCTTTCCTTTTTGACCGTGGCACATCCAGACTGCCCCATTTTGCCACCAAACAGCTGATCGGCACAGCATGGCGGCCATTTTGATTTAAACGAAGCAGTGATTATTTAAATTGCCACTTCATTTTCCTATGTCTAGTAAACTCATCTACATGGCTCTGTCGATGGAGCCATGTAGTATAGACATGCCCTAAATGTATAAGAGGGGTACCCACAAGAGACCGTAAAATACCCTTTCACTGAAGGCTTTTCTTCAAAAAAACACTTTGCTAGTTCACAGACTCTCTGATCTTTGGCAGTACGCTGCCATCACCGAAATAGGGGGAAAACCCCACAACCTTTGAAAGCCAGAAAAAATACTTAGGAAGTTCTTCTAGTGGGTTAATTCCTTGTTAACAAACTATAATTTCTTAACAGCAGAACTTCAGTCTCAAGCACGGGCACTCAGAACCTTCTGGGTTATTTTTGGACACTGGAGCCAGATCATAGTCTTTAAAAAGTGATTTTATTAACAAGACAAAGAAGACACATCTGGTAATGTGCATTTGGTTGCTGGACATTACAGAGCCATACAAAAAGATTAAAGCACAGGGAATAGCTTCTCTAGGATTCAGTTACAGTGTGTGGGAGGTGAAGGGGTAGCACAGAGGAGTATATCCAATCTAAACACAAAGAAACTAACCAGATTGTGTCTAACAAAACATTCTCTGATCACTTACGTAGCCTTTGTTCCAGGGTTCAGTCTTTCCTCTGGCATTGGATAGCACTAAAATCTGAGCCTTTATCTCTCGTTCAGTCCATCTCTCTCTCCCCGGCTCCTCCTCTAGACACACAAACAAAAGGAAAAGAAAGGGTAGTTTAACCCTTTACAGGCAATTTAATTACTGAATTCTGGACGGTCTGGGAAAGGGTCATACCCTTCACCCATTAAAGTTACTTAATGCAATGGTTGTTGAGCTGGCTAGTCCGGGCTAGGGGCAGCTTCGTCATTATGGGTACGTCTAAACTACATGCCTCCGTCGACGGAGGCATGTAGATTAGCCAGATCGGCAGAGGGAAATGAAGCCGCGATTAAAATAATCGCGGCTTCATTTAAATTTAAATGGCTGCCCCGCTCTGCCGATCAGCTGTTTGTCGGCAGATCGGGGCAGTCTGGACACGACGCGCCGACAAAGAAGCCTTTCTTGATCGGCACAGGTATGCCTCGTGAAACCAGGTTTACCTGTGCCGATCAAGAAAGGCTTCTTTGTCGGCGCGGCACGTCCAGACTGCCCCGATCTGCCGACAAACAGCTGATCGGCAGAGCGGGGCAGCCATTTAAATTTAAATGAAGCCGCGATTATTTTGATCGCGGCTTCATTTCCCTCTGCCAATCTGGCTAATCTACATGCCTCCGTCGACGGAGGCATGTAGTCTAGACACACCCTATGTGATTGCTCAAAATTTGAATTGGTAAAGGGTTGGATTTTTCCAGTTCAATGATTCCCCAGCAGGACACAGCTCAGGGGAAGGGCCAGAGCATCACCGTCAGCAGCTCCATGCAATCCCTGCTCCCTTGCAGCAGTGGCCGAAGCAGAGAGCATGTCTGCCTGGCTAAGAGATGGGACGGAGAGTAACCTGCTCTGGGCAGGGCTCAGCTTGGTCACCCAGCCACCACAGAGGGTTAGAGGAGGTCTTTCCTGGATTCCCCAGGCAGGCGGTGAGAACCGGGGAGGCCGCCATCTGCAGACTGAGTGAAGGGTCTGGAACTGGTTAGTTTAGAGACAGATTTTGTAAAACAGTAAATAAAACTTTATATCCAGCAACAACTGCAAATCCCCTGCCAGCTGGAATTGTCAAAAAGAGTCAAAAGAAACCCCAAACCAATTAAGCAAGCCCTATCTAAAATGCAAAATATAGAATTGGTTAGCAATGATTTTAGCAGCCGTCCAGAGTAGTGATCAATTGGGTACGGGCAAACGGTCTCGGCACGTTCTCTTTAGAAAACCTACAGCATGATCATAGTATCATAGAGTACTAGGACTGGAAGGGACCTCGAGAGATTATTGAGTCCAGTCCCCTACCCCCATGGCAGGACCCAGTACTGTCTAGACCATCCCTGATAGACATTTATCTAACCTACTCTTAAATATCTCCACAGATGGGGGATTCCACAACCTCCCAGGGCAATTTATTCCAGTGTTTGACCACCCTGACTGTTAGGAACTTTTTCCTAATGTCCAACCTAAACCTCCCTTGCTGCAGTTTAAGCCCATTGCTTCTTGTTCTATCCTCAGAGGCCAAGATGAACAAGTTTTCTCCCTCCTCCTTATGACACCCTTTTAGATACCTGAAAACTGCTATCATGTCCCCTCTCAGTCTTCTCTTTTCTAAACTAAACAAGCCTAGTTCTTTCAGCCTTCGTTCATAGGTCATGTTCTCTAGACCTTTAATCATTCTCGTTGCTCTTCTCTGGACCCTCTCCCATTTCTCAAAGAAAGTGTTTTTTTTTCTGTGAACTGCCCAGAACAAGGTGTTATTTATCCAAGGGGCCAAACTCTTAACAATGAATTGTAAATTATGAAGTTTAAGCTAACCAACGCTATTAGAAAAGTGAAAAACTCTTTAAAATATCATGCAAGAACAGTAATTTATTCAAAATTCAAAAAGTAATGTCTTTAAAATTAATATCACAAAACCGTGTTCTGAAATCTATTTGGGTCAAACGCTTTTCCATTATGAATAACATTTCACATACTATAGTCCAACTCAAACAAAAACATTAAAAGGACATTACTGAATTTCTAGGTCATAAATTTAATCGTGATGAATGGACCCACTCTTTTTCTTGTTATCTGACAGAGACAATAACCTTGCATGATTGCACCAAAAATCATCCTGCATCAACCTTTGTATCAAGAACTATTTAGAAAAAATAGACATAAACAAATCCATGTGTCCAGATTTCATTCATCCAAGGGTACTGAGGGAGTTGGCCAATGTCATTGCAAAGCCTTTGGCCATTATCTTAAAAAAATCGTGGATATCGGGAGAGGTGTGGGATGATTGGAAAAAGGCAAATGTAGTGCCCATCTTTATAAAAGGGAAGAAGGACAATCCAGGGGACTACAGACCAATCAGCCTTACTTCAGTCCCTGGAAAATCATGGAGGGGATCCTCAAGGAATCCATTTTGAAGCACTTGGAAAAGGGAAAAGTGATCAGGAATAGTCAACAAGGATACCCCAAAGACAAGTCATGCCTGACCAACCAGAATAGCTTCTATGAGGAGGTAACTGGCTCTGTGGATATGGGAAAGTCAATGGATGTGATATATCTTCAGTTTAGCTTTTGATACAGTGTCCCACAATATTCTTGCCAGTAAGTTAAGGTAGCAGGGATTGGATAAATGGACTGGAAAGTGGATAGGAAGCTGGCTAGATTGTTGGGCCCAACAGTAGTGATGTCTGGTTGATATCTGATTGGCTGTCGGTTTCAAGCAGACTGCCTCAAGGATTGGTTGCAGAGCCGGCTTTGTTCCACATCGTTATTAATGAACTGGCTGAGGGGATGGATTGAACCCTCAGCAAGATTGTGGATGACACTAAGCTGGGGGGGAGGTAAACACGTTGGAGAGCCGGGATAGGATTCATTCACACTCATCTAGACAAATTGAAGGATTAGGCCAAAAGAAATCAGATGAGGTTCAACAAGGACAAGTGTAGAGTCCGGCCCTCCGGACGGAAGAATCCCAAGAATTGTTACAGGTGGGGCACCGACTGGCTAAGTAGCAGTTCTGCAGAAAAAGCCCTGGGGATTATAGTGGATGAGAAGCTGGATAGGAGTCAACAGGGTGCCCTAGTAACCGAGAAAGCTAATGACGTATTAGGGTGGACATCGCAGTCTGCCTGGGAATCCCCTATCACGAGAAGGCTTTATCATCTGAAAAAATTGCCACCTGACTCTTTACCCTGTTCCCTAAGTGGTGACTAGCACGGACCCCTGGAGGACACTAGAGCTAGCTTGGTGCAAAACCAATGTCATTGACACGCTTAAGCAAAGAGCGCGCCCTGTTATAATGAGCCTCTAATTACACAAAAGTCCTTTCTATAGGTGTCAGGGCTGTTCCCCACTCTGGCACACAAAGGCCACAAGGTGGGGCCTGCAAGAGGCTATAAATACCTTCCTTCTAGAGGCTCTGCTGCAAAAACTCCCTGGAGTCACAGATTCACCCACTTTTTAGGGGGAGGGGAGAGGTAGCCGCCACCACCAAGTGAAGCAGAAGAAAACCCCTTTCTTCTTGAACTCAGGAAGAAGCACTTGGACTTCTCCCAGAGGGGTACCACGAGAGAGCTTGGAAAACGGAGACAAAACAGACTGCACTCTCTGGTAGCTGACCTCTTGGTATTAGGCATGCAGACACACACACACACACACACACACACGCACGCACACACGCACACACACACGCACACACGCACACACACGCACACACACACACACACACGCGCGCACACACACACACACACACACACACACACACACACACACACACACACACACACACAGATTTCCTGTTCCTTCCAGGGACACAAGAATCAAATCATCTCCTTAAAAGGGTTTAATTGACAAAACAGAAGGAATCCCTTGATAAAACAGACTTGGTTGCCAGGTGTTCCAGAGCAACAGAGTAAAACAAATGAAAGCCCAGAGAACATCTCGGGATACGCTCCTAGACCGTGAAGGGGGAGGGAAGGCAAAGGGTCACACAGAGACGTTTCACCAAACAACCAAACCACAGAAAAACTCCCTGATCATGACTAAACACCTTTCCCCTAGTCACGATCCGGGCTGCCCCGTACGTCAAGGCCCAGTTTACTGCCATGTCCAATATTTCTCGTGGGCATGGTCATTCGGAGTGTGGCACCGGCTCTCTCCCTTAGAACTCCCCCCGAAGGAAGAGCAGACCAGGCATCTCTCTCCAATTCGCATTTCAGCACCGGATCCCGTTGGTTCTTCTGCCCCTGCCAACACTCATGTTGGCGCCCTGAGTTTAACCCCAGTATCTCCGGGTGCTGGCCAGCCTCCTCCTGTCCACCCCAGTAAGCAATGGGTGCATGTGTGGGGTCGCCATTACACATATGTCATCTGTAGAAGTATTTAAAAGGCCCCATAAATCATTTATTGTGATGTAAAAGCCAGTGATGTTCTTTCCCAAACTCCCCACTGGTGTGTTGCTGTTAATAAATCGTCTCCGGGTGTCACAGCTCCTCTGCTACAGCCGCTTTCTCTATCATTCGCACTGATCAGGTGTCAAGTATGCATCTGACGAAGTGGGTCTTTGCCCACGAAAGCTTATGCTCCTGCACTTCAGTTAGTCTATAAGGTGCCACAGGACTCCTCATCGCTTTTACTGATCAGGTGGTTAATCATTCCCATGCTAGGTCTCTATCGCCCAATACAACAACAGAAAGGCCTACAGCAGATAACATGGACGAGTCAATTGCTCACAGGCTGACAAAGTCCCACAAGTAGACTGGTCCCCACCCCGCAGGAGGCGTCCGTGGCAAGTGTAGCTCTCAATAGAGAAAGCAGAGCAGGCAGGTGCTCACGGTGCCCCCAGCACAGAGCCAAAGGAGCATCCAGCCCCACGGACAGTCTGACCCACAGCCGGACAAAGGAAACCCTTTCCCGGGATCCCTGATGGGCCTGTGGAACTCCTTGCCACAGAGACACTGCAGCAAAGAGCTTGGTTAGGGGGGGATCAGAGCTGGACTGGCCACTGCAGCCGGTGCTGATGGTGCTACCACCCGTAGGGACCCGCCTGACACCTTCCCTACACAGACCGCACTTTCGGGGCTTCTACGTTTGCAAACATTCAGCGTTGGACGCAGGTTTCCCTGGCGGGGGCTCTGCTGCCAGCTGAGTTGGTTTCACATTCCCAGGCCTAACAGGCACCTGCCGTCTCCAGTGGCGCTGGGAGAGGAGACGTCTGGCCCGGGCTGGATCCCAACGTTGGCAAGTTCCAGTGAGGAGCCCTGCCCCCCCCCATGGCTTCCAGCGACACACGTCAGGGGGCAGACCCGGCCCCTTCCCACCAGCGCCCTGCGATGCAGGAGGGGCAGTGTCTGGGCACTCACCCCCGCAGGCCTCCGCGTTCTGATCGGCTCTCACTGCCGGGGGAGCTTCCCCCCACTCAGCCCCAGGGCCCCTGTGCACAGAGATGCAGCCACCTCGGGGCGGAGGCAGCAGCCAGAGGGGGAGGGGCACCCAACGATGCACATTTACTCCAGGATATTTTAGTGGGAAACTCCTTTACAGCAGCAGGGCCTGGGATGTTCAGTGGCTCTGCAGAGCACAAAGGGCCCAGACCGACTCACACCCAAGCTGCCCTGGGGCTGTGGGGCAGGGGAGCCCTCGGCCAGAGCTGGTACCTGTTAGTGCTGAGAGGGACGTGTCTTCCCTGGAACCCCCCTCAGGCAGCCGCGTCCTGCACCTCTCTCAGCCCAGCGCCTGCAGCAGCGTCCAGCGCCGAGAACCAGCACAGGGCTGGGCCCTGGTTATAACCCAGCTCTGGGCCGTCCCACGGGGTTTGCTCAGCCCCTGGGGTAGAAGCAGCATCTGGATGCAAACAGGCTGGGGAGAGGCCCGTCTGGGCTTCTGTGTTAATTATCCAGCGAGTGGAGTCAACAGCAATTAAAGGTCCTTCCCAAGGGAGAGGAGAACTCTTGGCCTCTAGGCTGAGGCTCAGGGGGGCCGGCATCACTGGGGGGCAAATTATCTCCATTCTGTTGGCCGCTTTGTGTTCTGCGCTGCTGCGTGACGTGCTGCAGTGATGCGAGGACTCTGCAGTCCGGGACGTGTCAGACCCTGGCTCCAGCACTTCGCACCAGGCGTGAGGCCGTCAAACGTTGGCACAGACACTTGGGCCCTGTAAGTGGCATGTCAGGAGGGATTCTGGCCATAACGACGTCAGCCAGCCCCAGAGCCGGCACTGACATCGGCTTCCGGAAGGTTCTGGATGGAACCTCCCACCACAACAGCACCACGGCAACCAACGGACGTGAACGAGAATGGGGGGAGGAACATGAATGTGCCAACCTACAGAAAGTTAGTAAGGGGCGGGGGGATACAGGTAGGGAAGAGGGGAGGAATGTACTGACTATGCAGTAGTCAGGATCACATGTTGTGATGGGGAAGCCCAGGGCAGCGATAGGGAGAGATGTGCCCTTGGGACGTGTACGAGAATGGGGGAAGGAACATGAATGCACCAACCTATAGAAACCTTGTAACGGGGGGGGGGGATACAACTAGGGAAGAGGGGAGAAATACGCTGAGGATGCAGTAGTCAGGGTCACATGTTGTGACAGGGGCAGCCCAGGGCAGCGGGAGGGAGAGATGTGCCCTTGGGACGGTGGCCACTGGGGATGGTGAGGAAGGTGATGGTGCTGAGGAAGGTGATGGCTCATCTGTGAGGTTATTCCACCAGGGATGGTGTGAGTGTGGCTGTTCAGAGGTACCAGCTCTATCTGCCTTACTGAATGAGGGTTTATAGAACCTGCTAATACTATTTCCCTCCGTGAAAGTGTCTTCTGGTCATCTTTGTATGAAGGAGCCTAGATGAAATTCTTCAAGTATCTCTATCTGTCCAGAGTTTTCTTCCAGCCCCGTGGCTCTTTTATGCACCCTCTTCAATTTTTCAACTTCCTTTCTGAGCGTGGAACCTGGGACGACACGCAGTCAGTTTCCCCAGTGAGTCAGCGCTCTGGAACACAAGGATGCTGAAATATGGATAAGGGGGCACTATGGATAACCAACTCACCATGAGCTCCCAGAGCCATGGGCAGAGGTAACCTCCTTCCCCTGCTCCAATTCCCCACTCCCCTGGCTATGTACCCAAGGGTCCCATCAGCTCGCTTGGCCCAAGCATCCCCCTGGAAGCTCACAATGAGTTGGTTGTCCACAGCGATCCCTAATATACATCTCAGCATCCTTGCGTTCCATCGCACAGTGTCCTACTCTGGGGGGCAGGTCTGCATTCCCCGTTCTTAGAGGATACCCTTGTATGTTACTGTCTTTGGACATTTTGTTTGCATGAGCCCAGGTCACAAAATGCTCCAGATCAATTGGTGTGTATGTGCTCTGCCAAGTTTAGGTCATCTGCCAAATATATCTGCAGTGCTTTTCCAATTGCTTCCAGATCATTAATGCAAATAACGAATAGCGTCAAACTTCGATCTCTGCTGATCTCTGACTGACATTAATGAGATCCCTGGAATGTTTTGGAGTTATCCCATCCTAGCTTTTCTGCTCTTTCTGAACATTCTCAAATCATTTTTTGAAACTGTTGATTTACTTTTAATATTGTATGTTTCACACAGAGCTGTCCTGGATTTGACGCTTTATATTTCACTCTCTCTGCTGCTCCCTGGTTACTTATTTCTGGTTCCAAATTAAATGTCTCATAGGACAAGAAGCCATGAGCTTACATTGCAGCAAGGGAGGTTTAGGTTGGACGATAGGAAAAACTTCCTGTCTGTCAGGGTTGTTAAACACTGGAATAAATTGCCTAGGGAAGTGTCTCTTAAACTTTTAAGACCAAGTAACACCAAAATTTTTTAATGGGGAACACCAAGGATTTTTTTGTTAAAAAAAACTTAGGGGAACAAGGGTTGAGGGGGAAGCTATTGACGGAAAAAAAAAAGGTTGGGGGAAAATTATTGAAGAAGAAAAAAAGGTCGCCTGCTCCTTTAAGGGCAGCCATTTTGAATTCTACTGTTCTATGTGGCACAGCTCCATGTGCCGTGCTGCACACCGGTGTCCCTAGAACATAGTTGAAGAAACACTGGCCTACGAAGTTTGTGGAATCTTCATCCATAGAGATATTTAAGAGCCGGTTGGAGAGACACCTGTCAGGGAGGATCTAGACCAGAGTTTCTTAAACTTTTTTTTTATAAACTACCCGTTAAATTTATACAGATATAGATATAGATACAGATATATATAAGTAACCTAAGTACTGATAGTTTCCAGACGCACTACATTTTTTCTGAAATTGCAACACATTTCCTTAAACAACTTAATTGTAGCCAGGAGGTCGATGAAATTTTTGGGTGTAAAAAGTACAAAAATAATAAAGCGCTGTAAAACTTAAAACAAAAATTCAGTTTTCTCCAGTTGTCAGTTGTGTTGACGAACCCCCCCAGACATCTCTCGAGTACTCCTGGGGGTACCCGTACCACTGTTGAGATACACTGGGCTTCGGTTATGGCTCACGATTGACTGCGTCTGACCAGAAGATATGGAGGTTTTCCCCGCAGCTCAGGCTATGGCATGAGAGAGAATCTGGAGAGCTCTATCTCGGAAAAGGATTCTTGGGGCACATAGTGGGCCCTGTCGTGCTGGGAAGGGCTCTTTGGGGGAGCAGGCAGGCTCCAGCATGCATGTTCAGGGTCTATGGGGGACTCTCCACTGCGCCCCGCAGAGAGACTTCCCGGAGCTCACTTCCTGGGCTAAGGGGCGTCTTGGGCCGACCGACTGACGGTCTGTGCCCCTCCCTTCGGGGCCGCTCAGACCTGGCTCCGGCGGTTGCAGCCCGTGGGGCTGTGCCACGGGGAAGTCAAATTGCAGCCCCACAAGGACAATGTGACCTCCCCATAATAGGAGGAGGTTGCTCTCTGACTCGTGAGGACCCTGGACAAACCCCCCTTTCAGGAGTACCCCAAGGCACAAGCTGGGTGTGTCCTGCCCACTCAGGACCTGGTGGCTCTCTGCAGTGAGGCCTTTACCTTCTCCACAGGGGAGTCTGCCTCTTAGCCAAATCACAAGTGGGAAAAGGGAATCTCTGAACAGCTGCCTCCCCTTGTGCATGAGTGTGAATGGTTCTCTTAGCCCACAAGGGAGATCTAGAAAGTGACACTGCTAGCAGCAAAGAGAGGTTTGATGGAGAGGGCAGCCCTCTTGACTCTGACCATTGGGCCACACAGCCCTGAGGGACAAGGCAGCCATTCTGACTCTGGCTATTGTGCCTCACAGCCCTGATGGTGAGGGCAGCTGTGTAGACTCTGGCCATTGGGACACGCTGTCCTGTGATGCTCTGTTCATGCTGTTCATATGAATGCGTCGTTTCTGCGTAGGAAGCCAGGAGTACTGGCTCTGTGCTGGTGTTTCACGTCTTTGCTCCTGGGGGACAGCAACAGGCTTCCCAAAGCACTGGGAGAGGGCGGCACAGCCGCCCTTCACTGACCACCCCTCACGTGGTGCCAATCCACAGGGAGAACGTTGCTGTGAATGTTCACACCAGCCTGGGAGCAGAGGCAGCCTAAAAAGGGCTGAGTCAGGCTTGGACAGGTATCCTGCACCTGTGCTACACTCCACACCGGGACGTGCTCTCACACAGGGAGAACAGGGGAGTCCCCTCCACAGGGGCGGGGTATAAAGACGTCCCAGGGGGTTTCCTCCTCTCTGTCTTCATTCCAGCTCATCCCTTCCAGAGAATCTTTGCTATGAACTTAACTTGGAAGGGCTAAGCCCCCATCCCAACAAAGTACGATTCCCAAAGGCATTTAAGGCAGCTCTTTATTCCATCTCTGCATCCAGCCTACACCAAGAATTGTCCACTGGTTTATGCAGAGTCATTTTGTCAATTTTACTCTGAGTCTTTTTCTTTCTGTTATGAACAAACCTTGGGATTCTGCAGGACTCACAGAGCGTCCCCTTTGGGGTGAGATTGTAGCTATAAATTAACCTGCGACTGTGGCCAGTCCTTTGGTATCGGGAGACCCTGTTAGACCATTTTTGCGATCGGTGCTTTTTTGTGGAAAACAGTACTATGCTGTCTACACTGGCCCTTTTGCGCAAAAGTCTTTCGGAAAAAGACTTTTGCCCGGACAGGTGCAGCATAGTATTTCTGGAAAAGCACTGATGATTTTACAATAGATCGTCAGTGCTTTTCCGGAAACTCAAGCGGCCAGTGTAGACAGCTGGCAAGATTTTCCGTAAAATCATCTGATTTTGTGGAAAACCTTGCCAGTCTAGACACATCCTGTTGGTACCTGCGGAGAAGCTGCCAGGAAGGCCAAAGATAACGGCTTTGGGAGTGCTCCTCAGTTATAGGTAGGAATAGGCGTCACCATCTCCCAATCTGTGGAGTTCGTGAACCTGAACATTTCTTAGGCTGAGAAAATACAAATTGTGATGATAGGTGGGATCTGAGCTAAGCAGGGTCAAGGTCTGTAAAACATCCCTTCTCGGGTCTGTCTGTTCATTCGCTCTTCAGCTTCTCTGCCCTCTCTCTGACTACTGGCTCAGGTTCACAGTCTGGCTCAGCCCCTCGACATGCACTGGCTGGGCCCTCTGAATTTTTTGGGCAAGCCGGGGAGAGGCTGGTCCTCGGTCTCTTCACACCAGCTCTTCAGAGACAGGTGTACCTCGCCAGGGTAAGAAGTTCCCTACTGCAGAAATGTTCCCTGGGAAGCACTAGCACCGTGTTATCTTTGTCTCTACCACAGTTTGTTTTTCTTTCCTGTGTCTTAGTAAAGGTTTTATTGAACTCCTATTGTTCTCAGTTTCACTGTCCATGCCAGGCTTCCCAAGAACCTTTTTCTGAGCTACAGCTCTCTGGGCTCTCTCAGGCTGTAGCCTGAGTTGGGAGAAGGACCTAAATAGCGTGTAGCCAGATGAATCCCAAGGTGAGCCATATCTGTGGCCCATACGCTCAGGTCAGGTATAGCACAGCAATATTCTCACTCAGTTCAGTTAGGCCAGGAGGAGCAGCGCCAGTTCCTGGCCAGGGCAATGCGGCTGTGGTGTCAGGACTCTCGGTTCCTGCTTCCAGCTCTGACAAATTGTGTGTCCCTGGGTGAATAATTTACCTCTGACTCTCTCGGTCCCTCCATGACAGGGGATAACGCTACCCAGCAGCAAGGCTACAAATTTTCTAGATGCAGTGACAGAAGTGCCATGCTGAGTGTGTGATCGACTCAGTGACATGACCCAGCTCCAGCCATGAGGCAAGGGGGGTCCTGTGGTCCCAGGAAGGTGACATGTATGTGTGTGACTAGTTGGTTCATGGGTGCTGTTTCATAGGTCTCCTTCCATGAGAGCTACCGAAGGCAGCTGGCATCTGCTCAGCATCCTGCCTTCCCAGCTCACCCAGCGATTTATCCTCCTGCCTTACTGGGCTGTTGTCTCCCCAGCTTGAAGGCCAAATACTCCAGAAACGCCCAACTCACATTAGAGACCTGCCAGCTACAGGTCCCAGCTGGGGAGAGAAAGAGGGAACTGAATGTGAAAGAAATGAGCCACACCAAGGTCTCCTCCCTCTGTGTCGCCCACCAGCCATAAGTTGCGCAGCCTCAGCCACCTGCCTCACAACATGCTCCCAACCCTCAGCTGCTTCTCTACGGATTCCCAGCGTCCTGCATGGCTCCTGTCTGACCTGTTGGCCCTACCACTGTGTCTTCCCTTCCCTCTGAGAGTGATGGGGGAGGGGAGGAGTGAGCATTGGCGGTCCTGGGGCAGTAGGCAGGGAAGGGGCAGGGCCATGAGGGAGAGGCAGGATAGTTGGCTGGGCTGCCTGTTTCTAGACATCTGCAATGAGCAAGGTGCTGGCCCGATGTGTCCGAGAGCTGTGCCCAGACCCATCCCCAGGGTCTCACTCTGACACAGAGCAGTGAGGGCAGCAACAGGGGTTAATGTCTCGGTGACCGGCCAGGAGCTGCCTTGAGTCTCGTCAGCAGCCGGCCCCGCACAGAGCACCCCGCAAGAGCCAGAGCCCCAGGAAAAAACATTAGGAGCCTTTCCGTAGAACTAGCCTGAGCAGCCTGTCCCGGATCTGTTTCGTTCTCACCCCATAGATGAAGGGGTTTAGCATGGGGAGCACCAAGAAATTCAGAATGGTCATGAGAACATTGACATACCGGGGCATATTCTGGACATAACGGAATACGAGGGACGAGAACAGACTTGGGATGTAAAAGAGTGCGATGGCGCAGAGGTGGGAGCCGCAGGTCTCAAAAGTCTTGAGCCGGGCGTCCTTTGTGGGGAGGCGGAAGATGGCCCTGAGGATCTGGCCATAGGACACAGCTATGAAAAACACATCCACGCCATTCAGAAGGCTTAACAAAAACAGGCCGTAGTGACTACTGATGCGGGTGTCACCACAAGCCAGGTTCACCACGTTTATGTGCCCACACTGCACGGAGGGGACTATGTTGGTTCTGCAATATGGCCACTGCCTCGCTACAAGGACCATGGGCAGGATAAGTATGATACCGCGCAGTATGGCGGCCAGAGCGCTATTGGCCAAAACAGGGTTGGACATGATGGTGGAATATCTCAGGGGATGGCAGATGGCCACGTACCGATCAAAAGCCATGGCCACGAAGATCCCAGACTGCGTCACATAGATGCCATAAGTGAAGAACATCTGGATGAAGCAGGAATTGAAATCAATCTCCAGAGATTTGAAAATAAAGATCGCCAGCATTTTGGGCAGGATAGACGTGCACAGGCCCAGGTCGGTGAAGGCCAGTATGCAGAGGAAATAGTACATGGGCTTATGGAGGCTCGGCTCCATCTTCACAATGAACAGGATGGTGACGTTCCCCAAGAAGGCTATAGCGTAGATGGCACAGAAGGGGATGGAGATCCAAATATGGGCCTTTTCCAGTCCAGGAAGGCCCAGCAGGATGAAGGTGGAAGGGTTGGTGAAGATAGTTGTGTTGGAATGTGACATGGTGTAGGGGAGACGTTCTCCAAGTCAAAGGCAGGGCAGTGTCTGATTGTATCGTACTTTCCCTGACTTCCTTAGGTGCGCAGGCCCTAGGAAGATGGTCACAGTACAGATGCCTGAAAGGAGAGACAATATGAATATGAGACACGACACGCTCTACTGGAGGTTGTTCTCATGAGTGAAGCAAAGTTGTTGCTCTGCACCTGTTGAAAAATTGTATTTTTATTGGAGAAATGAATTATGAAATTTCGACCCTACTAAAACCAATTCCACAATTTACAGCACTTCATGCAACACGAATTTCTGCATGTCCTGCTGTGGGAAACCTCAATAGGCACTAGCAGGAAACACAAGTTTGGGTACCGGTTTACCCTCATTGTTTCCCACTCTGGGGCGTTAAATGCATAAGAGGGAGACCCACAAGAGACCCTAAAATACCCTGTCACTGTAGGCTTTGTTAAAAAAAAATCTTTGCTAGTTTACTGACTTCCTAGACTCCCTGATCTTTGGTGGTACGTTGCCATCACCCAAATGGGGAAAACAACTTTGAAAGCCAGGAAAAAATACTTAGGAACTTTTTCAAGTGGGGTAATTCCTTGGAAACAAACTGTCATTTCTTAACAGCGGAACTTCAGTCTCAGGCACAGGTGCTCAGAATCTCCTGGGTTATTTTCGGACACTGGAGCCAGATCATAGTCTTAAAAAGTGATTTTATTAACAAGACAAAGAAGACACGTCTGGTAATGTGCATTTGGTTGCTAAACATTACAGAGCCATACAAAAAGTTTAAAGCACAGGGAATTGCTTCCCTGGGATTCAGTTACAGTGTGTGGGAGGTAAGGGGGTAGCACAGAGGAGTATATCCAATCTAAACACAAAGAAACTAACCAGATTGTGTCTAACAAAACATTCTCTGTTCACTTACGTAGCCTTTGTTCCAGGGTTCAGTCTTTCCTCTGGCATGGGTAGCACTAAAATCTGAGCCTTTATCTCTGGTTCAGTCCCTCTCTCTCTCCCCGGCTCCTCCTCTAGACACACAAACGAAAGGAAAAGAAAGGGTAGTTTCTCATCATCACCATCACCTCCCACTGAATGCTGGGAGGTCTAGGAAAGGGTCGTATCCTCCACCCATCACAGCTACTTAATACAATGAAGTTTGCAACGGGCAGATCCGTCATTATGTGGTTGCTCAAAATTTGAATTGGAAAAATCCAACCCATTGCCCAGTCCTGGGCCAGGGAATCATCCCAGCGGGACCGAGCTCAGTGGAAGAGCAGGGGCATCACCGTCAGCAGCTCCACGCAATCCCTGCTCCCTTGAAGCAGTGGCCGAAGCAGAGAGCATGTCTGCCTGGCTAAGGGACGGGACAGAGAGTAACCTGCTCTGAGCAGGGCTCAGCTTGGTCACCCAGCCACCACAGAGGGTTAGAGGAGGTCTCACAGGCATTCCCCAGGCAGGCGGTGAGAACCGGGGAGGTTGCCATGTGCAGACAGACTGAACAGTTTGGGGCTGGTTAGTTTAGAGACCTATTTTGTAAAACAGTAAATAAAACTTTATATCCAGCAACAACTGCAAATCCCCTGCCAGCCGGAATTGTCAAATGAGTTAAAAAAAAACCAAACCAATTAAGCAAGCCCTATCTAAAGTGCAAAAAATAGAATCGGTTAGCAATGGTTTTAGCAGCCGTCCAGACTCGGATCAACTGGGTACGGGCAAATGGTCTCGGCATTTTCTCTTTAGAAACCTACAGCATGATCATAGGATCAAAGAATCATAGAGTACTGGGACTGGAAGGGACCTCGAGAGGACATCGAGTCCAGTCCCCTGCCCCCGTGGCAGGACCAAATACTGTCTAGACCATCCCTGATAGACATTTATCTAACCTACTCTGAACTATCTCCACCGATGGGGATTCCACAACCTCCCTGGGCAATTTATTGTCCAACCTGACAGTTAGGAACTTTTTCCTAATGTCCAACCTAAACCTCCCTTGCTGCAATTTAAGCCCATTGCTTCTGGTTCTAACCTCAGAGGTCAAGGTGAACAAGTTTCCTCTCTCCTCCTCATGACCCCCTTTTAGATACCTGAAAACTGCTATCATGTTCCCCCTCAGTCTTCTCTTTTCTAAACTAAACAAACCCAATTCCTTCAGCCTTCCCTCATAGGTCATGTTTTCTAAACCTCTAATCATTCTCGTTGCTCTTCTCTGGACCCTCTCCAATTTCTCCACATCTTTCTTGAAATGCGGTGCCCAGAACTGGACACAATATTTCAATTGAGGCCTAACCAGCGCAGAGTAGAGCGGAAGAATGACTTCTCGTGTCTTGCTCACAACACTCCTGTTAATATATCCCAGAATCATGTTTGCTTTTTTTGCAACAGCATCACACTGCTGACTCATATTCAGCTTGTGGTCCATTATAACCCCTAGATCCCGTTCTGCCGTACTCCTTCCTAGACAGTTGCTTCCCATTCTGCATGTGTGAAACTGATTGTTCCTTCCTAAGCGGAGCACTTTGCATTTGTCCTTATTAAACTTCATTCTATTTCTCAGACCATTCTCCAGTTTGTCCAGGTCATTTTGAATTATGACCCTATCCTCCAGATTAGTCACAACCCCTCCCAGCTTGGTAGCATCTGTAAACTTAATAAGCGTACTTTCTATGCCAATATCTAAATCGTTGATGAAGATATTGAACAGAGCCAGTCCCAAATCAGACCCCTGCAGAAATCCATTTGTTATACCTTTCCAACAGGATTGTGAACCATTAATAATGACTCTCTGAGTATGGTTACCCAGGCAGTTACGCACCCATCTTATAGTAGCACCATCGAAGTTGTATTTGCCTATTTTATTGATAAGAATATTATGCGAGACCGTATCAAATGACTTACTAAAGTCTAGGTATCCCACATCCACTGCTTCTCCCGTATCCACAAGACTTGTTATCCTATCAAAGAAAGCTATCAGATTGGTTTGACATGATTTGTTCTTTACAAATCTATGCTGGCTGTTCCCTATCACCTTGCCACCTTCCAAGTTTTTACAGATGATTTCCTTAATTACTTGCTCCATTATCTTCCCTGCCACAGAAGTTAAACTAACTGGTATGCAGTTTCCTGGGTTGTTCTTATTTCCCCTTTTATAAATGGGCTCTATATTTGCCCTTTGCCAGTGTTCTGGAATCAATCCTGTCTCCCATGATTTTCCAAAGATGATAGCTAGAGGCTCAGATACCTCCTCTATCAGCTCCTTGAGTATTCTAGGATGCATTGGTGACTTGCAAGCATCTAACTTTTGTAGGTGATTTTTAACTTGTTCTTTTTTTATTTTATCTTCTAAACCTACCCCCTTCCCACTAGCATTCACTATGTTAGTCGTTCCTTCATATTTCTCAGGTTATGTCTGCACTACAAAGTTAGTTCGAACTAACAGCCTTTAGTTTGAATTAACTTTCACAGCGGCTATACTAACAAACCGCTAGTTCGAATTTAATTCGAACTAGCGATGCGCTTAATTTAAACTAGGCAAACCTTATTCTACGAGGAGTAACAGTTCAAATTAAGTAGTTAGAATTAAGGGCTGTGTAGCCACTTAATTCGAACTAGTTGGAGGCTAGCCTTTCCCAGGTTTCCCTGGTGGCCACTCTGGGCCAATCCAGGGAAACTTTTCTGCCCCCCATCCGGCCCCATAGCCCTTAAAGGGGTACGGTCTGGCTACAGTGCTCGTGCCAGTTGCAAACCTGCCAGAACCCAGCCAGCAGACCCTGCACCTGGCAGGGCATAAGCCAGCCACCCGCTGCCACCCAGCCCTCTGCCTCTTCCCAGGACCAGGCTGGCGGCTCCCAGGAGCCTTTCTGGGGCCACAAGAGGAGGGCGCCTGCCAGGTCGAGTGCAGACATCGTGGACCTCATCGAGGTTTGGGGGCTGGCCTCCAATGTCTACGACCTCTGCAATAGGCACGGGAATGTGGCCGTCTACGGCATGATAGCTGCCAGCCTGGCCACCAAAGGCCACAAGTGAACCAAGGAGCAGGTTTTCATGAAAATCAAGTTGGTCCAGTGAGACCCCCGACCCTGAGCTTAGAACATAAGAACGGCCGTACTGGGTCAGACCAAAGGTCCATCTAGCCCAGTAGCCTGTCTGCCGACAGCGGCCAACACCAGGTACCCTGGAGGGGATGGACAGAAGACAATGACCAAGCAATTTGTCTCGTGCCATCCCTCTCCAGCCTTCCAAAAACAGAGGCCAGGAACACCGTTCCTACCCCCTGGCTAATAGCACTCCATGGACCCAACCTCCATGAATTTATCTAAGTTCTCTTTAACTTTATTTATCTATCATATGCCCCCTTAGTCTCCTCTTTTCTAAGCTGAAAAGTCCCAGTCTCTTTAGCCTCTCTTCATATGGGACCTGTTCCCAACCCCTAATCATTTTAGTTGCCCTTTTCTGAACCCTTTCTAAGGCCAAAATATCTTTTCGGAGGTGAGGACCATATCTGTACACAGTACTGAAGATATGGCGTATCATAGCTTTATACTTCCCCTCCTCCTTCTTCCCCTGGCTTCCCCCCTTCCAGCTCCCTCCTCCCAGGTTTTCCCCTCCCCTCTTCCACCCTCTCTCTTCCCCTCTCCCACCTCCTTTTCCCAGTCTCCCCAGAGGTTAATCCCCCCCCCCCCCCCGTTTTGTTAAACAAAGAGAATTTTTATTTTTGAACACTCATGTCCTTTATTTTTTACATCAGGAAGGGGGGCTAGGGAGGGGTAAGTGGAAGGAAATGAGGGAGGAATGGGGCACGAGCCCCCGATGGGGAGGACTGGGGTGGCTCTGCTAGCTCCTCAGGGTGGAAGACCTCCTGCAGGGCCTCCTCTATCCTGACAGCCCCCAGATTGACCCCCCCCCCCCCGATGGCAGCCTGTGGCAAGTGCAGCTGGGCTGATGGCTGAGTGCTGTGATGTGCCGAATGTGGGCATTCAGGGTACTCCAAGATAGGACTGCTTTGTTGTCCCTCATTGAGTTAGACAAGCAAGCGGGGAACCCTGAGAACTGTCTGTCCGGGATGGGGGGGTCGGGTCCCTTTAAGCACAGCCCTCAGCTAGCCTGAAGCAGCAGCCCCACACTCTAAGTCCTAACCTGATGCCCTGCCGGCACTGGTTCTAGCCAGCTTTAACTTCGGTTTAGGGTCCACTCAATGTGGACATGCTATTTCGAATTAGCAAAAGACTAATTCAAATTAGTTTTTAGGTCTAGATGCACTAATTCAAATTAGCTTAGTTCGAATTAACTAATTCGAATTAAGTTAGCTTGAATTAGTGTTGTAGTGTGGACATACCCTCAGTGAAGACCGAAACAAAGAAGTCATTAAGCATCACTGCCATTTCCAAGTGTTCTGTTAGTGTTTCTCCCTCCTCACTGACCAGTGGGACTATGGTAGCCTGACAGGAACCCCCCCCTTTCAACAGCCATCTTTCTTGCCCCCTCTGAGGTGCCTGAGGTGCATACAGGGCATAGAAGCAATAAAATCAGCATAGTATTTGAAGCCTTGACAGAAGGCCCGGATATGCTGGCTGCTGTGACCCTGGATGGCTGTAAACAAAGATATGCCAATTGTTGACCTGCAAGAGGTTGCGAGAACTGTCCTTGGGTAGCTCTAATATTGATACGAACACACAGCCGTCCTCGCCACGGGGGGGGGGGGGGGGGGGCGGGAATCGCCCGCTGAGAAAAAAGTGTCCAGTACTGCTAATTTAGTTCTCTCTCTTACAAGTGTAAATTAAGTTCACAACTCCCTTGTAAGAGCTTACATCACAAAGACGGACCAGCAGAATTTGACATCTTAGATAAGAACGGGAATACTGGTCGGGTTAGGTAATTGCCTCCTGAGATCCACAGGGACGCCCACCTCGTATTCGTCTTTCCGAGGAATTGAGGGACCGATCCTGGCCTAACACACTGGAATCGAGAGACGCAGAAGGGGGTAAAAATTGTACCCGTTCATGTCCTTTTGTTTTAGTGTATGCATAGGATAGAGCTCTTGAAAGATTAAGCTGTCACTTGGTACCATTTCTTTCTCTCTTCCTTTTTCCTTAGTAACCATTTTTCTATAAGATCTGTATTTGCCAACAGTTAAGAAATAGAGCAATAGCCACTGTAAGCACATGCTTTAAAAGTCTCTTTAATAAACCTGTAGTTGGTTAAGTTTTAACCTGACTCCTTTAATTGCTGTAAGAGAACCAAGCACAATCTAAAAGAACTCCAGCCGGTCATAGGAGCAGATGCAGTGAGAACTGGGCGTTTGGATCATGTTGCCTCCAGGGGACAGATCCGTGGGGCACCTCTCAGCCTTCCCTAGGCTGCCCGCTGCAAAGGGACCATGTGTCCGAGCAGTTAAAGTCTTGGCTGTAATAGGCTCTCCCTGCAAACTTTGGGGCGTTTGTCAGCCTGTTGGCTGCCCGCTGCGAAGGGACCCTGGTCCTAGCAGCTAGACATGAATGTAAAATAACTTTGGGGTGCCCGTTGGGCTTCCCTAGGCTGCCCGCTGTGAAGAAACCTTGCGTTCTAGCAGTTGAAGACTCGGGTGAATAACACTCACACACCACGCACTGCCCTGACCATCGGCTGATACCTACCCTGTCCTTGGTCTTCCTCTTACTTCTAGAGTATTTATAAAAAGTCTTCTTGTTTCCCTACCTTCCAAAGGTTAAAATTAATTGTAGCCTCCCTAAATGTAAATCATGAACAAAAATGAGTAAATATTCATGTAAACTCACCTAAGTCAATGGCTGTGGACTTATAAAAATATAGCATCATGGGAAATGACACAACAAAAAAATTAAGCTGCTTAGAAATGTTAATGACACATGTTTTCATTGATACGAACCGCATTCCATCTAAGAGGAAAAAAGTAATTAAAGCCCCAAATATTAGAAACCAAAGTGGTTAAGTAAAGTGCAAATAAACCTAAACGTGCAATATCCAACATGCAATCCACATGCTTCCCCTCTCTTACAAGTGAGGCACTAACAATAAAACATGGAAACTCGACCATGGACAAGTGGTATAAAATACATTGGGGATGGCATTGGTGCTGGGGATGAAGCTGTAGACTCATTTACTATTAAAACATCTCCAAGCAATTCCAGGTAAAGTGAAGGGACTGTAGAAACACACGGAACCCAACTTTTTGGTACATTTACAAAGCGTAAAATAAAAAGTGTAAAGCTTCAATTGAAAAAGCCCAAGCCCTAAAGAGTCTCAAGATGTCTATTCTGTCTGTCTAAAATTAAGCTAAAGCTGGGCTAGACCTACAACATGTACAAATGCAAACTACAAAGTGCACAACACGCAAAAACATCTGTTAAGTGACGGGCAATAGCCTGGAAAGATCCATCTAGTGTAGCACCCTCTTGTGACAGCACAGCAAAGCCCCAGGGGGTGACGGTGCATTTTGGGAAGAAACGCTTCCCATGGTTTGTTCTAAACGCATTGCCTAGTCACGCCTGTGGTGACCCCCAGTGTTAGTGTTATGGGAAAGAGTCAAGGACTTTCTGACTTCGTTTCCTTGCATCGGTGATGATTTTATAAATCTTTCAGCATATCCCTCCTTGCTGTCTCTTTCCCAGGCTAAAAAGTCCCAGTCCTACTAATCTCTCCTCCTATTGCAGCTGTTCAAAACCCCTTATCAGTTTTGTTGCCCTTTTCTGAAACTTTTCCAGTGCCAATATGTGTGTGTGTGTGTGTGTGTGTGTGTGTGTGTGTGCGCGCATGCGTGTGCAATGGGGCTCCTTATCTTCACCCGTATTTAAGCTGTGGGCACACCAAGGAGTTGTAAACAGACATTCTGTTTTCTTCCTTGGTATCTCTCCCTCTCTTCATGAGTCACCACCCCCCGTTTGATTTTTTGACGGCCGCAGCCCACTGAAAACGTGTTCAGAGAACTCCCCTAATGATGCCAAGGTCTCTCTCTCGAGCAATATGAGTCCCCAACATTTGGTTTCCCTAGTGGGGCTTACATTTTCCAATCTCCGTTACTTTGCATTTATCAGCAAATTTCATCTGCCATTTTCAGGCCCAGTCACCTAGTTCTGAGAGATCATTTTCTAGCTCCTCGCAGCCTGCCTGGGAATTCGCTATCATGAGAAGTCTTTATCATCTGGAAATTTTGCCGCCTGACTCTTTACCCCTTTCCCTACATGGTGAGTGGCACGAACCCCTGGAGGACACTAGAGCTAGCTTGGTGCAAAACTAATGTCATTGACACGCTTAAGCAAAGAGCGCGCCCTGCGATAATGAGCCTTTAATTACACAAAAGTCTTTAATGTAGGTGTCAGGGCTGTTCCCCACTCTGGCACTCCAAGGGCATTAGGTGGGGCCTGCAAGAAGCCTTAAATACCTTCCTTCTAGAGGCTCTGCTGTAAAAACTCCCCGGAATCACAGATTCACCAACTGTTTTGGGGGGGAACGGAGAGGTAGCTGCCACCACCAAGTGAAGCAAAAGAAACCCCCTTTCTTCCTGAACTCAAGAAGAAGCACTTGGACTTCAGCCACAGGGGTACCATAAGAGAACTTGAAAAACAAAGAGAGAACAGACTGCAGGCTCTGGTAGCTGACCTCTTAGGCTTAGGCAAGCAAATACACACACACACACACACACACACACGTCCTATTTTTTCTCAGGACACAAGAATCAAATCATCTCCTTAAAAGGGTGATTTAATTAACAAAACAGAAGGAATCCCTTGATAAAACAGACGGGGTTGCCAGGTGTTCCAGAGCAACAGAGTAAAACAAATGAAAGCCCAGAGAACATCTCGGGATACGCTCCTAGACCGTGAAGGGGGAGGGAAGGCAAAGGGTCACACAGAGACGTTTCACCAAACAACCAAAACACAGAAAACCACCCTGATGGCGACTAAACACCTTTCCCCTAGTCACGGTCCGGGCTGCCCCGTACGTCAAGGCCCAGTTCACTGCCACGTCCAATATTTCTCGTAGGCACAGTCATTCGGAGTGTGGAACCGGCTCCCTCCCTTAGAACTCCCCCCAAAGGAAGAGCAGACCAGGCATCTCTCTCCAATTCACATTTCAGCACCGGATCCCGTTGGTTCTACTGCTCTTGCCAACACTCATGTTAGCGCCCTGAGTTTAACCCCAGTATCTCCGGGTGCTGGCCAGCCTCCTCCTGTCCACCCCAGTAAGCAATGGGTGTATGTGTGGGGTCGCCATTACACATATGTCATCTGTAGAAGTATTTAAAAGGCCCCATAAATCATTTATTGTGTTGTAAAAGCCAGTGATGTTCTTTCCCAAACTCCCCATTGGTGTGTTGCTGTTAATAAATCATCTCCCCGTGTCACAGCTCCTGTCTTTGCCATGCTACAGCTGCTTGCTCTAGGATTCACACTGATGAGGTATTTAATCCTTCCCATGCTACATCTCTATCGCCCAATACAACAACAGACATTCCTACTGCATAGAATAGGGACAATTGTGTGGCTTGTAGCTGACAAAGTCCCACAACCTGCCAGCTCCCCACCCGGCCGGAGAAACCTGGTGCGGTTCAAACAGGGTGAGATGCGCGGTCAGAACGGACGATGTCATGCCTCCTCCTGACCCAAACCCTCCGGAGCTCTCGATAATGAAACCAGAGCAGGCAGGTGCTCATAGTGCCCCCAGCACAGGGCCAAGGTACATCCAACCCCACGGACAGTCTGACCCACAGCCAGACAAAGGAAACCCTTTCCCAGGACCCCTGCTGGCCAGAGGGGGAGGGGCACCCAACGATGCACATTTACTCCAGGATATTTTGGTGGGAATCCTCCCCTGGGCAGGGCCTGGGATGTTTGTGGCTCTGCAGAGCGCAAGGGGCCCAGACCGACTCTGCCCCTCACACCCACGCTGCCCTGGGGCTGGGGGGCAGGGGAGCCCTCAGCCAGAGCTGGTACCTGTGAGTGCTGAGAGGGACGTGTCTTCCCTGGAACCCCCTCAGGCAGCCGCGACCTGCACCTCTCTCAGTCCAGCGTCTGCAGCAGTGTCCCGCGCCGAGAGCCGGCACAGGGCCGGGCACTGGTTATAACCCAGCTCTGGGCCGTCCCAGGGGGGTTTGCTCAGCCCCTGAGTCAGAAGCAGCATCTGGATGCAAACAGTCTGGAGAGAAGCCCGTCTGGGCTTCTGTGTTAATTATCCAGCTGTAGGAGTAAACAGCAATTAAAGGCCCTTCCCAAGGGAGAGGAGAACTCTTGGCCTCTAGGCTGAGGCTCAGGGGGGCCGGCATCACTGGGGGGCAAATTATCTCCATTCTGTTGGCCGCTTTGTGTTCTGTGCTGCTGTGTGACGTGCTGCAGTGATACGAGGACTCTGCAGTCCGGGACGTGTCAGACCCTGGCTCCAGCACTTCGCACCAGGCGTGAGGCCGTCAAACGTTGGCACAGACACTTGGGCCCTGCCGGTGGGATGGCAGGAGGGATTCTGGCCATAACGACGTCAGCCAGCCCCAGAGCCGGCCTGAACACCGGCTTCCGGAAGGTTCTGGATGGAACCTCCCACCACAACAGCACCACGGCAACGAACGGACGTGAACGAGAATGGGGGGAGGAACATGAATGTGCCAACCCATAGAAAGCCAATAACTGGTGGAGGGGGGATACAACTAGGGAAGAGGGGAGAAATACGCTGAGGATGCATTAGTCAGGGTCACATGTTGTGACAGGGGCAGCCCAGGGCAGCGGGAGGGAGAGATGTGCCCTTGGGACGGTGGCCATTGGGGATGGTGAGGAAGGTGATGGTGCTGAGGAAGGTGATGGCTCACCTGTGAGGTTATTCCATCAGGGATGGTGTGAGTGTGGCTGTTCAGAGGTACCAGCTCTATCTGCCTTACTGAATGAGGATTTATTGAACCTGCTAATACTATTTCCTCTCTATGAATGTATCTTCTGGTCATCTTTGTATGAAGGTGCCTAGATGAAGTTCTCAAGCATCTCTATCTGTCCAGAGGTTATTTTTCAGCCCCGTGGCTCTTTTATGCATCCTCCTCAATTTTTCAACATCCTTTCTGAGCGTGGAACCTGGGACGACACGCAGTCAGTTTCCCCAGTGAGTCAGCGCTCTGGAACACAAGGATGCTGAAATATGTATAAGGGGGCGCTATGGATAACCAACTCACCGTGAGCTCCCAGGGCCATGGGCAGAGGTAACCTCCTTCCCCTGCTCCAATTCACCACTCCCCTGGCTATGCACCCAAGGGTCCCATCAGCTCGCTTGGCCCAAGCATCCCCCTGGAAGCTCACAATGAGTTGGTTGTCCATAGTGATCCCTGTAGGAAGTTGAGTGTCGGTACCATGGAGTCAGCAGGCCTAAATGGAGGCCTTTCCCATGAAACCAGCAACAGGCCTGCAAGCTAGTGAGCAAGACTTAGGTTCAGTAGCACAAGCACGAGAAGACACAGGGAGGCCCCAAGCACAGCCTGTCAGCCAACAGGGAGTAACGGAACATTTTTAGGAACGTCCCGTACAAGGTGGTCCTGGCAAATGTGAAAGATGAGACAGGGTCTACTGCATTGCTACCACACCCATACGATAAGAGCCAGGTTCCAGTAGAACTTAAACTGAGACCTAGGCTGGTGCCTGTCAGAATGGGAAAAGTAAATGCACAAGAGGGAGAAGCAGCAAACAATACTTTCTGAAGTGGTAAATAAAAAGAAGGAAAAAAAGGAACAGTTCACAGAGCACACCAGCAGACAGGACCTGCGACTTGATTGCAGGAATGTAAGTAAAAATAATTTCAAAGAGAAAAAGCAAGTTTAAGCAGGCTAACAAGAATTGATGCACTAACTCATGGAGTTGCCCTGAAACAGTTAAGTGCAGCATGTGTGGCACTCCTGAAATTCATCTAGCATGCAGACAGCAACAGACACTGTGGGAACAAATTCAGTTTTTTCAAGCGCAGGTAACTACCCCCACTCTCATCTTAGAGTCAGGATAAAAATCCAGGGTGCAGATTTCCAACTACTCTAACCCATGGAAGCATACTCTGTGCTCAGCTAAAATGCATTCTTCTGTCTGAGATATTTTTACATACCGGTATGTTTTCCTTTATACCCTTTCTCAGTGTGCTAAATTCGCTGCTGGCTGTACTTTAAGAGAACTTTAAGAGTTAAACTCTCTTGACTCGGGTCTCTTTACTGTCTTCTCCCAACTCTCCCTCTCTCTGTTAAAGGTTAGTTATTTTATAGAAATGTTCAAAATATAAAATTTAAAATAAAACATAATAAATAACAAATAAGGTACAATTTTACTTTAAATAATACTCATAAATTAATTATTTTAACCCTTCAGGAATGCAACAGCTGGAATGACTCCCAACTTTCCTGAATACATAGTTGCTAAGCAACAGACATGCAGACTCTCCTTCTAGTCTGAACCATTACCATTATTTGAAACATGAACTTTTTTTAATTTCAATACACCTGTATAGCAGCGTTTTAAAATAAAGCTTAATATAAAGTAATAGGAAATACCATAAGTTACTAAACTGATACAACATATTTGGCAAATATTAATAGAAATATATATAATTTTTATTAACAGTTTTAAGTAAGGTAATAACTTGCTGATTTAAATTTTAACCCTTTTCCCCCCTTTTTTTCTTCTTTTGTATAGTTATAAATGTAATGTTGGCACCATTTGTTTTTAATTGTAAGTTGTCCTATATGTAATGTGTGTTGTCTTTGTTGTATGTTGTATGTCATTTGGGTTTTTTTTTTAATTATTTTTACTCTGTTGCAAGTAAAGTTAATTTTTATATATTTTTTTAAATGTGGTATCACACTATTTTATTATCATATTTTGGCTATAATCATTTTATGAATAATATTTTTTTTCAAAGTTCAAAAAGGGTTCAGGTACAATATATGTCATTTACAATATATGCACATATATTTCATGCCTCAACAAAGAATGCAATTGCAAATAATTTTTTTCTTTTATTAATCAAAGTTTTTGATTTTTTTTATTAAAAAAAAAAGTAAGGGAAACCAAACCCTTAACATTAAAGGTCCAGGATTAAGGTTTAGGTAACATTAACAAATTGTCAGTTTTGGTATGAATTTTTATAACTTTGTTTTTACTTTTAAATGCAATTATAAGAGTGATATAGCAATGATTCATAAAGCAAAGCAAACGTTTTCAAAAGGTTTCCACGTTGAACTTCTAAACATAACTAAGCATCATGAATGTTTAATATCCTCAGAGTTTTTACATACACCTGTTTTAAAAATTCATTTTGATATAAATTCTGTTTTCTTCTATGGTATGTTAAAGGAAAATAGTAGTTGTCAACTTTTAAACAGTTAACAAAAGTGGAGTTGGTGTCAGGAGCAAATTAACTCTAAAAACCTGGTAAAATTGCTGAGCACTTTGAGGGGAAAGAAATACACTGTCTCATGAAATATTGTGAGTATCTACATTACCAGTTAAGCGTTGTGTTTGGAAGACAAAACTGGTAATAAACCTCAAGGCTACGTCTACACTGGCCCCTTTTCCGGAAGGGGCATGTAAATTTCACTAGTCGTCGTAGGGAAATCCGCGGGGGATTTAAATATCCCCCGCGGCATTTAAATAAAAATGTCCGCCGCTTTTTTCCGGCTTTTAAAAAAGCCGGAAAAGAGCGTCTAGACTGGCCCCGATCCTCCGGAAAAAGTGCCCTTTTCCGGAGGCTCTTATTCTTACTTCAAAGTAAGAATAAGAGCCTCCGGAAAAGGGCACTTTTTCCGGAGGATCGGGGCCAGTCTAGACGCTCTTTTCCGGCTTTTTTAAAAGCCGGAAAAAAGCGGCGGACATTTTTATTTAAATGCCGCGGGGGATATTTAAATCCCCCGCGGATTTCCCTACGACGACTGCTGAAATTTACATGCCCCTTCCGGAAGAGGGGCCAGTGTAGACGTAGCCCAAGTGAAAATAGATTTCTGTACAACAATTGCAAAATTTTAGTTTGTATTATAAAAGACTTGATCCCTATTATAAACAACTCAACTAAGCTGTTTATTAAATTTGGGTTACTAAAAACAAGATAGATGTCAAGCACAAACTTGTATTATGTCAACTAACTGAAGTTTTTTAAGGTTTTATCCTACAGAACAAAAACACCAGAAGATATCACAGCACAAAAACACTGGGGCTGTGTCTACATTGGCAAGATTTTGTGCAAAAGCAGGTTCTTTTGCACAAAAACTTGCTTCCTGTTTACACTGGCGGGGAGTTCTTGTGCAAGAACATTGACATTCTAATGTAAGAAATCAGTGCTTCTTGTGCAAGAACTATGATGCTCCCGCTCAGGAATAAGCCCTCTTGCACAACTGTTCTTGTGCAAGAGGCCAATGTAGACAGGCAACATGAATTTCTTGCGCAAGAAAGCCCGATGGCCATCGGAGCTTTATTGAGCAAGAGAGCGTCTACATTGGCACGGATGGTTTTGCGCAAAAGCACATCTCTTGCTCAAAAGCACATGCCAGTGTAGACACTCTCTTGTGCAAATACTTTTAACGCAAAAACTCTTGCGGTAAAAATATTTGCGCAAAATCTTGCCAATATAGACGTAGCCTAGAAGATACCAGCACACCGTGAAGAAATGCCTAACCACCAAGAAAAGAAGAAAAATGAAGTGGTTTATGAACAAAAAACTGCACACTTCATTCTCCTATATATAGACAATTAAGTTGACAGCTAGAAATCCTTGTTAGTTCATTTAAATTTGGCTATGTAAAACCAATTGTTGATTGCTGTATCACTACTGTTGCTGTACCACTGTCTAATTGTTGTATTTTTGCTGTACACCATTTACAATGTGCATAGCATTGCTAAACTGTTTAGCCATCACAGGTGAAAAATCAACAAAGAAATAGAAGCAAACATAAAAAAGGGGTTAAAAAAGGATAGAAAAAGAAACACAGAAGGAAATTAAGTGCATGAAACTACAACTTGGGTTAAAAAAAATCCCTGTTATTACCTGTAACGATTTGGATCGGTGACATTGGACTCAAACTGCGGCACATATTATTCCAAGCAATTTTGTTCAGTGTCTGGGTACCAACACTAAATCCCAACACAGCAATAATTGATAAACTGGTCACTGCCCATTCAGCAAGTTGTCTGGAAGACAGAATCCATGCAAAACAACTTACTGGTGTGTCACAGAGCACTGCGACCAATGGAGCAGAGACGCTAGCCATTCCTGGGTCCTATCCAGCAAAGCTTATTGCAGAGGGTGACCACCAGCAGTAAGGCTGAGGTATAACATGAATGGACAGCACTGGGTAGTAATGGAGTACAAAACATTTATTATAAAAGGCCTCACTTATAATGTCACTACTCCAAATGTCCGTTTTGCTTCTTATATACATAATCTTGTGGGACACACTGTACCAATGCCTAAGGTAATAAAGTGATAGGGAATAGCCAGCATGGGTTTGTGAAGAACAAGTCATGCCAAACTAATCTGATAGCTTACTTTGATAGGATGACGAGCCTTGTGGATAAGGGAGAAGTGGTGGATGTCATATACCTAGACTTTAGTAAGGCATTTGATACGGTCTCGCATGATATTCTTATTGATAAACTAGGCAAATATAACTTAGATAGGGCCACGATAAGGTGGGTGCATAATTGGCTGGATAACCGTAGTCAGAGAGTGGTTGTTAACGGTGCTAAATCCTGCTGGAAAGGGATAACAAGTGGAGTTCCGCAAGGGTCTGTTTTGAGACCCGTACTGTTCAATATCTTCATCAATGATGTAGATATTGGGATAGAGAGTACGCTTATTAAGTTTGCAGATGATACCAAACTGGGTGGGGTTGCAACTTCTTTGGAGGATAGAGACATAATTCAAAATGACCTTAGCAAGTTAGAGAAATGGTCAGAGGTAAACAGGATGAGGTTTAATAAAGAGAAATGCAAAGTGCTCCACTTAGGAAGGAACAATCAGTTCCATACATACAAGATGGGAAGCGACTGTCTAGGAAGGAGCATGGCAGAAAGGGATCTAGGGGTCATAGTGGACCACAAGTTGAATATGAGTCAACAGTGTGATGCTGTTGCCAAAAAAGCAAATATGATTCTAGGTTGTATCAACAGGTGTGTTGTAAGCAAAACTCGTGAAGTCATTCTGCCGCTCTACTCTGCACTAGTTAGGCCTCAGCTGGAGTACTGTGTCCAGTTCTGGGCGCCACATTTCAAGAAAGATGTGGAGAAATTGGAAAGAGTACAGAGAAGAGCGACAAGAATGATTAAAGGTTTAGAGAACATGACCTATGAAGCCAGGCTTCATGAACTGGGCTTGTTTAGTTTGGAAAAAAGAAGATTAAGGGGGGACATGAGAGCGGTTTTCAAATATCTAAAAGGGTGTCACAAGGAGGAAGGAGAAAATTTGTTCCTCTTGGTTTCTGAGGACAGGACAAGGAGTAATGGCCTTAAAGTGCAGAAGGGGAGGTTTAGGTTGGACATTAGGAAAAAATTCCTAACTGTCAGGGTGGTCAAATATTGGAATAAATTGCCAAGGGAGGTGGCAGAATCTCCCTCTCTAGAGATATTTAAGAACAGGTTAGATAGACATCTGTCAGGGATGGTGTAGACGGAGCTTGGTCCTGCCTTGAGGGTGGGGGGCTGGACTCGATGACCTCTTGAGGTCCCTTCCAGTCCTATAATTCTATGATTCTATCCCAGTTTTGAAATCACTAAAAAACACTCAGCCTACAATTAATAATAGTAAAGATGGTTACTATACATGCCCTAATTGAAGTGTGTTGCTATCAGCAGTACCACAAGGGCCAAATCACAATACCAAGTCACAAAACAAATTGTTATAAGGTTGTGTCATTTCTACACATACACACTATACATACGTTACTAGCAAAGGCACACTAATAAGCTAAATTTGGTGTGGGGCCAACTAGGGGGTAAATGCCTTTGTCCCAGAAGGTGGTCCGACCTGGAAACCACCGTATCTGTCACCGGCGGATTTCTCCAGTCTGAAATAAACACAGACGCGAATGTCAAATTTAAAAGATATATTGAATACAACAGATAACAGCATAAGAATAAATCCAGAACACAACACTGTAAAAGAAAACCAACTCCTCACCCTCTGAAGTAATAGGGGATAGCACAGTTAACCGGAGAACAGAAACTATACTCAGTGGCTGTGTCTAGACTGGCCAGTTTTTCTGGAAAATCAGCCGCTTTTCCAGAAAAACTTGCCAGCTGTCTACACTGGCCACTTGAATTTCCGCAAAAGCACTGACTTCCTACTGTCTGAAATCAGTGCTGCTTGTGGAAATACTATGCTGCTCCCGTTTGGGCAAAAGTCCCTTTTGCACAAAACTTTTGCACAAAAGGGCCAGTGTAGACAGCTCAGATTCGTTTTGCACAAAAAAGCCCCGATCGCGAAAATGCAAAAATGCGGAAAAGCGCGTCTAGATTGGCAACAACCGAGGCTCAGGACCTGCTACCCGTTGGCTGCTTGACAGCCTCAAGAGAGGAACACTGAGGAGTCCAAAGGTGTTACTCTGTGGACACAGGTAGCTGGGGTCCGCCGTACTGGGCAATCGCCACAGTGGTGGGCAGAAGCACCCTGTGAGCAGCTAGAGCTGGTGATCCATCCCACAGTAGATCCCAGGCCTTCAACCACGGTCTCAGAAACGGCAGGCTGCTGTAGTGGCCAGGCAGATGAACGAACCAAACCAAGCGAGCGGAGATGGAACAGAACCCGATCTCCTCTGGGGCTTGAGTTTATAAAGGTCCCAAGGTGGGAAAACCGCCGGAGCATCTCTAGTGCACAGAATGGTGTTGGGTGCAAACAAATCAGTGCCGAGTGCAGATCTTTGCACTGTGTGCAACGCTGTGGTGCAGTGTGCACAGCCATGTGCCGTGTGCAGATGTTAAGGTTTGGTGGCAAAAGTCTCTCAGCTCCTTTGGGTTCTTATGTCCTTATAATCATAATGTCCCAGATCTTGATTTATGATTAACAGTCAACCCATATATGCCCAAATATACTACAAAAATATACACCAATTCCATATGAATTATTTCAGAGGGCTGTTAAAACTCAATCAGAAAACTACATTCCTCAGTATGGTCCCAGGCCTAACATTCCCAGGCCCACCATCAGGGACCTAACAGGACTGGCAAATAAAATCTGACCACCAGTTGTACGAGGGAATGTGCAGACTAAGGGACAGAGGGGCCACGAGTGTGTGAATGGTGCAACAAAGGTGTCCACATGACAGTGTTTAGGCCACTGGGTCACCTTCAGTTCATGCGCTATGCTTTTCCGGGGTGAACATCCTCCCCATAAAAGGACAAAAAGTGGGGGAATGCAGTAAGTTGAGGGTCAGTAACATGGAGTCAGCAGGCCTAAATGGAGGCCTGTAACATGAAAACAGCAACAGGCCTGCAATCTAGTGAGCAAGACTTTGGTTCAGTAACCCGGGCACGAGAAGACACAGGGAGGCCCCAAGTACAGACTGTCAGCCAAAAGGGAGTAACGGAACATCTTAAGGAATGGCCTGGAACGAGGACTCCCTAGGAGTTAGGCACATACCGACCTAGCTTCAGGACCAGGATGACAAATAGAAGGTAAGCCCCCCTTGCACAAGGAGAGGGGTGGTAACTAGGCAACAGAGGGTGGTAACCTGGTATGTAAAGAAGTGATGTAAGTTCTTTGTACCTGTCTATAAAAGGACACCACAAAGGGAGCTCTCCGGCCGACCTGGGGGGGGGGGGGCACTAGCCGCCTGAACGGCAGGTGTCATTGCCCAGATGTACAGAATACACAGTTGCTTAACTCTGACTGACTGCTGTTAATATCTGTTAACGTCAATAGGCCTGCATGGTGTTGGTACCTTGTCAACGCAGGCCATAGTGCCCCATGGTGTAACATTGCAGGATCTCTACTGCCGACTGTTAGAGCTTCGCATTTGACAATAAACCTGTTTGATTGATTTCCTTGCCTGCATCTGTCGTTTCCGGGGCCTCTCAGAGATCTCTTGTGTTGACCCAAGTGCACGGGGTCTAACACTATAGATAAAGGGAGCACCGATTGTTACGCACGTAGCTGAAAGTTTCTCATCACCGACGGAGTAGAGGTCCTGTCAGAAGCGCGCCAGGACGACCCTGACCAGACGACGCTGACACTGACAGTTCAAACCACCAAAGGTACTGAAGTACTAAACCAAAGTACGACAATCCCTACTATTCACCTCAGCATCGTTGTGTTCGATCACTTTACTGTCTTTGGACATTTTGTTTCCATGAGCCCAGCTCACGAAATGCTCCACATCAATCGGTGCGTATACACTTTGCCAAGTTTAGGTCATCTGCAAAATCTATCTGCAGTGATTTTCCATAAATAACAACTCCGGAGAGTTCTAGCTCAGAAAAGAGTTCTTGGGGCGCATGGTGCGGTCACCCAAACGGAAGACAATGCAAGTTTGTTGAAACTTTTATCAAGATGCACAGAAAGCGCTAGCACAACATCTGAGAACATTTCTGAGGTAGGGAACTACTTAGCCTGGCGTAGGTACACCTGTCTCTGAAGAGCTGGTGTGAAGAGACAGAGGACCGGTGTTGCACCGGCGCGATGAATTCAGATGGCCTAGCATGTGGCGGGTCGAGGGGCTGAGCTGGACTATGAAGCTGACCCAATAGTCCAAGGGAGGGTAAAGAAGCTGAAGAGCAAATGACCAGACAGACCCAAAATAAAAATAAAGGGGTATTTTATTAAAAAAAAGTTGAGAACACTGGTCTAGACCATCCCTGACAGGCGTCTGTCCAACCTGCTCTTAAGTATCTCCAGCGATGGAGATTCCACAACCCCCCGAGGCAACTTATTCCAGGACAGCTCTGTGTGAAACATACAATATTAAAAGTAACTCAACCGTTTCAAAAAATGATTTGAGAATGTTCGGAAAGAGCAGAAAAGCTAGGATGGGATAACTCCAAAACATTCCAGGGATCTCATTGTTGTCAGTCAACATCAGTATTTTGGGGAAACAGGTCTTGTCAGATAAGCCCAATTTTGTCCTTTAGTAAGGGGACAGTTTTGTATGATTCAGGGAGCCAGGGAGATGCAATAAATAACTATTTCCTTGAGGCATTTGATTAAGTAGAGGAAAATATCCAGGAACAAATGAATACCATATAATATACATAAAATGGTTAAAACTGACTGACAGAAGACAGCATCCATTTTCAGGCAATGGGGGTGTTTCTAGTGGGGTTCTGCAGAGATCGAAGTTTGACGCTATTCGTTATTTGCATTAATGATCTGGAAGCAATTGGAAAAGCACTGCAGATATATTTGGCAGATGACCTAAACTTGGCAGAGCACATATGTGGGAAAAATCCAATAACTCCAATTGTATTAAAGGGGGGACTGTGCAGAAATCAAAACTCTCTTAATAAAACTGCTGTAAGGGTTAAAAGTTCCAGATCTCTCTCCCTGTATCAGAATGAAATCAAATTAACTCTAATCAAAGACCCTTACAAATAACTATCTCAAATTCATGGATACTCCTAGTCTGTCACAAATTATCATGTAAACTCTTATCTTTGTCACAGTTTGCCTTGTAAGACCACTCACTCCACATTCTCATGTGCCTTTGTTTTGTAAAACTTACTTCTAGCACTCCTGGGGGGAACAGAAGTCTCAGAGTACTTCTGCTGAGACTTTGATATGTTAAATGAACTGTCTAAGTATTCTGTATAAAGGATCTAAAGCCCTGTAACTCAGGGCTGACTGCTACGGCTGCCAGCCTGCATGCATGCATAATAAAGTTTTCTCTTCTAGGTTTCCCTCTTGCCTCATTAATTTGATTTGACCTCCAGCCTCGAACCCTTCTGGGGGCTCTGTACCCCAGGGGAGCGAGATTTCCCCCTCAATTTGGTGTCAGAAGTGGGATTCGAACCCACGCCTCCAGTTGGAAAGGCTAACAACGGGGAACGGGAACGAACTACAGCGCGCATCTGAAGGGTAAGGAATCCATTTAAAATCCCCCAGTCCGCCTCCCTGTTCTCGTCACCAGCTGGACCGGCTGGCGGTAAAAGTCATCTTTTACTTAAAATTTTTTTTGTTAAAAGGCTTAAGAAAAATTTAAAACAAAAACACTGGGTATAGCCAAATAGGGGTTAAATTTTGTTGTTGTTGTTGTTGTTGCTAACTAATTGGTGGCAAGTCCAAGCGCATGGTTTTGAGTAAGTAAAGTCCGGAGGGGAACCGCAGCCGCACCAGTGCTGTCAGTGTCACTAAACAGCTACTAAAAGCAAGGGCGGTTTCCCCTGGCACATAAGGAGTGTAAGTAAAGCTGTCAGTTTGTGTGGACTCCCACACTATCCTTAAAAAGGGTAGTACTGTTGGGCTCCTGTGCTGTTCTTGAATAGGACAGTGCTAACATGGGTAAAATTGCTCCCTCTAGTCTGTCTCCAACTAAGGAAAAAGGTTTCTCACAACCTGAAACTCCCTTGTCTCAAATAATAAAAATTTACAGTCAGCTAGGTAAATTGCCGGCAGGTTTAAAACTAAGAAAACTTAAGAAATTAATAAGCATTTGGAATGGCTATACTCAGGGAAATTCCCAAAATACATGGCCACTGAAGGGTAGTTTTAATTTAACTAAGCTTGCTTATCTTAAAGTTTTCCTCAAGGAAAAACATCCTAACCAAATAAAATATTGGTGCCTCTGGAAGGATGTGGCAGTAAAAAAAAAAATCAAAGCATTATGGCTAGCCAAAAAAATTCTATTAAAAAGCTGCAGCAACAATTGGCTACTCTAAAGAAACAACAGGATTCCCTAAATGTGCCCTCTGCACCCCCACTTCCTGTAGCAACAACACACTTATATTCCCAATTAACTAGGAATAAAGCTGCCCCAGTCCCAGTCCCTAACCCACAAAAAAACCCTTTAAATTTGTGAACAGAATGGCTACCGCCACCACCCACATATCACCCACCTCAAGGTCAGGCTTCCTCATCACACCCAACTCAGCCACTATCTAGCCTAAAAGGACAGAATTCAGACCAACACCCAGCAAAAGAGAAGGCATTTTTTCCCTTGCCTAATTCAGATCCTACTGGTATAAATTTTGCACCTATTAAGCCCCTTTCAAAGCATACTCTCCAAAAATTAATTAATAACTTTAACCCTAAATTGCTCAAAATAACTGAAAGCCAACCCAAATTCACGCTGATACCAACTTCATTACAATTGTAAACAATCGTACCCGGGGTGAAACCCCACGTCAAGTTCCCTTTAAACGACCCTATTTCCCCACCTTATTCAAAAACCCCAAAGGGTCACCATCAAATCTAAGTAACCTTAAGAAGAATAACTCAAAAATAACCCTTTTGGCTCCCCTTAAAATGTTTCCAGGGGCTACAGGGGGGCCTCCACAGCAAATCCACATACCATGGACTGCTGCTAACATTTTAAACTTTAAAAACATTTTGCCTCCTTTCCGAGAGGACCCCCAAGGATTCCGTAAAAAATTGCGAAGGCTTATTAACATTTACAACCCCACTCATCAAAACATTAACTGGCTTTTAAAAGGTAACCTGCCCCCACATAATTATGCAGCTTTAACTCGGCAGGCTCGGTTGGCACCCCCACATCATGTGGGTGCTCAATGGCCAAAAAATCCTCTCCCCGGCCCCCCCACTAATAATAATGGACAAAATACTTTAAACAATAATTTAAAAAAACTCCTTAATGCTATCGCTGAAGTTGTCCCAGTGCGGCATAACTGGTCAAAAGTACAATCTATTAAGCAAAATCCAGATAAACCTCCTGTCTCTTATGTTAAACAAGTCCTGTCTGCCTTTCAAAAATTTTCCCAAGTCAACCCAAAAACAAAGGGTAATCGTTCCATTGTTGTCTCAATTGTAGTGGACAATTGGACTGTGCAGAAATCAAAACTCTCTTAATAAAACTGCTGTAAGGGTTAAAAGTTCCAGATCTCTCTCCCTGTATCAGAATGAAATCAAATTAACTCTAATCAAAGACCCTTACAAATAACTATCTCAAATTCATGAATACTCCTAGTCTGTCACAAATTATCATGTAAACTCTTATCTTTGTCACAGTTTGCCTTGTAAGACCACTCACTCCACATTCTCATGTGCCTTTGTTTTGTAAAACTTACTTCTAGCACTCCTGGGGGGAACAGAAGTCTCAGAGTACTTCTGCTGAGACTTTAATATGTTAAATGAACTGTCTAAGTATTCTGTATAAAGGATCTAAAGCCCTGTAACTCAGGGCTGACTGCTACGGCTGCCAGCCTGCATGCATGCATAATAAAGTTTTCTCTTCTAGGTTTCCCTCTTGCCTCATTAATTTGATTTGACCTCCAGCCTCGAACCCTTCTGGGGGCTCTGTACCCCAGGGGAGCGAGATTTCCCCCTCACATACACACCAATTGATCTGGAGCATTTTGTGACCTGGGCTCATGCAAACAAAATGTCCAAAGACAGTAACATACAAGGGTATCCTCTAAGAACGGGGAATGCAGACCTGCCCCCCAGAGTAGGACACTGTGTGATGGAACGCAAGGATGCTGAGATGTATATTAGGGATCGCTGTGGACAACCAACTCATTGTGAGCTTCCAGGGAGATGCTTGGGCCAAGCGAGCTGATGGGACCCTTGGGTGCATAGCCAGGGGAGTGGGGAATTGGAGCAGGGGAAGGAGGTTACCTCTGCCCATGGCCCTGGGAGCTCATGGTGAGTTGGTTATCCATAGTGCCCCCTTATCCATATTTCAGCATCCTTGTGTTCCAGAGCGCTGACTCACTGGGGAAACTGACTGCGTGTCGTCCCAGGTTCCACGCTCAGAAAGGATGTGGAAAAATTGAGGAGGATGCATAAAAGAGCTAGAAGGCTGGAAAATAACCTCTGGACAGATAGAGATGCTTGAGAACTTCATCTAGGCACCTTCATACAAAGATGACCAGAAGATACTTTCACAGAGTGGAAATAGTATTAGCAGGTTCAATAAACCCTCATTCAGTAAGGCAGATAGAGCTGGTACCTCTGAACAGAGAGGCTCACACCATCCCTGATGGAATAACCTCACAGGTGAGCCATCACCTTCCTCAGCACCATCACCTTCCTCACCATCCCCAGTGGCCACCGTCCCAAGGGCACATCTCTCCCTCTCGCTGCCCTGGGCTGCCCCTGTCACAACATGTGACCCTGACTACTGCATCCTCAGCGTATTTCTCCCCTCTTCCCTAGTTGTATCCCCCCTCCACCAGTTATTGGCTTTCTATGGGTTGGCACATTCATGTTCCTCCCCCCATTCTCGTTCACGTCCGTTGGCTGCCGTGGTGCTGTTGTGGTGGGAGGTTCCATCCAGAACCTTCCGGAAGCCGATGTCAGTGCCGGCTCTGGGGCTGGCTGATGTCATTATGGCCAGAATCCCTCCTGCCATCCCACCGGCAGGGCCCAAGTGTCGGTGCCAACGTTTGACGGCCTCACGCCTGGTGCGAAGTGCTGGGGCCAGGGTCTGACACGTCCCGGACTGCAGAGTCCTCGCATCACTGCAGCACGTCACGCAGCAGCGCAGAACACAAAGCGGCCAACAGAATGGAGATAATTTGCCCCCCAGTGATGCCGGCCCCCCTGAGCCTCAGCCTAGAGGCCAAGAGTTCTCCTCTCCCTTGGGAAGGGCCTTTAATTGCTGTTTACTCCTACAGCTGGATAATTAACACAGAAGCCCAGACGGGCTTCTCCCCAGCCTGTTTGCATCCAGATGCTGCTTCTGCCCCAGGGGCCAAGCGAACCCCCCTAGGACGGCCCAGAGCTGGGTTATAACCAGGGCCCAGCCCTGTGCCGGCTCTCGGTGCGGGACGCTGCTGCAGACGCTGGGCTGAGAGAGGTGGGGACGCTGCTGCCTGAGGGGGGTTCCAGGGAAGACACGTCCCTCTCAGCACTCACAGGTACCAGCTCTGGCCGAGGGCTCCCCTGCCCCCCAGCCCTAGGGCAGCGTGGGTGTGAGGGGCAGAGTCGGTCTGGGCCCCTTGCGCTCTGCAGAGCCACAAACATCCCAGTCCCTGCCCAGGGGAGGATTCCCCACTAAAATATCCTGGAGCAAAATGTGCATCGTTGGGTGCCCCTCCCCCTCTGGCTGCTGCCTCCGCCCCGAGGTGGCTGCATCTCTGAGCACAGGGGCCCTCGGGCTGAGCAGTGGGGCAGACGTTCGGTACCAAACCAGCCCTCAGGCCGGGCAGCACTTTGCTCAGGCCCCACTGGGGAAGCTCCCCCGGCAGCGAGAGCCGGTCAGAGCGCGGGGGCCAGTGGGGTGAGTGCCCAGACACTGCCCTTCCTGCATCGCAGGGCGCTGGTGGGAAGGGGCCGGGGCTGCCCCCTGACGTGTGTCGCTGGAAGCCATGGGGAGGGGGGGCCCTCACTGGAACGAGCCAACGTTGGGATCCAGCCCGGGCCGGACGTCTCCTCTCCCAGCGCCACTGGAGACGGCAGGTGCCTGTTAGGCCTGGGAATGTGAAACCAACTCAGCTGGCAGCAGAGCCCCCACCAGGGAAACCTGCGTCCAACGCTGAACGTTTGCAAATGTAGAAGTCCCGAAAGTGCGGTCTGTGTAGGGAAGGTGTCAGGCGGGTCCCTACGGGTGGAAGCACCGCCAGCACCGGCTGCAGTGGCCAGTCCAGCTCTGATCCCCCCAGCCAAGTTCTGCTCCAGTGTCTCTGTGGCAAGGAGTTCCACAGGCCCAACAGGGATCCTGGGAAAGGGTTTCCTTTGTCCGGCTGTGGGTCAGACTGTCCGTGGGGCTGGATGCCCCTTTGGCTCTGTGCTGCTCTGGTTTCATTATTGAGAGCTCCGGAGGGCTTGGGGTCAGAAGGAGCCATGACGTCGTCTGTTCTCACCGCACGTCTCACACTGTTACACTCACCCCGGACGCCTCCTGCGGGGTGGGGACCAGGCTAATTGTGGGACTTTATCAGCCTGTGGGCAATTGACTTGTCCATGTTATCTGCTGTAGGCCTTTCTGTTGTTGTATTGGGCGATAGAGACCTAGCATGGGAATGATTAACCACCTGATCAGTGTGAATGATAGAGAAAGTGGCTGTAGCAGGACACGTAGAGGAGCTGTGACACGGGGAGACGATTTATTAACAGCAACACACCAATGGGGAGTTTGGGAAAGAACATCACTGGCTTTTACATCACAATAAATGATTTATGGGGCCTTTTAAATACTTCTACAGATGACATATGTGTAATGGTGACCCCACACATACACCCATCGCTTACTGGGGTGGACAGGAGGAGGCTGGCCAGCATGCGGAGATACTGGGGTTAAACTCAGGGCGCCAACATGAGTGTTAGCAGGGGGGCAGAAGAACCAACGGGATCCGGTGCTGAAATGCGAATTGGAGAGAGATGCCTGGTCTGCTCTTCCTTCGGGGGGAGTTCTAAGGGAACGGCTGGAGGGAGCCGGTTCCACACTCCGAATGACTGTGCCTACGAGAAATATTGGACATGGCAGTGAACTGGGCCTTGACGTACGGGGCAGCCCGGACCGTGACTAGGGGAAAGGTGTTTAGTTGCCATCAGGGTGGTTTTCTGTGTTTTGGTTGTTTGGTGAAACGTCTCTGTGTGACCCTTTGCCTTCCCTCCCCCTTCACGGTCTAGGAGCGTATCCCGAGATGTTCTCTGGGCTTTCATTTGTTTTACTCCCTTGCTCTGGAACACCTGGCAACCCCGTCTGTTTTATCAAGAGCATCTTTCTGTTTTGTTAATAGAATCACCATTTTAAGGCAATGATTTGATTCCTGTGTCCTGGGAAGAAACAGGACGTGTGTGTGTGTGTGTGTGTGTGTCTGTGCGTGTGTGTGTGTCTGCATGCCTAAGCCTAAGAGGTCAGCTACCAGAGACTGCAGTTTGTTCTCTCTTTGTTTTCCAAGCTCTCTTGTGCTAAAGGAGCTTGGGGGTACCCCCCTGGAAGAAGACCAAGTGGGTTCTTCCTGGGTTCAGGAAGAAAGGGGGTTTGTTTTTCTTCACTTGGTGGTGGCAGCTACCTCTCCCCTCCCCCGCCAAATAGGTGGTGAGTCTGTGGCTCCGGGGAGTTTTTGCAGCAGAGCCTCTAGAGGCAAAATATTTAAGGCCTTTTGTAGGCCCCCACCTTGTGCCCTTGGAGTGCCAGAGTGGGGAACAGCCCTGACACCTACAATAAAAACTTTTGTGTAATTAGAGGCTCATTATCGCAGGGCGCGCTCTTTGCTTGAGGGTTTCAATGACATTGGTTTTGCACCAAGCTAGCTCTAGTGTCCTCCAGGGGTCCGTGCTATTCACCACTTAGGGAACGGGGTAAAGAGTCAGGTGGCAAATTTTTCAGATGCTAAAGCTTTCTCGTGATAGTAAATTCCCAGGCAGACTGCTATGAGCTAGAAAATGATCTCTCAAAGCTAGGGCCTCAGAATGGCAGATGAAATTTCTTGATAACTGTAAAGTAATGCCCATTGGAAACCATAATCCCCCCCAGACAAACCCAGTGATGGGGACTCATTTAGCTCAGGAGAGAGATCTTCGCGTCATTGTGGGGAATTCTCTGAACACTTCCTCGTTTGGCAGCGGCCGTCAAAAAAGCAAATAGGAGGTGGTGACTCATGAAGAGAGGGAGAGATATCAGGGAAGAAAACATTGTCTGTGTGCAACTCCCTGGAATGCCCACAGCTTGCACACTGCATGGAGATGAGGTTTCCCCATTGCGCGCGCACGCGCGCACACACACACACACACACACACACACACACACACACACACACACACGCAGATATATTGTCCTTGGAAAAGGTTCAGAAAAAGGCAAGAAAAATGATGAGGGTGAGAGGTTTGGAACAGCTGCCATAGGAGGAGAGATTAATAGGACTGGGACTTGTCAGCCTGGCAATGAAACAGCGAAGGGGGGATATGGTAGAAGATCTATAAAATCGTGACTAGTGCAGAGAAACTAAGTAAGAACGTTATTGACTCTTTCAAATAACACTAGAACTGACGGTCACCACATGGATGAACAGGCAGTGGGTTTAGAACAAACCATGGGAACTGCACAACATCCAATGCACAGTCACCCCATGCGACTTCTCGCCAGAGGATGCTGGGAATGCTCAACAAAGCCTTGGCTGGGATGATTGAGTTTGGGTTGTCATCCGCAAACTCGCTGAGGGTGCAATCCATCCCCTCTTCCAGGTCATTAATAAAGACGATAAACATAACCGTCCCAAGAACCGATCTTTGGGGGACTCCTCTTGAAACTGACTCCAATCCGACATCAAGCCGCTGATCACTACCCGTTGGGTGCAACAAAATAGCCAGCTTTCTATCCACCTTAAAATCCATTTATTTAATGCAGACATCCTTAACTTGCTGGAAGAATATTATGGGAGACTGAGATAAGGCTGGCCAGTCTATATTTCCCTGGATCGTCCTTCTTCCCTTTTTTAAAGATGGGCACTACATTTGCCTTTTCCCAATCATCCGGGCTCTCTCCCAATCTCCACGAGTTTTCAAAGGTAGTGGCCAACGGCTCTGCAATTGACATTTGCTCAATTTTACCTAATTTTTCACTGGTCTAATAGTGTTGATTAGCTTAAACTTGATCATTTAAGTTTCATTGGTAAGAGTTTTGCCCATTGGATAAATGACACCTTGTTCTGGGCATCTCACAAGAATAGACTTTGTCATGCGATAGGCCTTGTAAAGAGAATGTGACGAGGTAGTTGATGGCTACTTTGGACGGCTGCCAAAACCATTGGTATCCGATTTCCATTTTTACCAGGGTTTTGCACCACTTTACAGAGGGCTAGCTTAATTTTTTTTAACACTTTTTGACAAGTCAGGCTGACAGAGATTTGCAGTTGTTGCTGGATATAAACTTTTATTTACTGTTTTACAAAATCTGTCTTCAGTCTGTCTGCAGATGGCAGCCTCGCCCGTTCTCCCCGCCTGCCTGGGGAATCCCTGTGCGACCTGCTCTTCCCTTTGTGGTGACTAGGTGGCCAAGCTGAGCCCTGCCCTGTCCTGTCCCTTAGCCACCCAGACACGCTCTCTGCTTCGGCCACTACTGCAAGGAAGCAGGGGATTGCGCTAAGCTGCTGTCAGTGATACCCCAGCCCTTCGTCTGAGCTGTGTCCCGCTGGGATTATTCCCTGGCACAGGCCTGGGCAACAAGTTGGAATTTTTTTACTTCAAATTTTGAACAACTGCATAATGAGGGAGCTGTCCCAGCCCTGACTAGCCAGTCCGGTGTTCATCGCATTAAGGAGCTGTCATGGGTGGAGGGCACGGCTCTTTCCTTTTCTTTTGCTTGTGTGTTGAGAGCAGCAGCCGGGGGAACAGAGATGGACTGAACCAGAGATAAAGGTTCAGATTTTAGTGCTATCCATGCCAAAGGAAAAATGGAAAAGAAAGGGTAGTTTTTCATCATCACCATCACCTCCCACTGAATGCTGGGAGGTCTGGGAAAGGGTCGTATCCTCAGTCAGTGAACTTGAAATTTTTTTTAAACAAAAGCCTTTAGTGACAGAGAGGTTTAAGATATCTTTTGGGTCCTCATCTTCTACACCCATAGTCCCAGAGGACTCTAGACTACAGAGTTTTGTTGACAAAAGTGGACTTTTGTCGACAAAATTATACCTGCGTCTACACTAGCGCTGAGTTCTGTCGACAAAACGTCGACAGAACTCAGCAGTTTTGTCGACGCTGGTAAACCTCATTTTACGAGGCATAACGCCTTTTGTCGACAGAGTTCTGTTGACAGAAGGTGTTATTGCATCTAGGGGTAGGTCTAGACTACAGGCTTTTGTCGACAAAGCAGCTTGCTTTGTTGACAGAACTGAATGTAGTCTAGATGCTCTTTGTCGACAGAAGCTTTGTCGACAGTATCTGTCGACAAAATTTCTGTCGACAAAGCCTGTAGTCTAGACGTACCCTGAGGGTTAACCAGGACCCAGACTTGTGTTTCCTGCTAGTTTGAGTGTCAGTTGATCCGACTCTGGACGGCTGCTAAAACCATTGTTAACCGATTCTATTTTTTGCACTTTAGATAGGGCTTGCTTAATTGGTTTGGGGTTTTTTTAACTCTTTTTGACAATTCTGGCTGGCAGGGGACTTCCAGTTGTTGCTGGATATAAAGTTTTATTTACTGTTTTACAAAATAAGTCTCTAAATTAACCAGTCCCAGACCGTTCAGTCTGTCTGCACATGGCAGCCTCCCCGGTTCTCACCGCCTGCCTGGGGAATGCCTGTGAGACCTCCTCTAACCCTCTGTGGTGGCTGGGTGACCAAGCTGAGCCCTGCTCAGAGCAGGTTCCTCTCTGTCCCATCCCTTAGCCAGGCAGACACGCTCTCTGCTTCGGCCACTGCTGCAAGGGAGCAGGGATTGTGTGGAGCTGCTGACGGTGATGCCCCTGCTCTTCCACTGAGCTCGGTCCCGCTGGGATGATTCCCCGGCACAGGACTGGGCAATGGGTTGGATTTTTCCAATTCAAATTTTGAGCAACCATATAATGACGGAGCTGACCCTTGCAAAATTCATTGCATTAAGTAGCTATGATGGGTGGAGGGTACGACCCTTTCCTAGACCTCCCAGCATTCAGTGGGAGGTGATGGTGATGATGAGAAACTACCCTTTCTTTTCCTTTTGTTTGTGTGTCTAGAGGAGGAGCCGGGGAGAGAGAGAGGGACTGAACCAGAGAAAAAGGCTCAGATTTTAGTGCTACCCATGCCAGAGGAAAGACTGAACCCTGGAACAAAGGATACGTAAGTGAACAGAGAATGTTTTGTTAGACACAATCTGGTTAGTTTCTTTGTGTTTAGATTGGATATACTCCTCTGTGCACCCCCTTACCTCCCACACACTGTAACTGAATCCCAGGGAAGCAATTCCCTGTGCTTTATACTTTTTCTATGGCTCCGTAATGTTTAGCAACCAAATGCACATTACCAGACGTGTCTTCTTTCTCTTGTTAATAAAATCACCTTTTTAAGACTATGATTTGACTCCTGTGTCCTAAAAAGCAGCAGGAGGTTCTGAGCGCCCGTGCCTGAGAATTAAGTTCTGCTGTTAAGAAATTACAATGTCTTTCCAAGGGATTACTCCATTGGAAGAAGTTCCTAAGTATTTTTTCCTGGCTATCAAAGGTTATGTGGTTTTTTGTTCCATTGGGTGATGGCAGGGAACCACCAAAGATCAGGCAGTCCAGGGAGTCAGTGAACTTGAAATTTGTGAACTTGAAATCTCTTTAGTGACAGAGAGGTTTAAGGTATCTTTTGGGTCCTCATCTTCTACACCCATAGTCCCAGAGGAGGGAACAATGAGGGATAACCAGGACCCAAACTTGTATTTCCTGCTACTGGCTATTGAGGTTTTCCACACCAAGACATGTAGAAATAAATGTTGCATGAAGTGCTCTAAATTATGGAATTGGGATTAGTACGCACAATTTTTCATGATTCATTTCTCCAATAAAAATACCATTTTTCAACAAGTGAAGAGCAACAAATTTGCTTCACCCATGAGAACAACCTCCAGTAGAGCGTGTCATGTCTCATATTCACATTGTCTCTCTTTGCAGGCATCTGTACTGTGACCATCTCCCTAGGGCCTGGGCACTTAAGGAAGTTGGGGAAGGTACAGTACCATCAGACACCGCTCTGCCTTGGAGTTGGAGAACGTTTCCCCTACGTCATGTCACATTCCAACACAACTGTCTTTACCAACCCTTCCACCTTCATCCTGCTGGGCATCCGTGGCCTGGAAATGGCCCATATTTGGATCTCCATCCCCTTCTGCACCGTGTACATCATTGCCCTCTTGGGGAACTTCACCATCGTGTTCATTGTGAAGATGGAGCGGAGCCTCCATGAGCCCATGTACTATTTCCTCTGCATGCTGGCCATCATCGATCTGGTCCTGTCTACGTCTATGCTGCCCAAAATGCTGGCGATCTTTATTTTCAATTCTGTGGAGATTGATTTCAATTCCTGCTTCATCCAGATGTTCTTCATTCATGGTTTCTACATGATGCAGTCTGGGATCTTCGTGGCCATGGCTTTTGATCGGTACGTGGCCATCTGCCATCCCCTGAGATATTCCGCCATCATGACAAACCCTGTTTTGGCCAATAGCGCCCTGGCTGCCATACTGCGCGGCATCGTACTTGTCTTACCCATGGTCCTTCTGGCGAGGCAGTGGCCGTATTGCAGAACCAACATTATCCCTTCTGTGCAGTGTGGGCACATGAATGTGGTGAATCTGGCTTGCGGTGACACCTACATAAGTAGTCACTATGGGCTGGTTATGCTAATCTGGGTGCATGGCGTGGATGTGTTTTTTATTGCTGTATCCTATGGCCAGATCCTCAGGGCCATCTTCCGCCTCCCCACAAAGGACGCTCGGCTCAAGACTTTCGGGACTTGCGGCTCCCACCTCTGCGCCATCGCACTCTTTTATGTCCCGAGTCTGCTCTCGTCCCTCATATTCCGTTATGTCCAGAATGTTCCTCAGAATGTCAGTGTTCTCATGACCATTGTGCATTTCCTACTGCCCCCCATGCTAAACCCCTTCATCTATGGGGTAAGAACCAAACAGATCCGGGACAGGCTGCTCAGGCTAGTTACACGTAAAGGTGCCTAATATTGCTCCTGGGGCTCCGGCCCTCGCAGGGATCTCTGTGTCGGGCCAGCTGCTTACATAACTCTTCCCGGATTCAGCTCCTGAGCAGTCACAGAGACATTAATCCCTGTTGCTGCCCTCACTGCTCAGCGTCAGAGTGAGCCCCGGGGGATGGGTCTGGGCACAGCTCTTGGATACATCAGGCCAGCACCTTGCTCATTGCAGGTGTCTGGACACAGGCAACCCAGCCAGCTATCCTGTTTCTCCCTCAAGGCCCTGCCCCTTCCCTGCCTATTGCCCCAGGACCATGGTTGCTCACTCCTCCCCTCCCCCATCACGCTCAGAGGGAAGGGAAGTCACAGAGGTAGGGCCGACAGGACAGACAGGAGCCATGCAGGATGCTGGGAAGCCGTAGAGAAGCAGCTGAGGGTTGGGAGCATGTTCTGAGGCAAGTGGCTGAGCCTGCACATCTTACGGCTGGTGGGCCCCACAGAGGGAGGAGACCTTGGTGTGGTTCATTTATTTAACATTCAGTTCCCTCTTGCTCTCCCCAGCTGGGATCTGTAGCTGGTGGATCCCTAATGGAAGGTGGCCGGGTCTGGAGCACTTTGCCCGGAGTCAGGCCTCAGGGGCAGAGCAAAGAATCAGTGTTGAAGCAGGAAGACAACAGCTGACTGAGGCAGGAGGATGTGTCTCCGGGTTAGCTGGGAAGGCAGGATGCTGGGCAGAGGGCCAGCTGCCTTTAATAGCTCTCATGGAGGGGGATCCATGGCACAGCCCCCATAAGCCAGCTAGTCATAGAATCATAGCACCATAGGGCTGGAAGAAACCTCAGGTCATCAAGTCCAGCCCCCTGCTCTAGGCAGGACCAATTCCAACTAAATCAACCCGGCCAGGGCTTTGTCAAGCCGAGACTTAAACACCCCTAGGGATGGAGATTCCACTACTCCCCTAGCTAACCCATTCCAATGCTTCACCACTCTCCTAGTGAAATAGTTTTTCCTAATATCCAACCTGGACCTCTCCCACCACAACTTACGCTATCATGTGCCAAAAGTGTCCGTCTGCTATGTACATTGGACAAACATCTCAGACACTTCGCCAAAGGATTAATGCCCACAAAACAGATATCAGACAAGATCACAAAGAGAAAACAGTTTCTTGCCACTTTAACCAGAAAGGACACTCTCTAAATGACTTAGCCACCTGCATTCTGCTACAAAGACCTTTTACATCTGCACTTGAAAGGGAATCCTCTGAACTGTCATTCATGTTAAAATTCGACACTTGCCAACAAGGACTTAACAAGTCTTTGAACTTTCTCACCCATTACCAAGACAGTTTCCCCAATTATCACCTGTAATACCATTAACTCACAAACATCCCACTCTCCCTACCTTTAATATCAGCAATTCACAGACACTTACCTTCCTTCCTCCCCCTTCCCACCTCCCCGCATCCCCCTTCTGTTCTGCAATGTGATTTGTCCTTTTCATATTTGTTCATTTTTTTTAATTGTATCTTTTGGTATATATGGTTGTGACTACTTTCTTCCACTATTTGATCTGAGGAAGTGGGTCTGGCCCACGAAAGCTCATCATCTAATAAACCATCTTGTTAGTCTTTAAAGTGCTACATTGTCCTGCATTTTGCTGAGACCATTGCTCCTTGATCTATGTGACGGGGCGGCCCCGCCCCGCACTCAAGTCCAGGGAAACCACCTGGAGCCGGGGGCGGAGAAGGCCCCACCCACGCAGCCCTACCGGGCATGCTCCAAAGTGAGCCAAGGTACAAAAGGCTGCTGGCCTGCTCAGAAGGGGCAGACTGTGACCCGAGCTGGAGCTAGCAACCCCGGGCCAGAGAGGGAGTCACCAAGGCAGCTGAAGGTGCTGCTGCCGGGCCTCCGCCGGGCTCGGCCCCAACGCCGGAGCCGCCGACCGACCCCCCGTGACCCGAGCACCGGACCGGACTCCACCAACTCTGCGGCAGCCAGGGGGAGTACCACTACAGCCAGTCGACCGACGTCAACAGGTGGGACCGCGGCAGGCGGCGAGCAGGGGGTAGGAAGCGACCCAGGGCAGGGAGCTGTAGAAGCCCCTGTGGGCTCGGGGCGTTGTGGGGAGGAGCCCCCCCGAGCCAGTGGTGGGAACCACCCGCCACTACTAGGGCCCTGGGTCGGGGCCCGGTAGAGAGGGAGGGCCCTGACCCCCCTACCTCTGCTGCCCGAGACCCTGGCGAGTGGGGACCGGAGTAATAGACACTGAACTGTGGACTAGGCCTCTGGGCCCGCAAACTGTGGACTAGGCCGGGAGGCCGTATTTCCCCTAAGAGAGGGGCATTGTACTTTGAGGGCTAGGCCCAGACGGGCTGAACTAGGCCCCGGATGGGGGTGGCAACCCCAAGACAGGGGCGAGCCCCCCGACCCATGGTGGAGAATGTGGGTACTCGACCCCGCCCCTGGGCAGAGGGGCTAGCAAAGGGGGTTGGTAGACGAGGGCAGCGAGAGCCCCGGGGACAGAGGCCGGGGTTGCTGACCCGGCAACAGCAGTATGAAAGAGACCTGACTGAACTGCGGAGGCAGTTGGCGGGCTTACAAGAATGACAGGACCGCTGGGAGCGGGAGAACGTGGGCCAGTTGAGGGCCCAGGGAAGGGCGGGGCCCCACGGGGTCTGCCCCTTCGGGCAAGCGCTGATTGCAAAGCCTGGCAGGGGGCCAACGGTGGCACTGGTGGACTCAGGGTGCAGCCAGATCCTAGTTAGGGCCGACCTAATATCTGAGCCAGAGCCAGCAGGGGCCTCCATCCATTTGTTGTGTGTACACGGGGACGTACGGGCGTACCCGACAGCATGGGTGCAGCTAGATGATGGCCAGGATGTGGGGGTCTACAGCGTGGGGTTGGTCCCGACGTTAGCCTACCCCGTGATATTAGGCCAAGATTGGAGAGGCCTAGGCCGGGTGTTGCGGGAGTGGGGTCAGCAGTCAGTGCCCAAGCCAGGCACCCCTCCACCCTACCTGGAGGAGGCCGCCCAAGGCAAGAGTCTAGGGAGGGAGGAGAGGCCGAACCCGGGACCAGCAATGGGCCTGCCATCGAACAGGGGAGACCACCCTGCCTGGGAGGACGAAGTCGAGACCCTGGAAGTAGAGGGCGACTTTATGAGAGAACAGAGGGAAGACCAGACCTTGAGTCGAGCTTGGGAGCAGGTATAAGACCCAGGGGAGGGGACCAGCCAAGATCCCCGTAAGCCCCAAGGCCTACGGTTCTGCGTGAAGGCAGATCGGCTATATAGGGTGGTCAGGGAACCCCAGACGGGGGAAGACATCTGGCAGCTCCTGGTCCCCCACAAATTTAGGAACGCCGTACTCTGGCTGGCGCACCGGCTGCCTTGGGCTGGCCATCTCGGACGAGAAAAGACCCTGCAACGGATAGGGATGAGGTTTTTTTGGCCGGGCATACATCACGCCGTGCGGGCCTTCTGTGAATCCTGTCCCGAGTGCCAACTCACCAGTAGAAAGGGGGTGCCGAAAGCCCCCCTGGTGGCCCTGCCCGTGATAGGGGTTCCCTTTGAAAGGATCGGGTTGGACCTCGTGGGACCCCTAGAGAGGGCCAGTTCGGGCTGTCAGTACATTATGGTGGTGGTGGACTACGCCACCCGTTACCCAGAAGCGGTTCCCCTACGCAATACCACCACCCGCACCCTCGCAGAGGAACTTTTTAAACTGTTTGCACAAGTAGGGATACCTAAGGAGGCCCTGACTGACCAGGGGACCAATGTGTCATCCCGACTGATGGCAGAACTTTCGCGGCTACTGAACATCCACCCTCTGAGGACGACGGTTTACCATCCCCAGACAGACGGCCTGGTGGAGCGTTTTAACCAAACGCTAAAGACAATGCTGCGTAAGTTCATGGCTGAGGACCCTCGACACTGGGACAAGCTCCTACCAGCCCTGTTATTTGCCATTCGGGAGGTCCCCCAGGCGTCGACGGGTTTCTCCCCATTTGAGCTCCTGTATGGGCAACAGCCAAGGGGAATACTCGACCTTTTATGAGAAAGCTGGGAAGAACAAGAATCGCGGGTACAAGGGACAGTACCCTACATCTTACAGCTGCGGGAACGCCTGCGGAAGGTAGGGGAATTTGCCAAGGCTAACCTCCTACAGGCGCAGGAAGTCCAAGCCCGATATTACAACCGAGGGGCCAAACTCCGCTCTTTTGAACCAGGGGATCACATCCTCGTCCTGCTGCCATCCCGGGAGTCCAAGCTACTGGCCCAATGGCAAGGCCCGTTCGAGGTGGTCCAGTGAATAGGAACGGTGGACTACGAAGTGAGGCTGCCGGGGAGGAGGAGAGAGGTATGATTATACCACATCAACCTCCTGACGGAGTGGAAGACTGCTGAAGGACTAATGGTCACTCCATATCCCCCAGAGCCAGAGCTCGGGCCAGCCATAGAGGACCTCCAGGGGGAGGCTCAGGTAATGATGGGCCCGGAGTTAAATCGGGTACAGCAGGGAGAATTACAGTGGGTGGCCCAGAGGTTCGCGCCGTTTTTCTCCACTCGACCCGGCCGCGTCCGCACCACACATCACCACATTGCTACCCGGCCAGGCCATAAGGTGCGAGACCAACACAGGCACCTCCCTAGGAACAGCCCTGACACCTAGGCTGTGTCTACACTGGGCCACTTATCCCGGAAAAGCAGCCACTTTTCTGGAATAAGCTGCGAGCTGTCTACACTGGCCCCTTGAATTTCCAGAAAAGCACTGACGATTTACTGTAAGAAATCAGCTGCTTTTCCGGAAAAACTATGCTGCTCCCGCTCGGGCAAAAGTCCCTTTTCCGGAAAACTATTCCAGAAAAGGGCCAGTGTAGACAGCCCAGTAGTCTTTTCCGCAAAAAAGCCCCAATCGCGAAAATGACGATCGGGTCTTTTTTCTGGAAAAGCGCGTCTACATTGGCCATGGACGCTTTTCCGGAAAAAGGGCTTTTCCAGAAAAGCATCCTGCCAATGTAGATGCTCTTTTTCCGGAAATACTTATAACGGAAAACTGTTCCATTTTAAGCATTTCCGGAAAAAGGTGCCAGTGTAGACACAGCCCTACAGTAAAGACTTTTTATAATTAAAGGCTCATTATCGCAGGGCGCGCTCTTTGCTTGAGGGTTTAAATGACATTGGTTTTGCACCAAGCTAGCTCTAGTGTCCTCCAGGGGTCCGTGCTATTCACCACTTAGGGAACGGGGTAAAGAGTCAGGTGGCAAATTTTTCAGATGCTAAAGCTTTCTCGTGATAGTAAATTCCCAGGCAGACTGCTATGAGCTAGAAAATGATCTCTCAAAGCTAGGGCCTCAGAATGGCAGATGAAATTTCTTGATAACTGTAAAGTAATGCCCATTAGAAACCATAATCCCCCCCAGACAAACCCAGTGATGGGGACTCATTTAGCTCAAGAGAGAGATCTTCGCGTCATTGTGGGGAGTTCTCTGAACACTTCCTCATTTGGCAGCGGCCGTCAAAAAAGCAAATAGGAGGTGGTGACTCATGAAGAGAGGGAGAGATATCAGGGAAGAAAACATTGTCTGTGTGCAACTCCCTGGAATGCCCACAGCTTGCACACTGCATGGAGATGAGGTTTCCCCATTGCGCGCGCGCACGCGCGCACACACACATACACACACACACACACACACACACACACACACAGATATATTGTCCCTGGAAAAGGTTCAGAAAAAGGCAAGAAAAATGATGAGGGTGAGAGGTTTGGAACAGCTGCCATAGGAGGAGAGATTAATAGGACTGGGACGTGTCGGCCTGGCAATGAAACAGCGAAGGGGGGATATGGTAGAAGATCTATAAAATCGTGACTAGTGCAGAGAAACTAAGTAAGAACGTTATTGACTCTTTCAAATAACACTAGAACTGGCGGTCACCACATGGATGAACAGGCAGTGGATTTAGAACAAACCATGGGAACTGCACAACATCCAATGCACAGTCACCCCATGCGACTTCTCGCCAGAGGATGCTGGGAATGCTCGACAAAGCCTTGGCTGGGATGAATGAGTTGGGGTTGTCATCCGCAAACTTGCTGAGGGTGCAATCCATCCCCTCTTCCAGGTCATTAATAAAGACGATAAACATAACCGTCCCAAGAACCGATCTTTGGGGGACTCCTCTTGAAACTGACTCCAATCCGACATCAAGCCGCTGATCACTACCCGTTGGGTGCAACAATCTAGCCAGCTTTCTATCCACCTTAAAATCCATTTATTTAATGCAGACATCCTTAACTTGCTGGAAGAATATTATGGGAGACTGAGATAAGGCTGGCCAGTCTATATTTCCCTGGATCGTCCTTCTTCCCTTTTTTAAAGATGGGCACTACATTTGCCTTTTCCCAATCATCCGGGCTCTCTCCCAATCTCCATGAGTTTTCAAAGGTAGTGGCCAACGGCTCCGCAATTGACATTTGCTCAATTTTACCTAATTTTTCACTGGTCTAATAGTGTTGGTTAGCTTAAACTTGATCATTTAAGATTCATTGGTAAGAGTTTTGCCCATTGGGTAAATGACACCTTGTTCTGGGCATCTCACAAGAATAGACTTTGTCATGCGATAGGCCTTGTAAAGAGAATGTGACGAGGTAGTTGATGGCTACTTTGGACGGCTGCCAAAACCATTGGTATCCGATTTCCATTTTTACCAGGGTTTTGCACCACTTTACAGAGGGCTAGCTTAATTTTTTTTAACACTTTTTGACAAGTCAGGCTGACAGAGATTTGCAGTTGTTGCTGGATATAAACTTTTATTTACTGTTTTACAAAATCTGTCTTCAGTCTATCTGCAGATGGCAGCCTCGCCCGTTCTCCCCGCCTGCCTGGGGAATCCCTGTGCGACCTGCTCTTCCCTTTGTGGTGACTAGGTGGCCAAGCTGAGCCCTGCCCTGTCCTGTCCCTTAGCCACCCAGACACGCTCTCTGCTTCGGCCACAACTGCAAGGAAGCAGGGGATTGCGCTAAATTGCTGTCAGTGATGCTGCAGCCCTTCGTCTGAGCTGTGTCCCGCTGGGATTATTCCCTGGCACAGGCCTGGGCAACAAGTTGGAATTTTTTTACTTCAAATTTTGAACAACTGCATAATGAGGGAGCTGTCCCAGCCCTGACTAGCCAGTCCGGTGTTCATCGCATTAAGGAGCTGTCATGAGTGGAGGGCACGGCTCTTTCCTTTTCTTTTGCTTGTGTGTTGAGAGCAGCAGCCGGGGGAACAGAGATGGACTGAACCAGAGATAAAGGCTCAGATTTTAGTGCTATCCATGCCAAAGGAAAGACGGAAAAGAAAGGGTAGTTTTTCATCATCACCATCACCTCCCACTGAATGCTGGGAGGTCTGGGAAAGGGTCGTATCCTCAGTCAGTGAACTTGAAATTTTTTTTTAAACAAAAGCCTTTAGTGACTAAGAGGTCTAAGGTACCTTTTGGGTCCTCATCTTCTACACCCATAGTCCCAGAGGAGGGAACAATGAGGGTGTGTCTAGACTACAGAGTTTTGTTGACAAAAGTGGACTTTTGTCGACAAAACTATACCTGTGTCTACAGTACCGCTGAGTTCTGTCAACAAAACGTCGACAGAACTCAGCAGTTTTGTCGACGCTGATAAACCTCATTTTACGAGGCATAACACCTTTTGTCGACAGAGTTCTGTTGACAGAAGGTGTTATTGCATCTAGGGGTAGGTCTAGACTACAGGCTTTTGTCGACAGAACTGAATGTAGCGTAGACGCTCTTTGTCGACAGAAGTTTTGTATATGTCGACAAAACTTCTGTCGACAAAAGCCTGTAGTCTAGATGTACCCTGAGGGTTAACCAGGACCCAGACTTGTGTTTCCTGCTAGTTTGTGTGTCAGTTCATCCGACTTTGGACGGCTGCTAAAACCATTGTTAACCGATTCTATTTTTTTCAATTTAGATAGGGCTTGCTTAATTGGTTTGGGGTTTTTTTAACACTTTTTGACAATTCCGGCTGGCAGGGGATTTGCAGTTGTTGCTGGATATAAAGTTTTATTTACTGTTTTACAAAATAAGTCTCTAAACTAACCAGTCCTAGACCGTTCAGTCTGTCTGCACATGGCAGCCTCCCCGGTTCTCACCGCCTGCCTGGGGAATGCCTGTGAGACCTCCTCTAACCCTCTGTGGTGGCTGGGTGACCAAGCTGAGCCCTGCTCAGAGCAGGTTACTCTCTTTCCCGTCCCTTAGCCAGGCAGACACGCTCTCTGCTTCAGCCGCTCCTGCAAGGGAGCAGGGATTGCGTGGAGCTGCTGACGGTGATGCCCCTGCTCTTCCACTGACCTTTGTCCCGTTGGGATGATTCCCCGGCACAGGACTGGGCAATGGGTTGGATTTTTCCAATTCAAATTTTGAGCAACCACATAATGACGGAGCTGCCCTTTGCAAAGTTCATTGCATTAAGTAGCTATGATGGGTGGAGGATATGACCCTTTCCCAGACCTCCCAACATTCAGTGGGAGGTGATGGTGATGATGAGAAACTACCCTTTCTTTTCCTTTCGTTGTGTGTCTAGAGGAGGAGCCAGGGAGAGAGAGAGGGACTGAACCAGAGAAAAAGGCTCAGATTTTAGTGCTACCCATTCCAGAGGAAAGACTGAACCCTGGAACAAAGGGTACGTAAGTGAACAGAGAATGTTTTGTTAGACACAACCTGGTTAGTTTCTTGGTGTTTAGATTGGATATACTCCTCTGTGCTACCTCTTTACCTCCCACACACTGGAAGGGTACGTCTACACTACAGAGTTAGTTCGAACTAAAGCGACGAGGAGTCCTGTGGCACCTTATAGACTAACTGAAGTGTAGGAGCATAAGCTTTCGTGGGCAAAGACCCACTTCGTCAGATGCACGAAAGCTTATGCTCCTACACTTCAGTTAGTCTATAAGGTGCCACAGGACTCCTCGCTGCTTTTGCAGATTCAGACTAACACGGCTCCCCCTCTGATACAGTTCGAACTAACTTAGTTCGAATTAGTTAATACGAACTAAGCTAATTCGAACTAGCGCATCTAGAACTAAAAACTACTTCGAATTAGCATTTTGCTAATTCGAACTAGCATGTCCACATTAAGCTGAACAGGGCTTAAGGATGGCCGGAAGCAGTGCCGGCAGGGCATCAGAGGAAGACTTAGAGCTTGGAGATGCTGTCTCAGGCTAGCCGAGGGCTGTGCTTAAAAGGTCCCGACCCCCACCCCGGACAGACAGTTCTCAGGGGTGCCCCGCTTGAAAAGCAGTCCTGGCTTGGATGCCCAGAGTGCCCACATTGGGCACATCACACCACTCGGCCATCAGCCCGGCTGCACTTGCCGCAGGCTGCCATCTGGGGAGAGGAGGCAATTGGGGGGCTGCAGGAGAGCTTCCACCCCCAGAAGCCCACAGAGCCAGCCCAGTCCTCCCCATCGGGGGCTCGTGCCCCATTCCTCCTTCACCTCCTTCCACTTACCCTTCTCTAGCCCCTTTTCTTGATGTACAAAATAAAGGACAATTGTGTTCAAAAATGGAATCTGTCTTTATTGAACAAAACTGGGGGAGACTGGGAAAAGGAGGTGGGAGAGGGGAAGAGAGAGGCTGGGAGAGGGGAGGGCAACTAAAATGATCAGGGGTTGGGAACAGGTCCCATATGAAGAGAGGCTAAAGAGACTGGGACTTTTCAGCTTAGAAAAGAGGAGACGGAGGGGGGACAGGATAGAGGTCTCTAAAAGCAGGGGTTGGGTGGAGAGGGTGCATACAGAAAAGTTCTTCATTAGTTCCCATAAAGAAGAACTAGAGGACACCAAAGGAAAGGAATGGGTAGCAGGCTTCAAACTAGTAACAGAAAGTTGTTCTTCACAAAGCAAAGAGTCAACCTGTGGAACTCCTTGCTGCAGGAGGCTGTGAAGGCTAGAACTAGAACAGAGTTTAAAGGGAAGTGAGATCAAGTCATGGAGGTTGGGTCCATGGAGTGGTATTAGCCAGGGGGTAGGAATGGTGTCCCTGCCCAAGGTTTGTGGAAGGCTGGAGAGGGATGGCACGAGACAAATGGCTTGGTCACTGTCTTCGGTCCATCCCCTCCAGGGTCCCTAGGGTTGGCTGCTGTCGGCAGACAGGCTACTGGGCTAGATGGACCTTTGGTCTGACCCAGGACGGCCATTGTAAGCTCAGGGCTCAGGGTCGGGGGTCTCAGTGGACCACCTTGATTTTCATGCAAACCTGCTCCTGGGTGGCCAGGCTGGCAGCTCTCCTGCCCTAGCCGGCCACGTTCCTGTGCCTAGTGCAGAGATCGTGGATGAGGTCCACGATGTCTGCACTAGCCCAGGCGGGTGCCCACCTCTTGCGGTCCAGGGCAAGCTCCCGGGAGCCGCCATCCTGGTCCCGGGAAGAGAGGGAGGGCTGGGGGGCATCGGGTGGCTGGCTCGATCCGTGCCAGGTGCAGTGTCTGCTGGCTGGGTGCTGGCAGGCTTGCACCTGGCACGGTCACGGTAGCCAGCCCGTGCCCCTTTAAGGGGTCCGGGGCCGGGAGGGGGGCATAGAGTTTCCCTGGTGTTGGCTAGAGTGGCCACCAGGGAAACCTGGGGAGGGCTAGCCTCCCACTAGTTCGAATTGAGGGTCTACACAGCCCTTAATTCGAACTAGCTAGTTTGAACTAGGCTTAATCCTCGTAAAATGAGGTTTACCTAGTTCGAACTAAGCGCTCCGTTAGTTCGAATTAAGTTCGAACTAACGGAGCGCTAGTGTAGCGCCTATTAAAGTTAGTTCGAACTAACGTCTGTTAGTTTGAATTAACTTTGTAGTGTAGACATACCCGAACTGAATCCCAGGGAAGCAATTCCCTGTGCTTTAAACTTTTTGTATGGCTCTGTAATGTTTAGCAACCAAATGCACATTACCAGATGTGTCTTCTTTCTCTTGTTAATGAAATCACCTTTTTAAGACTATGATTTGACTCCTGTGTCCTAAAAAACAGCAGGAGGTTCTGAGCGCCCGTGCCTGAGAATTAAGTTCTGCTGTTAAGAAATTACAATGTCTTTCCAAGGGATTACTCCATTGGAAGAAGTTCCTAAGTATTTTTTCCTGGCTATCAAAGGTTATGGGGTTTTTTGTTCCACTGGGTGATGGCAGGGAACCACCAAAGATCAGGGAGTCCAGGGAGTCAGTGAACTTGAAATTTGTTTTTAAACAAAAGCCTTTAGTGACAGAGAGGTTTAAGGTATCTTTTGGGTCCTCATCTTCTACACCCATAGTCCCAGAGGAGGGAACAATGAACGTTAACCAGGACCCAAACTTATATTTCCTGCTACAGCTATTGAGGTTTTCCACACCAAGACATGTAGAAATAAATGTTGCATGAAGTGCTCTAAATTATGGAATTGGGATTAGTACGCACAATTTTTCATGATTCATTTCAGCAATAAAAATACCATTTTTCAACAAGTGAAGAGCAACAAATTTGCTTCACCCATGAGAACAACCTCCAGTAGAGCGTGTCATGTCTCATATTCACATTGTCTCTCTTTGCAGGCATCTGTACTGTGACCATCTCCCTAGGGCCTGGGCACGTAAGGAAGTTGGGGAAGGTACAGTACCATCAGACACCGCTCTGCCTTGGAGTTGGAGAACGTTTCCCCTACGTCATGTCTCATTCCAACACAACTGTCTTTACCAACCCCTCCACCTTCATCCTGCTGGGCATCCGTGGCCTGGAAATGGCCCATATTTGGATCTCCATCCCCTTCTGCACCGTGTACATCATTGCCCTCTTGGGGAACTTCGCCATCGTGTTCATTGTGAAGATGGAGCGGAGCCTCCATGAGCCCATGTACTATTTCCTCTGCATGCTGGCCATCATCGATCTGGTCCTGTCTACGTCTATGCTGCCCAAAATGCTGGCGATCTTTATTTTCAATTCTGTGGAGATTGATTTCAATTCCTGCTTCATCCAGATGTTCTTCATTCATGGTTTCTACATGATGCAGTCTGGGATCTTCGTGGCCATGGCTTTTGATCGGTACGTGGCCATCTGCCATCCCCTGAGATATTCCGCCATCATGACAAACCCTGTTTTGGCCAATAGCGCCCTGGCTGCCGTCCTGCGTGGCATCGTACTTGTCTTACCAATGGTCCTTGTGGCGAGGCAGTGGCCGTATTGCAGAACCAACATTATCCCTTCTGTGCAGTGTGGGCACATGAATGTGGTGAATCTGGCTTGTGGTGACACCCGCATCAGTAGTCACTATGGGCTGGTTATGCTAATCTGGGTGCATGGCGTGGATGTGTTTTTTATTGCTGTGTCCTATGGCCAGATCCTCAGGGCCATCTTCCGCCTCCCCACAAAGGACGCTCGGCTCAAGACTTTCGGGACTTGCGGCTCCCACGTCTGCACCATTGTTCTCTTTTACGTCCCAGCTCTGCTCTCATCCCTCATATTCCGTTATGTCCAGAATGTGCCTCGATATGTCAATGTTCTCATGACCATTGTGCATTTCCTGCTGCCCCCCATGCTAAACCCCTTCATCTATGGGGTAAGAACCAAACAGATCCAGGACAGGCTGCTCGGGCTAGTTACCCGTAAAGGCTCCTAATATTGCTCCTGGGGCTCCGGCCCTCGCAGGGATCTCTGCGTCGGGACAGCTGCTTACATAACTCTTCCCAGATTCAGCTCCTGAGCAGTCACAGAGACATTAATCCCTGTTGCTGCCCTCACTGCTCGGCTTCAGAGTGAGCCCTGGGGGATGGGTCTGGGCACAGCTCTTGGATACATCAGGCCAGCACCTTGCTCATTGCAGGTGTCTGGATACAGGCAGCCCAGCCAACTATCCTGCTTCTCCCTCACGGCCCTGCCCCTTCCCTGCCTACTGCCGCAGGACCACGGTTTCGCACTCCTCCCCTCCCCCATCACGCTCAGAGGGAAGGGAAGACACAGCAGTAGGGCCGACAGGACAGACAGGAGCAATGCAGGACGCTGGGAAGACGTAGAGAAGCAGCTGAGGGTTGGGAGCATGTTGTGAGGCAGGTGTCTGAGCCTGCACATCTTACGGCTGGTGGGCCCCACAGAGGGAGGAGACCTTGGTGTGGCTCATTTATTTAACATTCAGTTCCCTCTTGCTCTCCCCAGCTGGGATCTGTAGCTGGTGGATCCCTAATGGAAGGTGGGAAGGTCTGGAGCACTTTGCCCGGAGTCAGGCCTCAGGGGCAGAGCAAAGAATCAGTGTTGAAGCAGGAAGACAACAGCCGACTGAGGCAGGAGGATGTGTCTCCGGGTGAGCTGGGAAGGCAGGATTCTGGGCAGAGGGCCAGCTGCCTTCGATAGCTCTCATGGAGGGGGATTCATGGCACAGCCCCCATAAGCCAGCTAGTCATAGAATCATAGAACCATAGGGCTGGAAGAAACCTCAGGTCATCAAGTCCAGCCCCCTGCTCTAGAAAGGACCAATCCCAACTAAATCAACCCGGCCAGGGCTTTGTCAAGCCAAGACTTAAATACGTCTATGGATGGAGATTCCACTACTTCCCTAGGTAACCCATTCCAATGCTTCATCACACTCCTAGTGAAATAGTTTTTCCTAATATCCAACCTGGACCTCTCCCACCACAACTTGAGACCATTGCTCCTTGTTCTGCCATCTGTCACCACTGAGAACAGCCTCTCTCCATCCTCTTTGGAACCTCCCTTCAGGAACTTTAAGGCTGCTCTCAAATCCCCCGTCATTCTTCGCTTCTGCAGACTAAACAGACCCAACTCCCTCCGCCTCTCCTTATAGGTCATATGCTCCAGCCCCCTCATCATTTTGGTTGCCCTCCGCTGGACCCTCTCCAATGCGTCCACATCCTTTTTGTAGTGAGGATCCAGAACTGGACACAATACTCCAGATGTGGCCTCACCAGAGCCAAATAAAGGGGAATAATGACATCTCTAGATCTGCTGGCAATGCTTCTCTTAATGCAACTTAATATGCCATTAGCCTTCTTGGCTACAAGGGCGCACTGTTGACTCATATCCAGCTTCTCATCCACCGTAACCCCCAGGTCCTTTTCTGCAGAACTACTATTTAGCCAGTCGGTCCCCAGCCTGTAACAATGCTTGGGATTCTTCCGTCCCAAGTGCAGGACTCTGCACTTTTCCTTGTTGAACCTCATCAGATTTCTTCTGGTCCAATCCTCCAATTTGTCTAAGTCACTCTGGACACCCTCTCTGCCCTCAAGCATATCTATCTCTCCCCCTAGCTTGGTGTCATCCGCAAACGTGCTGAGGGTTCAATCCATCCCCTCATCCAGGTCATTAATATGATAACACCACTTGTGCTCCAAATTCTTTGATCCTTCTTCCCAGCACTACATAATCCGCAGTAACCCGCTCAAGGTCATTCTTGGCTGTATCATTTGTTCCCACATGGAGAAGCAGGAATGGGTAGTGATCCGAAGGTTTGATTGGTTTTGTAAGCCTCTCCGTCACATCCTGAATTCGAGCTCCCGGTAAGCAGCACACCTCTCGAGATTCCAGGTCCAGACGACAGATGGATGGCTTAGTCCCTCTTTGGAGGAAGTTCCCGACCACTACTACCCATTGTTTTCTTTTGGGGGTGGTGGTCATGGAACCCCACACCAACCCTCACTCACAAACACAAGCTCACCACACAGCAAGAAAGCCCCAAACACAACAGACACTTCCCTCAAGAATCCTGTTTCTGCTCCTCCTTTACCTGGAGAACTCCCTCTCTAAACTCCCTGTTAGCACTCACCTGTTTGCACGCTCCTTGGTTGCTTGCTCACTCCTTTATAAAGCCCTGGACTGCCTGAAAGTCCCTGCCCCTACCAAGGCTCAGCCAATCAGCAGAGGCTTCTACAATTCAACACAAGTCACATCAGGGACATCAATAAGAAGTTCTCAGTGCGTTATTACCTCGACCTGGTGCTGATAGATGAGGAAGAGTGGGGCTACTTCAAACAGCAGGTGAGAAGGGGGTTAGGTGTAGCCAGCCAGACAAGAACCTCTTCCGGGGTTCTGTTATAAATAGCAGGAGAAGACCCGTTGGCAGTCAGGCTGGCGGTGTAGGGGAAGATGTTCCTCCCTAAGTGCCCACTCAGGCCCCATCATCAGAGGCATGGACAGAAAATGCACCTGCCTGTATGGGTCTCTTAGGGATGCTCCTCAGAGAGGCAGCCATGTTAGTTAGTAATTAAAATAATGGAAAAAGCAACACTGGTCCCACAGCACCCCAGAGTGTCTATATAATGTGTTTGGGTGAGTCTCTATGGTGCTACAGAGCCATTGTTGTTTAAATGTTTTTCTCCAGAGAAGGTTTATCCACCGTGACCCCCCTCTCCATTCTCTACACTGCACCATACGTGGCCGTCTTTTACCTCATTAATGGCAGTGCTGCGTCCTAGAACAGGCCGGCCATCTAGTGGCTGCCTCTGGAGTACAGGTTGGACCTCCTGGTCCAGCCACCTCAGGACCACGGGTGTTGTCAGACCAGAGAGTCCTAGACCACGGAGGTGCAACCAGTACTACCTCAGCCTGTGCTGCCATCTGACCTTCAGAGATCTGCTCTGCCTGGACCCCTCTCTGCTGAGGCCTCTCACAGGTGAAGGGTATGAGAGTGGCGTATGGGGATGGATGCAAGTTACTGCTCCAGCAGCTGAGGCAGCTGTTAGCCTGTGAGAACATCCTGGGTGGGCCGGCGTAGCTCCTGCGTGTCCTCACAGGTCCTGTTGGCTGTGTTCTGACAGGAGGTGGTGCTATGGCGGGAAGGAGACACTGTGAGGAAGAGCATGTCCCACCAGGCAGCTATTGCCTCTCTGCAGCTTGAGAGGCCATGCAGAGGCCAGGACCCCCAGCCAGCCTGCAGCAAACAGTAGCTGGCAGCGAAAGGCCCTGTGGAGCAAGGCTGCTGCAGAACCCAAGTGCCCGGGGCTGGCAGCAGCAAGGAGGGGGAAAGAGAATATTTCACCAGAGACTTACGAAAACCAGTATCAGGTTTTTGACCTAATTCTGATCTTGGAAGGATCAGTAGGGTGGGGAGGGGCAATGCAAGCGACAGAGCTCCCCATCCTACTACGTTCCTCTGTGGGCAGGCTGCTTTTATACATGCAGGGGCCTCGAGGCTGCCTGGCTGTCCCATTGCTATGAGACCCCTTCACCATGGCGGTGGGGAGGCGGGAGGGGGAAGGAGAAACTGAGCACTCCGCCTCGGCAGTAGGTGTGTCACTTTGGGCATGCAGGAAGGCATTTTGCTGCCATCCAAAGGCCTTTGTGAGGTGTGTAGGAGGAGAGAGCCTGATGAAGCATTTTAGCTGGAAGGTAGGAGTGTGCATGAGCAGAGTAAGTGTGAGGAGTAGCCTGCTTGACGGGTTTTCCCCCCTCTGTGAGACTCTGCTGCTAGCGGTTATATGACAACCCCGGGAGTAGCAGAGCCAGGCTGTGCAGAGTAGCAGAAGTTGCTGCCTTTGTGTCCCTGACCTGGAAGTTCATGGACACAAACATACACGGCACCTTCCCTGGGACCACAGGGTCCCCATTGCGCCATGGCTGGAGCTGGGCTGTGTCACTGAGTCCATCACATGCTCAGCACGGCACTTTGGTCACTACATCCAGACAATCTTAACCAGGCAGTGTTATCCCCTGTCATGGAGAGACTGAGGGTATGTCTACACTACCCCGCTAGTTCGAACTAGCGGGGTAATGTAGGCATACCACAATTGCAAATGAAGCCCGGGATTTGAATTTCCCGGGCTTCATTTGCATAAGCGGGGAGCCGCCATTTTTAAATCCCCGCTGGTTCGAACCCCGTGCAGCGCGGCTACACGGGGCACGAACTAGGTAGTTCGAACTAGGATTCCTAGTCCGAACTACCGTTACTCCTCATGGAGTATACTTCCCCTCCTCCTTGGACATTAGGAAAAAGTTCCTAACTGTCAGGGTGGTCAAACACTGGAATCAATTGCCCAGGGAGGTTGTGGAATCCCCATCTCTGGAGATATTTAAGAGTAGGTTAGATAAATGTCTATGAGGGATGGTCTAGACAGTATTTGGTCCTGCCATGAGGGCAGGGGACTGGACTCGATGACCTCTCAAGGTCCCTTCCAGTCCTAGTATTCTAAGATTCTATGATTTTTTGGTCGATGTGGCCAATGGCGAGCCACAACCGTAGCCCAGTGTTTCTCAACCAGTGGTACGATTACCCTCAGGGGTACTCGAGAGGAGTCTGGGGGAATGTCAACAGACCTGAAATTTGGAGAAAACTGAATCTTTGTTTTAAGTTTTATTTTTGTACTATTTACACCCAAAAATGTCATCACCCACTCAGCTACGATTAAGGTGTATAAATAAACGTGTTGCAATGGAAGACAAATTTTGTATGTGTCTGAAAACTGCAATACTGGGGGAACTTATACATTTTTAACAGGTACTTATAATTTTTTTTAAAAAAAGTGGTACTTTATAAAAAAGGTTAAGAAACACCGCGATAGCCCATTCGCTCAGGTGAGGTCATGGCACAGCTATATTCTCACTCAAACTAGTAATGCCAGTAGGAGCAGCTCCAGTTCCTGGCCAGAGCAATGTGGCTGTGGGGTCAGGACTCCCAGATCCATCTCCCAGCTCTGACCCTGACTTATTGTGTCCCCCTGGGTGAATCATTTATCTCCGCCTCTCTCAGTCCCTCCATGACAGGGGATAACGTTGCCCAGCGAAAGATTGTCTAGATGCAGTGACCAAAGCTCCATGCTGAGCGTGTGATGGACTCAGTGACACAGCCCAGCTCCAGCAATGGGGCAATGGGGGCCCTGTGGGCCCCGGGCAGGTTCTGTGTACGTGTGTGAATAGCCGGCTCATGGATGCTCTTCCATAGATCTCCCTCTGCCCAGCATTCTGCTTTCCCAGCTCACCCAGGAAATTATCCTCCCAACTCTCTCAGCTGTTGTCCTCCTGGCTTCAAAATGGATCCCTTGCCCTGCCTTCAGGGCTTGGTTCAGGGCAAAGGGCTCCTAAACTATCCCACCCCCCAGCAAGGTGGTCCCATGGGAAGCAAGACTGAAGGGAAAAACAACTGAGGAGAGTTGGAAGTATTTCAAAGGGCGTTGTTAAGGGCCCAAAAGCAAACAATTCCGCTGTGTAGGAAAGATAGAAAATATGGCAAAAGACCAGCTTGGCTTAACAAGGAGATCTTGCATGATCTCAAAATAAAAAAGGAGTCATATAAAAAATGGAAACTAGGACAACTAACAAAGGATGAATATAGGCAAGCAACACGGGAATGCAGGGGCAAGATTAGAAAGGCAAAGGCACAAAATGAGATCAAACTAGCTACAGGCATAAAGGGAAACAAGAAGACCTTTTATAAATACATTAAAAGCAAGAGGAAGACCAAGGACAGGGTAGGCCCACTGCTTAGTGAGGAGGGAGAAGCAGTAACAGGAAACTTGGAAATGGCGGAGATACTCAATGACTTCTTTGTTTCGGTCTTCACCGAGAAGTCTGGAGGTGTGCCTAACGTAGTGAATACAAGCAGAGAGAGGGTAAGTTTAGAAGATAGGATACACAAAGAACAAGTTAAAAATCACTTAGGAAAGTTAGATGTCAGCAAGTCACCAGGTCCTGATGAAATGCATCCCAGGATACTCAAGGAGCTGATAGAGGAGGTATCTGAGTCTTTAGCTATGATCTTTGAAAAATCATGGCAGACAGGGGAGATTCCAGAAGACTGGAAAAGGGCAAATATTGTACCCATCTATAAAAAGGGGAATAATAACAACCCAGGAAACTACAGACCGGTCAGTTTAACGTCTGTCCCAGGGAAGATAATGGAGCAGGTAATTAAGGAAATCATATGCAAACACTTGGAAGGTAATAAAGTGATAGGGAATAGCCAGCATGGGTTTATGAAGAACAAGACATGCCAAACTAATCTGATAGCTTTCTTTGATAAGATAACGAGCCTTGTGGATAACGGAAAAGCGGTGGATGTCATATACCTAGACTTTAGTAAGGCATTTGATACGGTCTCGCATGATATTCTTATTGATAAACTAGGCAAATATAACTTAGATAGGGCCCCGATAAGGTGGGTGCATAATTGGCTGGATAACCGTAGTCAGAGAGTTGTTGTTAACGGTTCTAAATCCTGCTGGAAAGGGATAGCAAGTGGAGTTCCTCAAGGGTCTGTTTTGGGACCCGTACTGTTCAATATCTTCATCAATGATGTAGATATTGGGAAAGAGAGTACGCTTATTAAGTTTGCAGATGATACCAAACTGGGTGGGGTTGCAACTTCTTTGGAGGATAGGGACATAATTCAAAATGACCTTAGAAAGTTAGAGAAATGGTCAGAGGTAAACAGGATGAGGTTTAATAAAGAGAAATGCAAAGTGCTCCACTTAGGAAGGAACAATCAGTTCCATACATACAAGATGGGAAGCGACTGTCTAGGAAGGAGCACGGCGGAAAGGGATCTAGGGGTCATAGTGGACCACAAGTTGAATATGAGTCAACAGTGTGATGCTGTTGCAAAAAAAGCAAATATGATTCTAGGTTGTATCAACAGGTGTGTTGTAAGCAAAACTCGTGAAGTCATTCTGCCGCTCTACTCTGCACTAGTTAGGCCTCAGCTGGAGGACTGTGTCCAGTTCTGGGCGCCACATTTCAAGAAAGATGTGGAGAAATTGGAAAGGGTACAGAGAAGAGCGACAAGAATGATTAAAGGTTTAGAGAACATGACCTATGAAGCCAGGCTTCATGAACTGGGCTTGTTTAGTTTGGAAAAAAGAAGATTAAGGGGGGACATGATAGCGGTTTTCAAATATCTAAAAGGGTGTCACAAAGAGGAAGGAGAAAATTTGTTCCTCTTGGTTTCTGAGGACAGGACAAGGAGTAATGGGCTTAAAGTGCAGCAGGGGAGGTTTAGATTGGACATTAGGAAAAAATTCCTAACTGTCAGGGTGGTCAAATATTGGAATAAATTGCCAAGGGAGGTGGTGGAATCTCCCTCTCTGGAGATATTTAAGAACAGGTTAGATAGACATCTGTCAGGGATGGTGTAGACGGAGCTTGATCCTGCCTTGAGGGCGGGGGGCTGGACTCGATGACCTCTTGAGGTCCCTTCCAGTCCTATTATTCTATGATTCTATGAAGGGTCTGCCAGCTACAGGTTCCCTCTGGGAGGAATAAGAGGGAACTAAAAATATGAGCCAAACTAAGGTGTCTGCCCTCTGTGGGGCCCACAGCCTGTGAGATATACAGCCTCCCCTGGCTGTCTCATAGCTCTGCTCCTAACCCTCAGCTGCTTCTGTACGGCTTCATGGCTCCCCTCTCTCCTCCAGGCTGGCCTGTCACCCTACTACTGTGTTCTCACAGCACCTAGACCCTGCTCCAGAGCAGAGGGAGCTCAGCTAGGGGGACAGGGAGGGGAGGAGTGAGCAGTGGTGGCCCTAGGGCAATAGGCAGAGAAGGGGAGAGCTGTGAGGGAGAAGCAGGATAGTTGGCTGGGCTGCCTGTCTCCAGAGACCTGCAAGGAGCAAGGTGCTGGATGGATGTGTCCAAGAGCTGTGCCCAGACCTATCCCCACTGTTTCACCCTGACACAGCAGTGAGGGCAGCTACAGGGTTTAATGTCTCTGTGACCAGCCAGGAGCTGACTCAAGGAAGATTCTCGTCAGCAGCCGGCCCTACACAGAGCTCCCTGAGAGAGCCAGAGCCCCAGGGGCAAACATTAGGAGCCTTTCTGTGTAACTAGCCCAAGCAGCCTGTCCTGGATCTGTTTGGTTCTCACCCCGTAGATGATGGGGTTCAGCATGGGGGGTGCCAAGAGGCACATGTTGGTCATGAGAACAATCACATACAGAGGCACATTCTGGACATAACGAAATAAGAGGGAGGAGAGCAGAGCTGGGACATAAAATATTAAGATGGCGCACAGGTGGGAGCCGCATGTCCCAAAAGTCTTGAGCCGGGCGTCCTTTGTGGGAAGGCGGAAGATAGCCCTGAGGATATAGCCATAGGACACAGCAATGAAAAGCACATCCACACCGTACACACAGATTGTCAAGAAAAGGCCGTAGTAACTACTGATGCGGATGTCGGCACAAGCCAGACTCACTACGGTAATGTGCAAACACTGCGTGTTGGGGATGATGATGGTTCCGCAATATGGCCACTGCCTGGCCAAGAGGACCACGGGCAGTATAAGTATGACACCGCGCAGTACAACGGCCAGGGCGCTATTGGTCAAAACATGGTTTGTGAGGATAGTGGAATATCTCAGGGGATTGCAGATGGCCACATAGCGGTCCACAGCCATGGTCACAAAGATCCCGGACTCAGTCATGAAGATGCTGTGAATGAAGAACATTTGGGCAAAGCAGGAATCGAAATTGATCTCCCTTGAATTGAAATAAAAGATCCACAGCATTTTGGGTATAGTGCATGTAGACAGGACCAGGTCGGTGACGGCCAGCATGCAGAGGAAATAGTACATGGGCTCATGGAGGCTTGGCTCCGTCTTCACAATGAATAGGATAGTGACGTTCCCCAAGATGGCTATGATGTACATAATCAAGAAGGGGATGGAGATCCAAACATGGGCGGTCTCTAGGCCAGGAACACCCTGCAGGATGAAGGTGGAGGGGTTGGTGAAGACAGTTGTGTTGGAATGTGACATGGCGTAGGGGAGACGTTCTCCAGCTGCAAGGTAGAGCGGTGTCTGATGGTACCGTACCTTCCCCGGACTTCCTTAAGTTCCCAAGCCCTAGGGTGATGGTCGCAGTGCAGATGCCTGCAAGGAGAGACAATGTGAATATGAGACACGGGTGAAGAAAATTTGTCACTCTTCATTGATTAAAACTGGCATTATTTTGAGTCAGAGAATGAATTATGAAAAATCAACCCTACTAACCCCAATTCCGTAATTTACAGCACTTCATGCGACACTAATTTCTACCTGTCCTGCTGTAGAAAATCTCAACAGGCACTAGCAGGAAACACAAGACCAGATACCGGTTAATCCTCATTGTTCCCCACTCTGGGACTTTGAGTGTAGAAGAGGGGGGCCCACAAGAAACCTTAAAATGGCCTGTCACTGAAGGCTTCTCTTCAAAAAAGGTCTCCAGGGTCACAGATTCCCTGGACTCCCTGACTTTCGATGGAATGCCAACACCCAAATGCAAAACCAAACAAACACAAAAACAAAAAAAAAACCCACCTTCAAAAGCCAGAAGGAAATACTTCGGAACGTGTTCCTATAGGGTAATCCCAAGCTCTGTAACCCTCCCTCAAAAAAAGATATTTTGGCCTTGGAAAGGATTCAGAAAAGGGCAACTAAAATGATTAGGGGTTTGGAACGGGTCCCATATGAGGAGAGGTTAAAGCAACTGGGACTTTTCAGTTTAGAAAAGAGGAGAGTGAGGGGGGATATGATAGAGGTCTATAAAATCATGAGTGGTGTGGAGAGGGTGAATAAAGAAAAGTTATTTATTAGTTCCCATAATAGAAGAACTAGAGGACACCAAATGAAATTAATGGGCAGCAGGTTTAAAACTACTAAAAAAAAGTTCTTCTTCACACAGCGTGTAGTCAACCTGTGGAACTCCTTGCCAGAGGAGGCTGTGAAGGCTAGGACTATAACAGAATTTAAAGAGAAGCTAGATAATTTCATGGAGGTTAGGTCCATAAAAGGCTATTAGCCAGGGGATAAAATGGTGTCCTTGGCCTCTGTCTGTCAGAGGCTGGAGAGGGATGGCAGGAGACAAATCGCTTGATCATTGTCTTCGGTCCACCCTCTCTGGGGCACCTGGTGCTGGCCACTGTCGGCAGACAGGCTACTGGGCTAGATGGACCTTTGGGGTGACCCAGTACGGCCGTTCTTATGTTCTTATGTTCCCTTAAGAATGACCTTGGGAACAAACTGGAGTTTCTTAATGGGGGATCTTCAGACTCAGGCCCGGTGCTGAGAACCTCCTGCTTTTTCTAAGGACACAGGAGTCAGACCGTAGTCTTAAAAAGGTGAAAGCGGCGAGGAGTCCTGTGGCACCTTATAGACTAACTGAAGTGTTGGAGCATAAGCTTTCATGGACAAAGACCCACTTCGTCAGATGCATGTAGTGGAAATTTCCAGATGCAGGTATAAATATGCAGGCCAGAATCAGGCTGGAGGTGACGAGGTGGATCCAATCAAGGAGGGTGAGGCCCACTTCTAGTAGCTGATCTGGAGGTGTGAATTCCAAGAGAGCAGAAGCTGCTTTTGTAGTTAGTGAGCCAGTCACAGTCTTTGTTTAATCCTGAGTTGATTGTGTCAAACTTAAAGATGAACTGTAGCTCAGCAGTTTCTCTTTGAAGTCTGGTCCTGAAGTTTTTTTGCTGCAGGATGGCTACTTTTAGATCTGCAATTGTGTGTCCAGGAAGATTGAAGTGTTCCCCTACAGGTTTTTGTATGTTGCCATTCCTAATATCAGATTTGTGTCCATTGATTCTTTTACGTAGGGACTGTCCAGTTTGGCCGATGTATATAGCAGTGGGGCATTGTTGGCACATGATGGCATATATTACGTTAGTAGATGTGCAGGAGAATGAACCAGTGACAGTATGGCTACTAGAAGTGGGCCTCATCCTCCTTGATTGGATCCACCTCGTCATCTCCAGCCTGATTCTGGCCTGCATATTTATACCTGCCTCTGGAAATTTCCACTACATGCATCTGATGAAGTGGGTCTTTGTCCACGAAAGCTTATGCTCCTGCACTTCAGTTAGTCTATAAGGTACCACAGGACTCCTCGCCGCTTTTGCAGATTCAGACTAACACGGCTATCCCTCTGATACTTAAAAAGGTGATTTTATTAACAAAGCAATCTGGTAATCTGGTAACGCATCTGGTAATGTGTACTTGGTTGCTCTGCATTACAGAGCAACTAAAAAAGATTAAAGCACAGGGAATTGCTTCCCTGGGATTCAGCTTCAGTCACAGTGTACACGGGAGTTAGCACAGAGGAGTTTATCCAATCTAAACACAAAGAAACTAACCAGACAGTGTCTAACTAAACCTTCTCTGTCCACTTACATATCCTTTGTTTCAGGGTTCAGTTTTTCCTTTGGCATCTGTGTCTTTATCCCTGGTTCAGGCCATCTCTCTCTCCCCGGCTCCTCCTCTAAACTCACATGGAAAATTAACTGAATCTTGTTTCATTTCAAAAAATCTTTCCCTGTCTTCCCATTGGCTGTCCTTGTTCCCTGCCAACACTTCCTGGATACCCATTGATCTGTGATTAAGCTCAGGGGAAGTGCCAGGGCATGACTGACAGCAGCTCCATGCAATCCCCTGCTTGTTTGCTCCAGTGGCTGAAGCAGAGAGCGTATCCGGCTGGCTAAGGGACAGGACAGAGAGTAACCTGCTCTGGGCGGGGCTTAGCTTGGCCACCCAATCACCACAAAGGGTAGAGCAGGTCGATTATGGTTTCCGAGGCATGCGGTGAGAACGGGGGAGGCTGCCATGTGCGGACAGACTGAAGGGTTTGAGACTGACTAGTTTACAGACAGATTTTGTAAAAAAGTAAATAAAAGTTTATATAAGGTGACAACTGCAAATCCCCTGTCAGCCTGAATTGTCAAAGAAAGAGAGAGAGAGGGTATGTCTACACTACCCTCCTAATCTGAACTAGGAGGGTAATGTAGGCATACCGCACTTGAAAATGAAGCCCGGGATTTGAATTTCCCGGGCTTCATTTGCATGAAGCCGGCCGGCGCCATCTTTAAATGCCGGCAGTTCGAACCCCGTGCCACGCGGCTACACGCGGCACGGAGTAGCTAGTTCGGATTAGGCTTCCTAGTCCGAACTAGCTGTACTCCTCATTCCACGAGGAGTGTGAATGTAGCCGCACGGCACGGGGTTCGAACTGCCGGCATTTAAAAATGGTGCCGGCCGGCTTCATGCAAATGAAGCCCGGGAAATTCAAATCTCAGGCTTCATTTGCAAGTGCGGTATGCCTACATTACCCTCCTAGTTCAAACTAGGAGGGTAGTGTAGACATACCCAGAGAGAGAGAGAGAGAGAGAGAGAGCAATCCTAAGCAAGGCCAATGCAGAATGGAGCGAAAACCTGGTAAATATTAAAATCAGTTAGCGATGGTTTTGGCAGCCGTCCAGAACAGTGATCAGTTGGGTACCAGCAACCAGCCTCGGCACTTCTCTTTACAAGGCCTATCACATGATAAAGACTTTTCTAGGAAAATGCCCAGATGAAATTGTCATTTACAGAGTGGGCAACACGAGCACCAATACGTCTTAAAGATGAAGTTTAAGATGACCAACACTATTGGAAAAGCAAAAACCTATGTAAATTATCATGCAACTCAGAGTAATAATTTATTAAAATTTTTAAAAAGTAATGGATTTAAAATTAATATCAAGAAAACATGTCCTGACATTTATAACTCTCTTCCATTGTAAATCACGTTTCACCTCCTATAGTGCAACTCGACAAGACAAAAAGTGTGTCTACACATCACGATTAAAGTTTCGGGCTAGAAATTCAATACTGTCCCTCTCTGGTTTGGGTTTATCTGACAAAGAGAAGCCCAGCTTGATTGCACCAATATCATCCTGTATCAGCCTTTATACTGACTGTCAACCAGAGCTAGAATGCCTGGAACCGGCTTGCTGCATATGCTTGCTGTGCACTGCTTTCCTAGCGCAGTAGAGAGTTGAGTTGTGAGCAGTATGTTAAAAAAAAGTAACCGATCCAAAGCTGTTGGACATTAGTCCTGTGTTATATTGGTCATGGCTTCCCAGAATAAAAATCCTAATAATTCAAAACTAATGGCTCCCACAGGATAACAAAAGAGTTCCTGACACTTTGTTTTATACATTTTTTAAAAATTAGAGACACATTAAACATATAAAATCACCACTACATTAAAGGTATACAAAAAAAATCAACTACTCCTAAAGCAAAATAAAAATTCAGAACAAATAAATCCAAATGTATAAGAAATACCTTTTGTAATAAAATTTAAAATGTAGTAAAAATGGCAAAAAGCAAATGAAATATTTAGACAAAAAATGTAAAAAGCAATAAAATATTTGTCTGTACCAACAAGATCTATGAATATTTACATTTAGTTTTAATAAAAATAATCTAAATGTAAGCATGCTAAACTTACCTCCCAAAGTTTAACATTTAATGTAGCTTCTCTAAATGCAAATAATTAAAAAATTGCTTAATATTCATGTAAATTCACATAAGTCAATGGCTCTAACATTATAAAAATACATCAGAATGCTAAATTTCAGAACAACAAAATTAAGGTGCTTAAAAATGTAAATGAAACATATTTGCATGTATATGACCTGTACTCCATCTAAAGGGGAAAAGAAATTAAAGCCCCATCTATTGTAAGCCAAACAATTGGTTTAAAAAAGAACAAATAGCCTCTTTCATCTCCCTAAGCATTTCCCAGTCTCTAGCACAATCCGGGCCGGGGGGTCTGTAATACGCCCCTCCCGCGATGTCCTTATTAGCAGAGCAGGGAAGTGCTACACTCAAACGGCACTTTGTAAATTTTAAAAAAATGTTTTAATGAAAATCAAACCCCTCATTAAAAAAAGAAAAGGGCCAAGTGCAGTTTCACAACACAAAAAAAGATAAAAAAGAAAAAAAGGTGCAATGATCTGGATGGAGCCCAAAATCTTTAATCCAAGAAATAATGAAATCACATTCAAAAAGGGGTCTTTAAATGAGTAGAGTTAAGACAATATAAAAGGTTGGGGCTGGAGCACATGACCTATGGAGAGAGGCGAAGGGATTTGGGCTTATTTAGTCTGCAGAAGAGAAGAGTGTCATGGCTCCTTCCCCACTCTGGCATGATAAATGCAGAAGTGGGGGCCAGCAAGTGTACCCCAAAGCCTTATCTACCAGGTTTTGGTATAAAACTTCCCCCAATATCCTAAAACCCTAGAATTTGGGAATAAAACTTCCGCTGCCACTACCCAAATATTAATAACGAGATTAGGGGAAAGCTCATTTGGGAAATCTCATTCTTGTTATAAAAATCAGGACACACAAGTAACCAATGCCAGGTTCATAAAAAGAAAAGAGAAAACTTGTATTATTACAACAATATTCCTGTTGCAAGCATAAGGATCAGACGGAAAGGTAACAAAATATACTCATGGAGGAATTACACCATGGGCTAGAACTTAGTTAAAAAGAGAAGCCAAAGTCTCTTAAGCAGTGCCAGATCTCAGATCCCAGACCCAACCCTTAAAACAATAAAGCCTAATGAAACTATCTACGCTTTACCCTACTTACAGAAAGTGAAGAATTGTTTCTTGGAGACAGAGAGAGACATGCTTGTCCCTCTCTGTAGTGCAGAGGACTCAGCCAGAGAGTCAAAAAAGGAAAGGAAAAAACCCAAATTCCTTTGTCCCAGTTTGAAAGTCCCACCCACATTCCTACTGGTCATTCCACCTGGCTAGGTGTAGTTAACCCCTTAATCCCCAGGCTGCTGGCTAACCCCCATAATCATGACAAAAAGTGAGGGGGGATTTGAGAGCAGCCTTCAACTTCCTGAAGGGAGGTTCCAAAGAGCATGGAGAGAGGCTGGTCTCAGGAGTGACGGATGGCAGAACAACGAGCAATGGTTTCAAATTACAGGGGGGAAAGTCTAGGTTGGATATTAAGAAAAACTAGTTCCCTAGGAGGGTCAGGAAGTACTTTAATGGGTTACCTAGGAAGGCGGTAGAATCTCTATCCCTAGACGCTTTTAAGTCTTAGCTCGACAAAGCCCTGGCTGGGTTGATTAGTTGGCATTCTTCCTGCCTTGGGCAGCAGGCTGGTCTCGATGACTCCTGAGGTCTCTATGATTCTATGATTCTATGAAAGGAAACCAGAGAAAATATTTGGGCAACTCCTTGCGGGGAGAGGAAACTTGTTAACGCTGCAGAAAACATTGTTGTGTTAATAAATAGTTTTGTTTTTGATTCTGAAAGAAGTAACAGAGTGTGAGACTCATTTCACTTCTAGGACACAGGAGTCAGATCATAGTCTTAAAAAGGTGACTTTATGAACCAAACAAAGACGACATATTTGGTAAAGCGGACTTGGTTGCCAGGTATTATAAAGCAACTGAAGAACAAGTATTGAAGAACAGAGAATTGTTTCCCTGGGATTCAGTTTCAGTTACAGTGAGGGGGAGGGAGGTTAGCACACAGGAGTTTAAGGAAACGAAAAACGAAAAACACAACCTGGTCATGTCTAACTAAACATTCTCTGTTCACTTAGGGTATGTCTACACTTGAGATAGGGATGAAAATGTAGTGTTCCAAAATTCCTAATGAAGCACGGGATTTAAATATCCAGTGCTTAGTTAGCAAAATCACATCTGACCACCATTTTGAAATCGCATTATTGTGAAAAAAACGCCCCATGTAGCAGCGTTATTTCTAGAGAAATCCCTTCTCTCGAAATAACTTAAACCTCATTGTATGAGGTTCTTGTGAGCTCCTAGGGCGATGCTTACACCAAAGAAGCAGACGGGATCCCTGGGTGCCTAAATAGGGGTGTGGCAAGTTGGAGCAGGGCAAGGATGTTACCTCTGCACATGGCACTGTGTGTTGTCCTAGGTTCCACATTTCTAAAGGGATGTTTAAAATTGGGGAGGATGCATGAAAGAGTGACAAAAATGAGTCAGGACTGGAGAAAATGCTGGACAGAGAGAGATGCTTCAAGAACTTCACCTATGCACCAGCATAAAAAGATGTCCAGAAGACACATTCATGGAGAGTAAAGAGCCAGTAATGGCAGGTTCTGTGATCTAGCAGATAAACGCAGACCAAGGCCCAGTGGCTGCAGAGAGAAGCCAAACCAATTCCAGGTGGAAATCGGGGCCAAATGTTTAGCAATGAGAGCTAGTAACCATTAGAACAAAGCACAGAGGCAACTCATGGATTCATATTCCCGTCTCTGCCGATCCAGACTGGCTGCTTTTCAGGAAGATCTGCTTAGGGGCTCGTCTACACGCACAAAGCTACTTACAACATGCTGCCATAATGCATCAGTGCTGCAAGAAGTGGTCGGTAGGTCAACGGAAGAATTCTTCCATTGGCTTCCCGCTGGCTACTCCAGGATTCAGGGGACATATCGAGATCTCTCAGAAGTGTAGATTTTTTTGCTTTTGCAAAAACAGTAAATGCCATTTTTGGTTGCCTTAGCAGAGGCACAGCATTCAAGTCATGGGAGGTTATACTAATGCTCTACCCAATGCTGGCTAGGCCCCTGCTGGAAGCTTTGGTCAAGGATATATAGAAAAGATGCTGTGAAACTGGAAAGGGTCCAGAGGTGAAAGACGAAGATGCTCCAAGAGATGCAATAAAAACCATGTGAGCAAAGGCTGAAGGAAGGGGATACGTTTTGTTTGGAAAAGAGATTGAGATTGACAGTGGCCTTCAGATACTTGAAGAGTTGCCATAAATATGAATAAAAGGTGTTTTGTCTTACCTCTGTGGAGATCGCATGGGACCATGGGTTCAATTTCACAAATAGATGAAATCTCAGTAAAAATGGCAAGAACAGGACGAGAATGGATCAGCGACTTCAGACGTTGGGGGAATCTCCTTTGCTGTAGAGTTTCAAAAGGGGCCTGGCTAGAGTCTGTCCTGGATGCTTTAGTCCTAATACATCCTGCAACTGAACAGGGAGTGGGATTAGATGATCCTTATGGGTCCTTCTTGCCCTATGGCTCTATGATTCAGTGATGCAATAGTCTACTGTAGGCCAAATCTAAATCACACACAAGTACTGGAATAACTGGGTGAAATGTAATGGCCTGTGTTATACAAGACGACAGATTGGATGAGCTAAACGTCCTTCTGATCTTGAGCATTGTGACTCTATCAATCGGTCATTTATACTTATTGTGTCTCGCAAACACATGAACAAGGGAATTTTGAGCTACCCTGAAACTCTGAACATTCAACACGGACAAAAGAAATAACATACGGTCTGTGGAACTCCTTGCCACTGACATTACAGGAGCAAAGAGCTTAGCTGAGCGGGATTCACTAACAGATTGGCTATTGTAAGGGACACGGCCTTTAGTTCAGAGTGTCTGACCCCTTCAGTTAGGAAAAGTCAATTCCAGCTTTTCATGTTTGACAAACAACGATTTGGACGGAAATTTCCAAAGTATTGGAGGGTTGTGAGTTAGACAAGAGAAGTCAGACTTCTGCTCTTCTCTGCGCTGATTGGGCCCCAGTTGGAGTATCGTGTCCAGTTCTGGGCACCACATTTCAGGAAAGATGTGGAGAAATTGGAGAAGGTCCGGAGAAGAGCATGAGCTCTGAGGGAAGCTGAAGGAACTGGGCTTGTTTAGTTCAGAGAAGAGAAGACTGAGAGGGGACATGACAGCGGTTTTCAAGTTTCTAAAAGTTTGCCACAGGGAGAACCGGGGGAATTATTCTCCTTGGCCTCTGAAGACAGGACAAGAAGCAATGGGCTTAGGTTTAGGTTGTTCATTAGGAAAAACTTCCTACCTGTCAGGGTGGTGAAACACTGGAATAAGTTGCCTAGGGTGTCTGTGGAATGTCCATCCCTGGAGATATTTAAGAGCAGGTGGAGAGACGCCTGTCAGGGGTGCTTGGTCCTGCCGTGAGGGAACTGGATTGGATGACGTCTCGAATTCCCTCCCAGTTCTAGTGCTCTGTGGCTCTATGGTTCTATGATTCCCACCCAGCTGATTTTTTCTTTCTTTTAAGTTTCATGCATAGCAGTTCAGCCTGCTCTTTGAATGTCAGTAATAGCCCCTCCTTCCCCAGTTAACAGCCAGAGCCTTGAGATGCCGGAGGAGGGGGAGAGCGGGTCTGTGCACTAACACACAGCTGGCTCCTCGGGTCCCTGCTCCATTCTCACTCCAAGGCGAGTTTTGCCGCAGTGCAAGCTGGACAAAGCACAGGCCATGACCCCAGAAGCGGGTTGTTTTGTTCTGCACCTGCCAAGAGTCTTTGCCCTGAGGGGTCCACTGAGCCACTGGAATGCAGCCAGCCTGGGGCTGGAGCACATTGGCTCAGGAGGGTCGGGGGCACAGAAAAGAGGGACATTTTGGCCAGTGATACTGGAGCAAATTCAGAAACTGTGACATGACGCCTGTGATGCTTAACGCCTGCACGGAGTGGAAAGGGCACAGAGTGACTCTGCATCCCATGATTCCAAACTTGCCCTGGGGCTGTGGGGTAGGGGAGCCCCTCAGCTAGAGCTGGTACCTGTGAGTGCTGAGAGGGACGTGTCTTCCCTGGAACCCTCCTCAGGCAGCCACGTCCTGCACCTCTCTCAGCCCAGCGTCGGCAGCAGTATCCCGCTCCGAGAGCCGGCACAGGGGTGAGAACCGTTTATAACACAGCTCTGGAGGGATCGCACAACCTCTGGGGGAAAAGGGGCATCTGGATGCAAACAGCCTGGAGCCAAGTCTGTCTGGGCTTCTGCGCTTTTCATCAAGTTTTCAGTGTAAACAGCAGTTAAGGGCCATTCCCACAGGGAGAGGAGAACTCCTGGGCTCTGGGCCAAGTCACAGAGGACCTGTGTTTGTGTAGTTGAAAAGTAGAGTTTATTAGCAAGGAAATAAAGGCTAATGCCTAGATCTGCAGAGGGCCTGATGCCCTACGACAGCCACAATGGCTGAGTGGGCAGCAGACAGAGGGTCAGGAGGGTAATAGGTGAGTGGGGATATGAGCCCTTTCCGCAGGCGCAGAGAGATCAGCAAGTCCCACCTGGAACTAACCCCTCCTCTTTAGTGTCTTGTATTTAAAATATTGAAAACACCCAGCGAGGAGAAGTGACTGTGCACACAGATGGGCAAACTGAGGCACCGGCAGAGGTGACCTGTAAACATCACACAGACTGAGTGGCAGGGTGACAGGCAGACCACAGGAGTCCTGCCTGCCCTGCCTGAACAATTGTCTCTCCATGAAGATGTGAGGGAAACAGACTCCCGCTCTGGCAGGAATATTCCTTGGGCAGGAGGCAGGGGAGAGGCTAGGAGAGGCAGCGCAGGCCGTCACCATCCTCTCACAGGGAATCTGAGGTTCCAGGACCCACCAGAGTGTGGGGCTCCCCGGTCCTGGGAGGGGTGAACTCTGAATTCCACTTCGCTCCCACTCCCTCACCTGCCCACACAGCACCGGGACGGGTTCGCTGTGGGGGACACACTTAGTAAAAGCACCGAGCGAATGTTCCTGTGGATAGAGGGCAGGGCCTTGTCCTTTGGGCTGAGGGCTCGCTGTAACCCTCCAGCTGTTGTGGTACAAGGGGGCCCCCACAAGCAGGAGATGAGTGTGGGCATTGGGTTTGCTCTCTGCGTCTCGGTTCATTCCTTCCCCATTTCAGGGGGGTGAAACGCTGGAAGAAATTGCCTGGGGGTTTGTGGATTCTCCATCACTGGAGACATTTTAGAGCAGGAGGTTTACGACATCGATCAGGGTTGGTCTAGAGGGTGCTTGGTCCTGCCGTGAGGGACTTGATGATCTTTGCAGGTCCCTGCCAGTTCTAGTGTTCTAGGATTCTGAGGACAATAGCCAGGAGAGGGGGATCTGATCCCAGAGTTGTCATGGCCCTGGACCAACCCCACATCCTTCCAGGGAGTCCAACAAGGCAAAAGCTGGATGTATCCTGCCCGCTCATGACCCGGTGGCTCCCCTCTGTGAGGCGCTCACGTTCTCTGCAGGGGTGTCCCTCTCTTAGGTGACTTGCAGCTGTCTGCTCCTGCGCACATACCTGAATGGGAATTGTGCTCTTTCCCTCCAGGGAGACCTCGAAAGGGATGCTGGCTGCAGCAGAGCCACAGGGACACTGATACTGCCCTGCCCTGCAGCCTGTCCCACCTGGCCATTGTCATGGACTCTCTGTGAGGTCACTGCCTCCCAACCTCTTTTGACCAATGAGCTGAGGTGCTGCAAAAGGCCCTTGTGATATCGCTGCCACACCCACCCCAGCCCTGCACTCGCTGTTGGATCTGGCGTTAAAACTTCAGACCCCAGGAGACCGTTATGTCATCTAATCTGACAGCTCCCCTCCCCAGTGGTGCTTTGGACCAATGAACATTCCCCACTGGAAGACACCAAGAGCTGGAGAAACCATCACTTCCCTTCGTCAGCTCGGAGGGAACCAATGCGGTGAGGGGAAGGGGATATTCATAGAATCCTAGAATCCTAGAATTCGTAGCGACCTCAGGAGTCATCAAGTCCAATCTCCCTACTAAAATCAGGACCAACCCCAACTCGATCATCCCAGCCAGGGCTTTGTCAAGCCGGGACTCCAAAATTGCTTGGAGTGGAGAGTCCACCCCCTCCCTCAGGAACCCGTCCCCATACTTCACCAGTCTCCTTGCGAAATAGTTTTCCCTAATATCCAACCTATACCTCCCCCACTGCAGCTTGAGTTCTTAAGCTGCTCTTTCTCCCTTGAGGGCTGCCCACCTTCTCGTACTGCGCAGGGGTCCTCGAACATGAGCTGAGCTGCCAAAGACTGAGGCGCTCAGGCTCTGGATTTGGCCCCAGGTGGAGGGACGCAGGCTTCAGTCTGTATCCCCACAAATCCAACTCAGCCCTGGCAACCCCACTGAAATGGGCTCATGAAGCAACATGGGGTCCCAGCACAGTGCGAGTACGTCTGTTCTAATGTGAACAAGCCTTCGCTGCCCAATTCGCATACGTCTGTGCACAGAATTGAAACAATAAAGTGAGAGTGCTGGCCAGAGGTAGAGCAATCCCCTCCCCACAGCATAATTGGCACGTACATGAGAATGAGGAGGCACCCTCAGCATTTTCCCTTTCCCACGTCTGCGTTAGCTAAAACCAGGTGTCCTTGTGAGTAGCTAGGACCCCAGAGAGGTTCGGTGCCCGAGTCCTCAGCCTAGGAGTCCAGAGTTCTCCCATCCCAACCTGCTCAAACATGTGGCCAGTATCAATGTAGAACCTCTTCAGCACCTCCCTCAACGTGGGGAGGACAATGCACCAGTTTTAGTTCCTGAGCAGATAGCTCAAGTATATCTATCAAACCACGTTGTTTTAGGTAAAAAATTAATGTATCAACTGCAGCCCATTTCTCCAGTTTGTGCAGACCAGTTTGAATTCTGAGACTGTCCTCCAAAGCACTTTCAACTCTTCCCAGCTTGGGATCATCCAAAACGTTATTGCGCACTCTCTCTGCCATTGTCTCAATCATTGATGAAGATCTTGAACAGAACTGGTCCCCAAACTGATCTCTGCAGAACCCCACTTGTTATTCTCTTCCAGCATGACTGGGATCCATTGAAAACAGGTCTTTGAGATCGGTTATCCAGCCAATTATGCACCCACTAGCTAGGTTATATTTCTCTTGATTATAGATAAGGTTATGCGAGATTTTATCAAACGTTTTACTAAGGGTTTACCATGATTACTGCTTTCCCCTTATCCACCAGGCTTGCAATCCTATCAAAGAAAGCAATCAGGTTTGTTTGACATGATTTGTTCTTTACAAATCCATGCTGGCTGTTACCTATCATTTTATTATTCTCTAGATGTTTGCAAATGGAATCCTTAATTATTTGTTCCATTATCTTGCCTGCCACAGAAATTAAGCTGACTGGTCGGTAGATTCTTGGGTTGTTCTTATTTCCCTTTTTATCGATGGGCACTAGATTTGCCCTTTTCTAGTCTCACCAGACTTCCTTGATTTTTCAGAGATGATAGCTACAGGCTCAGATACCTCCTCTAGCAGCTCCTTGAGTATTCTAGGATGCATTTCATCAGGCCCTACTGACTTGAAGACTTTTAACTTTTATTTTATTTTCTTAACTTCTGAACCCACTTCCTTTTCTCCAGCATTCACAACTGCCATTTCCACATTTCCTGTTACTGTTTTTCCTCTTCACTTAGCAATGGGCCTACACAGGCCTTGGTTTTCCTCATGCTTCAGATATATGTCTCTAGCTAGACTGTCCTCATTTAAGTCTTCACCATTCTAATCTTGGCTTCCCACACTTATGTGATTTCTTTATATTCTCCCTTTGTAACTTGAGCTAGTTTCCATTTTTATAGGACTCATTTGTGATAATTAGATTATTCAAGGACTGTTGATTAAGCCAGAGTGGTCTCTTGCCTGATCTTCTGTCTTTTCTGTTCAATGGAAGTTTGCTCTGATGCCTTTAATAATGCCCTTTGAAAAACTCCCAACTGTCTTCATTCAGTTTTCCTTAGTCTTGCTTGACCATGGGACTTTACCTACCAGCTCTCTGAGTTTGCTGATGTCTGCCTCCCTGAAATCCATTGTCTTTTTTGCTGTTCTCCCTTCTACCATTACTTAGGATTTTGAACTCTATCATTTCCTGACGGCTTTCACCCAACCTGCCTTCCCCTTTCAACTTCTCAACCAGTTCCTCAAAACCAAACCTAGAACAGTCGCTCCCTAGTAGCTTTCTCCACCTTCTGAAACAAACGATGTCTCCATCGTATTTCAAGAACGTGTTGGACAATCTGTGCCCTGCTGTGTTACTTTCCCAACAGATGTCCGGGCAGTAGAAGTCCCCCCTCACCACTAAGTTCTGTGCTTCACATGATTTTGTTAGTTGTTTTTTAAAAAAGACCCATCCATCTCCTCTTCCGGTTTCACTGGTTTATAATAGATTCCTAACATGTCATCACCCTTATTTTTTACCCCTTTTAACCTGAAGCAAAGACTCTCAACACGTCTGTCTCCTACATCCATCTCCATCTCAGTCCAAGTGTGTATTTCTGTAGTCTGTATTTTTCATCTTCTGGGTCACCCCACTCCCTGTGCCTGAGAAGTCGGTTGTGTGACTGCTCCCGTCTGGGAGGTCAGGGATACGGCTCCCTCCCATATCTTTCTGTGCCCCCCCAGCACTGGATTTGCCCCTTCTGAGCTGGCCCCTGGGCATTGGTCTCCCTGACAGACAGTGCACTCCTGCCTCTCTGAGGAGACCCTGCCTTCAGCGGCAGGGCAGGAGCTGGGCTCCACCTCTCCCACCCCTAGAAACATCGCCCAGCTGGAGAGAAACCAAGACTCACCCCCATCCCCTCAGCACTTCCTGGCACTTCCTCCTTCACACAGTGCGCCCTCCCTCAGGGCGTGGTCATGTTAACAGCCTGGAGCCTGGGCTGTCGGATCATGTAGAAGGATACCAGGTACCACGTGAGCTTATACAAGCCGATGTCCAGACATCAGGCCCAGCATTGACAACATTGTTCTGTGGTTGGGAACCCCGACATGTCCAGCTGCAGCGCTCACACCATGGAATTCTGAAAGCTGCCTGCAGGGGGCAGTGTGATGCACTCCAGGCAGCACAGCCCCGCCCCTTCCACCTGAGGCCACACCCCTTCTGGGAGCACACACCCATATTCCACAGGTGTCCAGCAAGTCTGTGGCTGGCCCTGTTGGCAGGTGTCTGAGTGGGAGCGGAAGTGGAGCCCCGGCGTTCCCACCTCCTAGGGGTGAGAAGAAACAAACTCCAGCTAGTTCACCGGTAGAGGGTGGTGAATTTTCAGGGTGCCCCTTTTAGCCCCTCCTCTGCCTTCCCCCCTACACCACCAATGGACAGCCCTGTCAGAGTGGGAGTCCAGACCCTTCTTGGCATGATGGAGAGAGGACACCTTGGCAGCAACCAACAGGAAGGGGGAGGGATAGCTCAGTGGTTTAAGCATTGGCCTGCTGACCCCAGGGTTGTGAACTCAATTCTTGTGGAGGCCATTTGGGGCAAAAATTCATCAGGGATGGTACTTGGTCCTGCTGTGAAGGCAGGGGACTGGACTCAATGACCTTTCAAGGTCCCTTCCCGTTCTAGAAAATAGGCAATCTCCATTAATCTTATTTTATTAGGAGAGTTTGCGTGGGGAACATCCAAAAGGAGCTCAGGTAAGTGTGGGGGGGCTGTGTTGTGAGCTGGTGGGGTGACTATCGAAGTGTCTGTCTGTGAGCATTTGTTTGTATGTTTGGCAGTTCGAAAAGAGCAGTAATTGGAAAAGTTTGCAAAGTGTGAATTGGGAGTGCTTTGTTCTAGGCAGGCCTTCAGGGGCTCATTGGATTAGAGGAAGGCTTTGAGCAGGGCCTAGCATCAGCCTTCTAAAAAGACAGCCAGAGCATTAGGAGGAGCACTTCCAGCAGATCTAGAGAAGTGATTATTCCCTTTTATTTGGCTCTGGTGAGGCCACATCTGGAGTATTGTGTCCAGTTCTGGGCCCCCCCTACAGAAAGGACGTGGACGCATTGGAGAGGGTCAAGCGGAGGGCGACCAAAATGATTAGGGGGCTGGAGCCCATGACCTGTGAGGAGAGGCTGAGGGATTTGGGTTTGTTTAGTCTGCAGGAGCAAAGAGTGAGGGGGGATCTGAGAGCAGCCTTCAACTTCCTGAAGGGAGGTTCCAAAGAGGATGGAGAGAGGCTGTTCTCAGTAGTGACAGATGGCAGATCAAGGAGCAATGGGCTCAAGTCGCAGTGGGGGAGGTCTAGGTCAGATATTAGGAAAAACTATTTCTCTAGGCAGGTGGGGAAGCGCTGGGATGGGTTCCCGAGGGAGGGGGTGGAATCTCCATCCCTAGAGGTGTTTAAGTCCCGGCTTGACAAAGCCCTGGTTGGGATGATTGAGTTGGGATTGGCCCTTTTTTGAGCAGAGGGCTAGACTCAATGACACCTGAGGGCTCTTCTAACTCTATGGCTGTGTCTAGGCTGCATCCCTTTTCCGTAAAAGGGCTGCAGATTAGACGTATTGCATTTGCTAATGAAGTGGGGATTTAAATCTCCCCCGCTTCATTTGCATAAAAATGGCTGCCACTTTTTTCCGGCTCGGAGCTTTGCCGGAAAAAAGTGCCAGTCTAGACGCGGATCTTTTGGAAAATAAAGCCTTTTCTGAAAGATCCCTTATCCCTCATATTGCAATTGCGATACGTCTAATTTGCATCCCTTTTACGAAAAGGGATGCAGTCTAGACACAGCCATGGAGAAACTCCATGGGCATAGAACGTAGTTACAAAAAAAAGCCAAAACATCATTTAAAAAGTGCACAGACATCAGATCCCATACCCAAACCATAAAACAAGAAAACCTAATGGATTTATCTGAACTTTACCCTACTTACAGAAAGTGAAGAATTGTTTCTTGGAGACAGAGAGAGACATGCTTGACCCTCCCTGTAGCTGCAGAGAAACTCACAGAGACAAGGGAGGGAAAAACCCAAAGTCCTTGGTCCCAGTTTGAAATTCCTACCTACTTTCCTATTGGCCACTCCACCTGGCTAGATGTAGTTAACCCCTTAATCCCCAGGCTGCTGGCTAAACCTCAATATCATGTCACTATGGGTATGTCTACACTACAAAGTTAATTCGAACTAACAGACATTAGTTTGAATTAACTTTGATAGGCGCTACACATACAAACCGCTAGTTCGAACTTAGCGGAGCGCTTAATTCGAACTAGGTAAACCTCATTCTACGAGGACTAACACCTAGTTCGAATTAAGTGTAGCCACGTAATTCGAACTAGTGGGAGGCTAGCCCTCCCCAGCTTGCCCTGGTGGCCACTCTGGGCACCACTAGGGAAACTCGTCTGCCCCCCTCCCAGCCCCGGAGCCCTTAAAGGGGCTCGGTCTGGCTACAGTGCCAGTGCCAGGTGCAAGCCTGCCAGCACCCAGCCAGCACACCCTGCACCTGGCAGGAGCCTGCCTGGGGCTGCAAGAGGTGGATGCCCGCCTGTTCTAGTGCAGAGATCGTGGACCTCATCCAGGTTTGGGGGGAGGCCTCCAACGTCCACGACCTCCGCACTAGACACTGGAACGTGGCCGTCTAGGGCAGGAGAGCTGCCAGCCTGGCCACCAAAGGCCACATGCGAACCCAGGAGCAGGTTTGCATGAAAATCAAGGTGGTCCAGTGAGACCCCCGACCCTGAGCCCTGAGCTTATAATGGCCGTACTGGGTCAGACCAAAGGTCCATCTAGCCCAGTAGCCTGTCTACCGACAGTGGCCAACACCAGGTACCCCGGAAGGGATGGACCGAAGACAATGACCAAGCCATTTGTCTCGTGCCATCCATCTCCAGCCTTCCACAAACAGAGGCCAGAGACACCGTTCCTACCCCCTGGCTAATAGCACTCCATGAACCCAACCTCCATCACTTTATCTAACTTCTCTTTAAACTCTGTTATAGTTCTAGCCTTCACAGCCTCCTGTGGCAAGGAGTTCCACAGGTTGACTATTTGGTTTCTGAAGAAGAACTTTCACTTGAAGCTTTGTGAAGAACAACTTTCTGTTACTAGTTTGAAGCCTGCTACCCATTCATTTCATTTGGTGTCCTCTAGTCCTTCTTTATGGGAACTAATGAAGAACTTTTCTTTATGCACCCTCTCCACACCGCTCATGATTTTAGAGACTTCTATCATATCCCCCCTCAGTCTCCTCTTTTCTAAGCAGAAAAGTCCCAGTCTTTTTAGCCTCTCTTCATATGGGACCTGTTCCAAACCCCTCATCATTTTAGTTGCCCTTTTCTGAACCCTTTCCAAGGCCAAAACATCTCTTTTGAGGTGAGGAGACCACATCTGTACACAGTACTGAAGATATGGCGTACCATAGTTTGATACTTCCCCTCCTCCTTCTTCCCCTGGCTTCCCCCTTCCAGCTCCCTCCTCCCAGGTTTCCCCCTCCCCTCTCCCACCCTCTCTCTTCCCCTCTCCCACCTCCTTTTCCCAGTCTCTCCAGAGGTTAATCCCCCCCCCCCCAGTTTTGTTCAATAAAGAGAGTTTCTATTTTTGAACACCCGTGTGCTTTATTTTGTACATCAGGAAGGGGGGCTAGGGAAGGGTAAGTGGAAGGAGGTGAGGGAGGAATGGGGCACGAGCCCCCGATGGGGAGGACTGGGGTGGCTCTGCAGGGTCCTCTGGATGCTCTCCTGCAGGGCCTCCTGGATCCTGATAGCTCCCCGATTGACACCCCCCCCGGATGGCAGCCAGCGGCAAGTGCAGCCGGGCTGATGGCCGAGTGCTGTGGTGTCCCAGTGTCGGCACTCAGGGCACTCCAAGCCAGGACTGCTTTGCTGTCCCTCATCGAGGTAGACAAGCAAGCGGCGAACCCTGAGAACTGTCTGTCCGGGGTGGGGGTTGGGTCCCTTTAAGCACAGCCCTCGGCTAGCCTGAGGCAGCAGCTCCACGCTTTAAGTCCTAACCTGATGCCCTGCCGCCACCTGTTCTGGCCAGCCTTAACTTCGGTTCAGGGTCCACTCAGTGTGGACATGCTAGTTCGAATTAGCAAAACGCTAATTCGAATTAGTTTTTAGGTCTGGATGCACTAGTTTGAATTAGCTTAGTTTGAATTAACTAATTCGAATTAAGTTAGTTCGAATTAGTGCTGTAGTGTAGACATACCCTATGTCTGTCACCCTGCCACTGAAAACTCCCTGCCTCAGTTTACCTTTCAGTGTAATGATGATGTACTCATAGTGACTTTCCTTTTTCTGAAATCCTTCAATGAAAGGTGCTGCCCAGGATGATGACAGTGTCTGATCTCTGATTCCCTGGCAACAGCCCTGTTCACCTATAGAAAGTGATAATCTCTCCTCTCTGTCATCTGTCACCAGGTCTGTCTCCTGACTCCCCATCCCTCCTGTCCATTTACAGCATACCAGACCCTAGGCAGAGCTCACATTAGCCTTAGTTTGATTTCTAATCAACAACATTGTTAAATGTTCACAAACTCCAGTTCCTCCCTGCCTCGCCCAGCGCCCAGGAGTTCCTCTCTCCCTTTGGGAACGGCCCTTAATTGCTGTTTACATGAGGAATAGCAGACGCCCAGAAAGACCTGTCTCCAGCCTGTTTGCATCCAGATGCCGCTTCTCCCCTGGTGCTGAGTGAACCCCCCTGGGACTGGACGGAGCTGGGTTATAAATGATTCTCACCTCTGTGCCAGGACTCGGTGCCGGACGTTGCTGCAGATGCTGGGCTGAGAGAGGTGCAGGACGCGGCTGCCTGAGGGGGGTTCCCAGGGAAGACACGTCCCTCTCAGCACTCACAGGTACCAGCTCTGGCCGAGGGTTCCCCTGCCCCCACAGCCCCAGGGCAGCGTGGGTGTGAGGGGCAGAGTCGGTCTGGGCCCCTTGAGCTCTGCAGAGCCACGGAACATCCCAGGCCCTGCCCAGGGGAGGATTCCCGCCAAAATATCCTGGAGTAAATGTGCATCGTTGGGTGCCCCTCCCCCTCTGGCTGCTGCCTCCGCCCCGAGGTGGCTGCATCTCTGAGCACAGGGGCCCTCGGGCTGAGCGGGGGGCAGACGTTCGGTACCAAACCAGCCCTCAGGCCGGGCAGCACTTTGCTCAGGCCCCACGGGGGAAGCTCCCTCGGCAGCGAGAGCAGGTCAGAGCGCAGGGGGCCAGCGGGGTGAGTGCCCAGACACTGCCCCTCCTGCATCGTTTTGCTCAGGCCCCACTCTGCTCCTGTGTCTCTGTGGCAAGGAGTTCCACAGGCCCAGCAGCGATCCCGGGAAAGGGTTTCCTTTGTCCGGCTGTGGGTCAGACTGTCCGTGGGGCTGGATGCTCCTTGGCCCTGGCTGGGGGCACCGTGAGCACCTGCCTGCTCTGGTTTCGTTATCGAGAGCTCCGGAGGGTTTGGGGTCAGGGGGAGCCATGACATCGTCCGTTCCGACCGCGCGTCTCGCCCTGTTACACCCGCCCCAGGCACCTCCCGCGGGGTGGGGAGCTGGCAGGTTGTGGGACTTTGTCATCTTGGAAGCATTTAGAGGCCTCACCAGAGCCGAATAAAGGAGAATAATCACTTCTCTAGACCTGCTGGCAACGCTGCTTCTAATGCACCTAATATTCCATTCGCCCTCTTGGCTACAAGGGCGCCCTGTTGACTCATATCCAGCTTCTCATCCACTGGAATCCCCAAGTCCTTTTCTGTTGAACTGCTTCATAGCCAGTCGGTCCCCAGCCTGTATCAATGCCTGGGATTCTTACGTCTGCAATGCAGGACTCTGCACTTGTCCTTGTTGAACCTCGTCAGATTTCTTTTGGCCCAATCCTCTAATCTGTCCAGGGCGCTCTGGACCCTATCCCTGCCCTCCAGCATATTTACCTCTCCTCTTAGCTTAGTGTCATCTGCAAACTTGCTGAAAATGCAATTCATGCGGGTGGAGGCAGGAAAAGGGAATGAGGGAATTTGTGGGCAGCCACCTTGGTCTTGTTAACAAGAGAGCAAGAGTCAGGCTAAGTCTGTGGCCTGACAATGCGAGATCTGTAATTAGACGCTGCCTTTGCCTCTCGCCTCCATACGGAGATAAGGGTAGAACGCTGACTCTGGTAGGGACCTTGAGATAAGGAGCATCTGGGTGGAACTAAATAACTGTTAGCCATTGGTGTCTGTAATGGGAAGGAGACTAATTGTTTTTGTTATTATATTTATAGACAGTGTATAAACTGCTTCATAATTGCTTGTATTCGAAGATCTGCCTCGGAAGGGGGCAGTTCCCTCCTGTCCAAACCAGTTTTTTACTTGTTGCTTACAAACTCAGAGTGAGGACAATGTTTTCTTCCACATCTCCTCATCCAGGTTACTAATAAAGATATTGAACAAAACCGACCATAGAACCGATCCTTGAGGCACTCTGCTAGAAACCGACCGCCATCCTGACATCGAGCCGTTGATCACTACCCATTGGGCCCCACAGTCTAGCCAGCTGTCTACCCATCTCACAGTCCATTTATCTAATCCATATTCCCTTAGCTTGCTGGCAAGAATACTGTGGGAGAAGAATCAAAAGCTTTGCTAAAGTCAAGGTCTATCATATCCACTGACTTTCCCATATCCACAGAGCCAATTACCTTTTGTTCTTAATAAATGTAATTTTTCTGTCTATGTTGAAAGTCCCCATCAGTTTCTCTGAAATTTTGCTTCAGGGTTGAGAAATTAAACATTTTGAAACAGTATCTGTCTGTACATGTTACTCTTTGGGAAATGTTCTCTGTTTATCTATATGAATACTTTAAGGCTACATCTACACTGGAAGCTTCTTGCACAAGAACTGTTTTGCGGAAGAGTTCTAGCGCAAAAAGTCTTCCACAAGAGCATGTCTACACTGGCATGTGCTTTTGCACAAGAGCATCTGTGGCAGTGTGGACGCTCTCTTGCACAAGAAAGCTCTGATGGCCATTTTAGCCATAGGGGTTTCTTGCACAAGAAATTCAAGTTGCCTGTCTACACTGCCGTTATGTGCAAGAGAGTTTATTCCTCATGGGGAGAGGAAAAATTCTTCTGGAAGAAGCCCTGTTTTCTGAGGCTGTACTGTAAATTTACTTGCTCAAGACCGTGCGTGCAGTGTAGACACCCGGCAAGTTTTTGGCAAGAACAGCTGTTCTTGAGCAAGAAGCCGCCAGTTTAGATGTAGCCTAAGTTCCATTATTTTATTTTGTGCTCCTCTGTTTGGGAAATGTTCCCTGTTTGTCTGTTTGAATACAGTAAGTTCCATTATTTTATTTTGTGCTCCGCTAGGATACACCCCCTTTTTTGACTTGCCTGTAAACTAAATAGTCCCAGAAATGCAGGAATTATTGGTGCATGGAATACCTTCCAAGATAGCATTGACATTAGCATAATCCATTTTTCTTCATGATGAAAATGAAAATGTTTCAATCTGTGAAGAGTGACCGATCTGATTAAACCATGAAAACAGACTTCTATTGTGATTTTAGAGTCTGATATTAACATTGTTTCTCCACCTAGGAAATTGTACTGCAACCATCACCCTAGACCCTGGGCACATGCAGAAAATCAGCGGAACATACAATACATGGAGGAGACATCGTTATTCTTGAGAGGTACAAAACTTCTGCCTTATCCCATGTCAGATTCCAACATAAGTGACTTCACCAACCCCTCCACCTTCATCCTGCTGGGCATTCCTGGCCTAGAGATGGCCCATGTCTGGATCGCCATCCCCTTCTGTGCCGTGTACGCCATCGCCATCTTGGGGAACCTCACCATCCTGTTCATTGTGAAGACAGAGAGAAGCCTCCATGAGCCCATGTACTATTTCGTCTGCATGCTGGCCATCAGCGATCTTGTCCTGTCCACATCCATCCTACCCAAAATACTGAGCATCTTCTGGTTCAATTCCAGGGAGATAAATTTCACAACTTGTCTCACCCAAATGTACTTCATTCATTGCTTCACAGTGATGGGGTCTGGGATTTTTGTGGCCATGGCTTATGATCGCTACGTGGCCATCTGCCATCCCCTGAGACATTCCACCATCCTGACAAACTGGGTGGTGGCCAAGCTTGGCCTGGTCGTGGTGCTGCGCAGCATAATACTCATTCTGCCCCATCCCTTGCTGGCAAGGCAGTGGCCGTATTGCAGAACCAACATCATCCCCCACTCGTACTGCGAGCACATGTCTGTGGTGAAGCTGGCCTGTGCCGACATCCGTGTCAGTAGTTACTACGGCCTCTCTGTCGCATTCCTGGTAATTGGTGCGGACGTGTTTTTTATCACTGTGTCCTATACCCAGATCCTCAGGGCCATCTTCAGACTCTCCACCAAGGACGCCCGGCTCAAGACTTTTGGGACCTGCAGCTCCCACCTCTGTGTCATTTTAGCTTCTTATATCCCTGCTCTCTTCTCCTTCCTCACACACCGATTTGGCCAAAATGTGCCCCTGTATTTCCATGTTCTTTTCGCCAACGTGTACATCCTGGTGCCCCCCATGCTAAACCCCATCATCTATGGCATGAGGACCAAACAGATCCGGGACAGGCTGCTCCACCTCTTTACTGATAAAGGCAACTAAAGTATTCTTCTTATCTTGGGATATCAGACTGATCTGCACAGTTAGCCAACTTGGCTCTCTCTCCTGAATCACTTAATGGATGATCGGAGAGACAATAAACCCAACACTGACCTGATTGTTCTGGGCCAGCAGGACAAACTGAGGAACGTACACTTCACTGGGCTGCCTCCTTTCTAATTATAGACCCCCCCAAAAAAACCCTTTGCCCCATCCCGTCTCCTAAGGTTGCTTCCTTGCTCTGTTCCTTCTGTGTAAAGCCCCATCCATGTCCCTTGCTCTTCTCTTCTCCTTCCCTGTTGCTCATTTAGTTTTGTTTAGCTCGCCTCCCACTAGCTTCCAGGGAGGCATTTCAACTTCATCACAGCTGCTCCTGCTCAGGCTCTTGAACATGTTAGTTGTTGGTAAATAATTTAGCAGTTAGCTGCCAGGAAGACTGTCTATAATCCCTAAAAAAAGAATTGAAATTAAATAAATAAGAGGTCCACTAATCTGTACTATTAGTATGATCTGACATCTTGTGACAAGTCATTTAAAGACACTGGTTACGTATAGTATTTGAGGCTATATCTTCACTGTATATTTTTCTGGGATATCTCTGGTATCCCAGAAAAAAACCACCACATCCAGGGAATGTATGTGCTCTTCCATTTGCTTTTTTTGCAGAAGTGCAAACGTGCTCTTTCGGAAGCCCTACCTTCCTCATTCCATGAGAAAGAAGGGATCTTTCTAAAGAAGGGGATTTTCCAAAATTTGGCCCAGTGTAGATGGGCCAAGTTTGGAAAAGCCTTTTAGAAAAAAAATTGAAAAAAGCTATGCAAAATGTGGAGCGCATTTTGGGTAGCTTTTTCTGACAAAAAAACCCAACCCTGCAGTCTACACCTGCAGGATGAAGGAGGAGGGGTTGTTGGAGACACTTGTGTTGGAATGTGACAAGGTTTTGGGAAGAAGTTCTCCAACTCCAAGGCAGAATGGTCTCTGATTGTACCGTACCTTCCCCTGACTTCCTTAAGTGCTCAGACCCTAGGACGATGGTTGCGGTGCAGATGCCTGCAATTAGAGGAAATGTGAATATGAGACAAGCAAACAAAGAAAAAACACCTTTGAAAGCCAGAAAGAAATACCTCGGAACGTCTTCCTATGGGGTAATCCCAGGCTCTTTAGCACTCCCTTCAGAATGACCTTGGAAACAAACTGTAATTTCTTAATAGGGGATCTTCAGTCTCAAACACATGTGCTCAGAACCTCCTGCTTTTTCTAAGGACACAGGAGTCAGATCGTAGTCTTAAAAAAGTGATTTTATTAACAAAATAAAGAAGGCACATCTGGTAATGTGTATTCGCTTGCTAGGCATTACAGAGCAACTAAAAAAGGACTAAAGCACAGGGAATTGCTTCCCTGGGATTCAGTTTCAGTTCCAGTGTACAGGGGAGTTAGAACAGGGGCCAACTCAGAAGGGGAAAATCCAGTGCTGGGGAGCACAGGAAGATGTCGGAGGAAGCTGTGTCCCTGACCTCCCAGACAGGAGCAGTCACACAACCGACTTCTCAGGCACAGGGAGTGGGGTGACCCAGAAGATGAAAAATATAGATTAGAGAAATACACACTTGGACTGTTACGGAGATGGACGTAGGGGACAGACGTGTTGAGAGTCTCTGCATTAGGTTAGGAGGGGTAAAAAACAAGGGTGATGACAAGTTAGGAATCTATTTTAGACCATTGAACCAGGAAGAGGAGGTGGATGTGTCTTTTTTTAAAAACAATTAACATAATCATGTGAAGCACAGAACTTGGTGGTGAGCGGGGACTTCTACTGCCTGGACATCTGTTGGGAAAGTAACACAGCAGGGCACAGATTGTCCAACATGTTCTTGGGATGCATTGGGACATCGTTTGTTTCAGAACGTGGAGAAAGCTACTATGGGACAACTGTTCTAGGATTGATTTTAACAAGTAGAGAGGAACTAGTGACAATTTGAAAGGGGAAGGCAACTTGGGTGAAAGTGACCATGAAATCCTAGAGTTCATGATTCTAAAGAACGGTAGAAGAGAGAATAGCAAAAAGACAATAGATTTCAGGAAGGCAGATGTTAGTAAACCCAGAGAGCTGGTAAGTAAAATCCCATGGTCAAGCAAGATGAAGAGGAAATCCAATTGAAGTCAGTAGGGAGTTTTTCCAAGGGCCATTTATAAAGGCATCAGAGCAAACTTCCATTGAAAAGAAAAGATAGGAAGTCTGGCAAGAGACCACTCTGGCTTAACCAGCAGTCCTTGAATGATCTAAAAATCACAAAGGAGTCCTATAAAAAGTGGAAACTAGGTCAAGTTACAACGGAATAACATAAACAAATCACAGATGTGTGGGGGCAAGATTAGAAAGGGGAAGATGTAAATCAGGACAATCTAACTAGAGACATATTATATACAAATATATTTAAAGCACAAGGAAAACCAAGGGATGCGTGGGCCCATTGCTGAGTGAAGGGGAAAAACAATAATATGAAATGTGGAAATGGCAGTTGTGAATGCTGGAGAAAAGGAAGTGGGTTCAGAAGTTAAAAAAGAAAAGAAAACTTAGATGTCTTCAAGTCACTAGCCCATGATGAAATGCATCCTAGAATACTCAAGGAGCTGCTAGAGGAAGTATCTGAGCCTTTAGCTATCACCTTTGAAAAATCATGGAAGTTGGCAGAGATTCCAGAGGACTGGAAAAGGGCCAATCTAGTGCCCATCTATAAAAAGGGAAATAAGAACAACCCAGGAAACTACAGACCAGTTAGTTTAATTTCTGTGCCAGGAAAGATAATGTAGCAAGTAGTTAAGGAAATCATCTGTAAACATCTGGAAGACAATAAGGTGACAGATAACAGCCAGCATGGATTTATAAAGAACAAATCATGTCAAACCAATCCGATAGCTTTCGTTGATAGGATAACGAGTCTTGTGGATAAGGGAGAAGTGGTAGATGTGGTTTACCTAGACACTAGTAAGGCATTCAATATGGTCTTGAATGACCTTCTTATCAATAAGCTAGGCAAATACAACCAGATGGGGCTCTTATAAGGTGGGTGCATAGCTGGCTGACTAACCATTTTCAGAGAGTAGTTTTCAGTGGATCCTAGTTGTGCGGGAAGGGTATAACAAGTGGGGTGCTGCAGAGATCAGTTTAGGGACCATTTCTGTTCAATATCTTCATCAACGACTGAAACAACAGCACAGAGAGAGTGCTATAATGTTTTGGATGATCCCAAGCTGGGAGGGGTGGCAAGTGCTTTGGAGAAGAGTGTCAGAATTCAGAATGATCTGCAGAAACTGGAGAAGCAGGCTGCAGTTAATACATGCATTTTATATTTGACCAAACACAGTGTGTTTTGATAGTTATACTTGGGCTATCTGCTGAGGAACAGACCTGATGCCTCCTCTTTCCCAAGTACGTGCCATGTGCGCTGTGGGGAGGGGATTGCTCTACCTCTGGCCAGCACTCTCCTTTTATTGTTTCAATTCTGTGCACAGACACATGTGAACTGGGCAGCAAAGGCTTGTTCACATTAGAACAGACGTATTCGCACTCTGGTGGAAGCCCCAAGTTGGTTCATGAGCCCATTTCAGTGGGGTTGCCAGGGCTGAGTTGGATTTGTGGGGATACAGGCTGAAGCCTGCGTCCCTCCGCCTGAGGCCAAATCCAGAGCCTGAGCGCCTCAGTCTTTGGCAGCTCAGCTCATGTTCGAGGACCCCTGCACAGTATGGGAAGGTGGACAGCCCTCAGTGGAGAAAGAGCAGCTTAAGAACTCAAGTTGCAATGGGGGAGGTCTAGGTTGGATATTAGGAAAAACAGTTTCCCTAGGAGGGTGGGGAAGCCCTGGGCTGGGTTTCCTAGGGAGGGGGTGGAATCTCCATCCCTAGAGGTGTTGAAGTCCCGGCTTGACAAACCCCTGGCTGGGTTGATTGAGTTGGGGTTGGTCCTGATTTTAGTAGGGAGATTGGACTTGATGACTCCTGAGGTCTCTTCCAATTTTAGGATTCTAGGATTCTATGAGTTTCCCTCCCCTCAGCACATCGGTTCCCTCCAAGCTGACGAGGGAAATAGTGGTTTCTTCTTCTCTTGGCGTATGTGTAGGCGACATGACTCTACCGACAGAGGCATGTAAATTAGACTACCCGATATAGTCAATGAAGTGGGGATTTAAATATCCCCACTTCATTAAAATCAAAATGGCCACCACGCTGTGCCGGCTCAGCTGGTCGTTGGCACAGCACGGCAGTCAAGATGCAGATCAGTCAAGAGGGAACACCTTTGACGACCGCTCCCTTATGCCTCATGAAACAAGGTTTACAGGAGCAGTCGACAAAGGCTTCTCCTGTCGACCGATCTGCATCTTGACTGCCGTGCTGTGCCGACAATCAGCTGAGCCGGCACAGCGCGGTGGCCATTTTGATTTTAATGAAGCGAGGGATATTTAAATCCCCGCTTCACTGACTATGTTGGATAGTCTAATTTGCATGCCTCTGTCAGCAGAGGTATTTAGTGTAGACATACCCTTGGTGTCTCCAGTGGGGAATGTTTGTTGGTCCAAAGCTCGCTCTCATGCCATTCTGGGGATCTGCCGTATGCAGAGGGAAGGAGCATGGAGCTGTGAGATTAGATAACGGTCTCTTGGGGACTGACAGGCTCCAGATCTCTGCACACCTCAGTGCACCACATAGAGCAGCCTCTGAAATTCCACGTGTCACCTGCTTGAACGCCAGTTCCAACAGCGAGGGCGGGGAGGGAGCCTGACCCAGGGGGAGCAGCTCAAACATGCAAAGTTGCCGCCAAGGCCAGCACATTAGCCCTGCAGGGCTGGGGTGGGTGTGGCAGTGACATCACAAGGGCCTTTTGCAGCACCTCAGCTGATTGGTCCAAGAAGGTTGGGAGGTGGTGACATCACAGAGAGTCCATGGCAATGGCCAGGTGGGACAGGCTGCAGGGAGGGGCCATGTCAGAGTCCCTGCTGCAGCCAGAAACCCTTTCGAGGTCTCCCTGGAGGGAAAGAGCACAGTTCCCATTCAGGTACGTGCGCAGGAGCAGACAGCTGCACGTCAGCTAAGAGAGGGACACCCCTGCAGAGAACGTGAGCGCCTCACAGAGGGGAGCCACCGGGTCATGAGCGGGCAGGATACATCCAGCTTTTGCATTGTTGGACTCCCTGGAAGGATGTGGGGTTGGTCCAGGGCCATGACAACTCTGGGATCAGATCCCCCTCTCCTGGCTATTGTCCTCAGAATCCTAGAACACTAGGACTGGCAGGGACCTGCAAAGATCATCAAGTCCCTCACGGCAGGACCAAGCACCCTCTAGACCAACCCTGATCGATGTCGTAAACCTCCTGCTCTAAAATGTCTCCAGTGATGGAGAATCCACAACCCCCCAGGCAATTTCTTCCAGCGTTTCACCCCCCTGAAATGGGGAAGGAATGAACCGAGACGCAGAGAGCAAACCCAATGCCCACACTCATCTCCTGCTTGTGGGGGCCCCCTTGTACAACAGCAGCTGGAGGGGTACAGCGAGCCCTCAGCCCAAAGGACAAGGCCCTGCCCTCTATCCATAGGAACATTCGCTCGGTGCTTTTACTAAGTGTGTCCCCCACGGCGACCCCAGTGCCGGTGCTGTGTGGGCAGGTGAGGGAGTGGGAGCGAAGTGGAATTCAGAGTTCACCCCTCCCAGGACCGGGGAGCCCCACACTCTGGTGGGTCCTGGAACCTCAGATTCCCTGTGAGAGGATGGTGACGGCCTGGGCTGCCTCTCCTAGCCTCTCCCCTGCCTCCTGCCCAAGGAATATTCCTGCTAGAGCGGGAGTCTGTTTCCCTCCCGTCTTCATGGAGAGACAATCGTTCAGGCAGGGCAGGCAGGACTCCTGTGGTCTGCCTGTCACCCTGCCACTCAGTCTGTGTGATGTTTACAGGTCACCTCTGCCGGTGCCTCAGTTTGCCCATCTGTGTGCACAGTCACTTCTCCTCGCTGGGTGTTTTCAATATTTTAAATACAAGACACTAAAGAGGAGAGGTTAGTTCCAGGTGGGACTTGCTGATCTCTCTGCGCCTGCGGAAAGGGCTCATATCCCCACTCACCTATTGCCCTACTGACCCTCTGTCTGCTGCCCACCCAGCCATTGTGGCTGTCGTAGGGCATCAGGCCCTCTGCAGATCTAGGCATTAGCCTTTATTTCCTTGCTAATAAACTCTACTTTTCAACTACACAAACACAGGTCCTCTGTGACTTGGCCCAGAGCCCAGGAGTTCTCCTCTCCCTGTGGGAATGGCCCTTAACTGCTGTTTACACTGAAAACTTGATGAAAAGCGCAGACGCCCAGACGGACTAGGCTCCAGGCTGTTTGCATCCAGATGCCCCTTCTCCCCCAGAGGCTGAGCGACACCCCCAGAGCTGCGTTATAAACAGTTCTCACCCCAGTCTTGGTTCTCAGCACAGGAGACTGCTGCCAACGCTGGGCTGAGAGAGGTGCAGGACGCAGCTGCCTGAGGGGGTTTCCAGGGAAGACACGTCCCTCTCAGCGCTCACAGGTACCAGCTCTAGCTGAGGGGCTCCCCTGCCCCACAGCCCCAGGGCAAGTTTGGCATCATGGGATGCACAGTCACTCTGTGCCCTTTCCACTCCGTGCAGGTGTTAAGCATCACAGGGGTCATGTCACAGTTTCTGAATTTGCTCCAGTATCACTGGCCAAAATGTCCCTCTTTTCTGTGCCCCCGACCCACCTGAGCCAATGTGCTCCAGCCCCAGGCTGGCTGCATTCCAGTGGCTCAGTGGACCCCTCAGGGCAAAGACTCTTGGCAGGTGCAGAACAAAACAACCCGCTTCTGGGATCCTGGCCTGTGCTTTGTCCAGCTTGCACTGCGGCAAAACTCGCCTTGGAGTGAGAACGGAGCAGGGACCCGAGGAGCCAGCTGTGTGTTAGTGCACAGACCCGCTCTCCCCCTCCTCCGGCATCTCAAGGCTCTGGCTGTTAACTGGGGGAGGAGGAGCTCTTACCTTCATTTGAAGAGCAAGCTGAACTGCTACGCCTGAAACTTAAAGGAAAGAAAAAATCAGCTGGGTGGGAATCAGAACCATAGAGCCACAGAGCACTAGAACTGGAAGGGAATTCGAGACGTCATCCAATCCAGTTCCCTCACGGCAGGACCAAGCACCCCTGACAGGCGTCTCTCCACCTGCTCTTAAATATCTCCAGGGATGGACATTCCACAGCCGCCCTAGGCAACTTATTCCAGTGTTTCACCACCCTGACAGGTAGGAAGTTTTTCCTAATGAACAACCTAAACCTAAGCCCATTGCTTCTTGTCCTGTCTTCAGAGGCCAAGGAGAATAATTCCCCCGGTTCTCCCTGTGGCAAACTTTTAGAAACTTGAAAACCGCTGTCATGTCCCCTCTCAGTCTTCTCTTCTCTGAACTAAACAAGCCCAGTTCCTTCAGCTTTCCTCAGAGCTCATGCTCTCTAGACCTTTAAATTTTTGTTGCTCTTCTCCAGACCTTCTCCAATTTCTCCACATCTTTCCTGAAATGTGGTGCCCAGAACTGGACACGATACTCCAACTGGGGCCCAATCAGCGCAGAGAAGAGCAGAAGTCTGACTTCTCGTGTCTAACTCACGACCCTCCAATACTTTGGAAATTTCCGTCCAAATGGTTGTTTGTCAAACATGAAAAGCTGGAATTGACTTTTCCTAACTGAAGGGGTCAGACACTCTGAACTAAAGGCCGTGTCCCTTCCAATAGCCAATCTGTTGGTGAATCCCGCTCAGCTAAGCTCTTTGCTCTTGTAATGTCAGTGGCAAGGAGTTCCACAAACCGTATGTTATTTCTTTTGTCCGTGTTAAATGTTCAGAGTTTCAGGGTAGCTGAAAATTCCCTTGTTCATGTGTTTGCGAGACACAATAAGTATAATGACTGATTGATAGAGTCACAATGCTCAAGATCAGAAGGACGTTTAGCTCATCCAATCTGTCGTCTTGTATAACACAGGCCATTACATTTCACCCAGTTATTCCAGTATTTGTGTGTGACTTAGATTTGGCCTACAGTAGACTATTGCATCACTGAATCATAGAGCCATAGGGCAAGAAGGATCCATAAGGATCATCTAATCCCACTCCCTGTTCAGTTGCAGTATGTATTAGGACTAAAGCATCCAGGACAGACATCTAGCCAGGCTCCTCTTGAAACTCTACAGCAAAGGAGATCCCCCCAATGCCTGAAGTCGCTGTTCCATTCTCGTCCTGTTCTTGCCATTTTTACTGAGATTTCATCTATTTGTGAAATTGAACCCATGGTCCCATGCGATCTCCACAGAGGTAAGACAAAACACCTTTTATTCATATTTATGGCAACTTTTCAAGAATCTGAAGGCCACTGTCAATCTCAGTCTCTTTTCCAAACAAAACGTATCCCCTTCCTTCAGCCTTTGCTCACATGGTTTTTATTGCATCTCTTGGAGCATCTTCGTCTTTCACCTCTGGATCCTTTCCGGTTTCACAACATCTTTTCTATATATCCTTGACCAAAACTTCCAGCAGGGGCCTAGGCAGCATTGGGTAGAGCATTAGTATAACCTCCCATGACTTGAATGCTGTGCCTTTGCTAAGGCAACCAAAAATGGCATTTACTGTTTTTGCAAAAGCATAAAAATCCACAACTCTGAGAGATCTCGATATGTCCCCTGAATCCTGGAGTAGCCAGCGGGAAGCCAATGGAAGAATTCTTCCGTTGACCTAGCGACCGCTTCTTGCAGCACTGACGCATTATGGCAGCATGTTGTAAGTAGCTTTGTGCGTGTAGACGAGCCCCCAAGCAGATCTTCCTGAAAAGCAGTCAGTCTGGATCAGCAGAGACGGGAATATGAACGATCCATGAGTTGCCTCTGTGCTTTGTTCTAATGGTTACTAGCTCTCATTGCTAAACATTTGGCCCCGATTTCCACCTGGAATTGGTCTGGCTTCTCTCTGCAGCCACTGGGCCTTGGTCTGCCTTTATCTGCTAGATCACAGAACCTGCCATTACTGGCTCTTTACTCTCCATGAATGTGTCTTCTGGACATCTATTTATGCTGGTGCATAGGTGAAGTTCTTGAAGCATCTCTCTCTGTCCAGCATTTTCTCCAGCCCTGACTCATTTTTGTCACTCTTTCATGCATCCTCCCCAATTTTTAACATCCCTTTAGAAATGTGGAACCTAGGACAACACACAGTGCCATGTGCAGAGGTAACATCCTTGCCCTGCTCCAACTTGCCACACCCCTATTTAGGCACCCAGGGATCCCGTCTGCTTCTTTGGCGTAAGCATCACCCTAGGAGCTCACAAGAACCTCATACAATGAGGTTTAAGTTATTTCGAGAAAAGGGATTTCTCTCAAAATAACGCTGCTACATTGGGCGTTTTCTTTTCACAATAATGCGATTTCAAAATGGGAGTCAGATGTGATTTTGCTAACTAAGCACGGGATATTTAAATCCCGTGCTTCGTTAGGAATTTCGGAACACTACGTTTGCATCCCTATCTCAAGTGTAGACATACCCTAAGTGAACAGAGAATGTTTAGTTAGACATGACCAGGTTGTGTTCTTTGTTTTTAGTTTTGTTAAACTCTTCTGTGCTAACCTCCCTCCCCCTCACTGTAACTGAAACTTAATCCCAGAGAAAGAATTCTCTGTGCTTTAATACTTGTTCTTCAGTTGCTTTATAATACCTGGCAACCAAGTCCGCTTTACCAAATATGTCGTCTTTGTTTGGTTCATAAAGTCACCTTTTTAAGACTATGATCTGACTCCTGTGTCCTAGAAGTGAAATGAGTCTCACACTCTGTTACTTCTTTTGGAATCAAGAAGAAAATTGTTTATTAACACAACAATGTTTTCTGCAGCGTTAACAAGTTTCCTCTCCCCGCAAGGAGTTGCCCAAATGTTTTCTCTGGTTTCCTTTCATAGAATCATAGAATCATAGGGCTGGAAGAGACCTCAGGAGTCATTGAGACCAGCCTGCTGCCCAAAGCAGGAACAATCCCAACTAATCAACCCAGCCAGGGCTTTGTCGAGCTAAGACTTAAAAGCGTCTAGGGATGGAGATTCCACCGCCTTCCTAGGTAACCCATTAAAGTACTTCCTGACCCTCCTAGGGAACTAGTTTTTCTTAAAATCCAGCCTAGACATTCCCCCCTGTAATTTGAAACGATTGCTCCTTGTTCTGCCATCCGTCACTCCTGAGACCAGCCTCTCTCCATCCTCTTTGGAACCTCCCTTCAGGAAGTTGAAGGCTGCTCTCAAATCCCCCCCACTCTTTGTCATGATTATGGAGTTTAGCCAGCATCCTGGGGATTAAGGGGTTAACTACACCTAGCCAGGTGGAGTGAGCAGTAGGAATGTAGGTGGGACTTTCAAACTGGGACAAAGGAATTTGGGTTTTTTCCTTTCCCTTTTTGTCTCTCTGGGTGAGTCCTCTGCAGCTACAGGGAGGGACAAGCATGTCTCTCCCTCTCTCTCCAAGAAACAATTGAAATAAAAATATTAAGCGAATCAACATGTTCCATAGAATCGCTATGGATAGAAATTCCATGCTCCAATAATAAGAAATTAGCAATAGGGATATATTACCGACCACCTGACCAGGACAGCGATACTGACATTGAAACGCTGAAGGAGATTAGAGAGGCTACCAAAATAAAGAACTCTATAGTAATGGGGGATTTTAATTACCCCCATATTGACTGGATACATGTCACCTCAGGAAGAGAAGCGGAGATAAAATTTCTCAATGGCTTAAATGACTGCTTCTTGGAGCAGCTAGTGCAGGAACCCACAAGGGGAGAGGCAATTCTCGATTTAGTCCTGAGTGGAGTGCAGGATCAGGTCCAGGATATAACCGTTACCGGACCGCTTGGGAATAGTGACCATAATATAATAACATTCAACATTCCTGTGGTGGGAAGAACACCTCAGCAGTCCAGCACTCTGGCATTTAATTTCAAAAAGGGGAATTACACAAAAATGAGGAGGTTAGTTAAACAGAAATTAAAAGGCACAGTGACTAGAGCAAAGTCCCTGAAAGCTGCATGGAAACTTTTTAAAGACACCAGAATAGAGGCCCAACTTAAATGTATACCCCAAATTAAAAAACATAGCAAGAGACCTAAAAAAGAGTCACCGTGGCTTAACCACCATGTAAAAGAAGCAGTGAGGGACAAAAAGGAATCTTTTAAGAAGTGGAAGTCCAATCCTAGTGAGATAAGTAGACAGGAACATAAACACTGTCAAATCAAGTGTAAAAATGCAATAAGAAAAGCAAAAAAAGATTTTGAGGAACAGCTAGCCAAAAACTCAAAAAGAAATAACAAAATGTTTTTTAAGTACATTAGAAGCAGGAAGCCTGCTAAAAAACCTGTGGGTCCCCTAGATGATTGAGCTATAAAAGGAGCAATCAAGGACGATAAAGCCATTGCGGAGAAACTAAATGATTTCTTTGCTTCAGTCTTCATGGCTGAGGACGTTGGGGAGATTCCTGAATCTGCACCGTCCTTTGTGGGTGATGAATCTGAGGAACTGTCCCGGATTGAAGTGCCATTAGAGGAGGTTTTGGAACAAATAGAAAAACTTAATGTTAACAAATCTCCGGGACTGGATGGCATTCATGCAAGGGTTCTAAAAGAACTAAAATGGTAAATTACTGAGCTATTATCTGTAGTTTGTAACCTATCCTTTAAATCGGCTTCCGTACCTAATGACTGGAAGGTAGCTAACGTGACACCAATATTTAAAAAGGGCTCTAGAGGCGATCCTGGCAATTACAGACCGGTAAGTCTAACTTCAGTACCGGGCAAATTAGTCGAAACAATAGTAAAGAATAAAATTGTGAAGCATGTAGAAGAGCATAATTTATTGAACAAAAGTCAACATGGTTTCTGTAAAGGGAAATCCTGTCTTACTAATCTGTTAGAGTTCTTTGAAGGGGTTAACAAACATGCGGACAAGGGGGATCCAGTAGATATAGTATACTTGGATTTTCAGAAAGCCTTTGACAAGGTCCCTCACCAAAGGCTCTTGTGTAAATTACATGGCCATGGGATAAGAGGGAAGATCCTTTCTTGGATTGAGAACTGGTTAAAAGCCAGGAAACAAAGGGTAGGAATAAATGGTAAATTTTCAGATTGGAGAGGGGTAACTAGTGGTGTCCCCCAAGGGTCAGTCCTGGGACCAATCCTTTTCAACTTATTCATAAATGATCTGGAGAAAGGGGTAAGCAGTGAGGTGGTAAAGTTTGCAGATGATACAAAACTGTTTAGGATAGTCAAGACAGAAGCAGACTGTGAGGGACTCCAAGAAGATCTCACCAAACTGAGTGATTGGGCAACAAAATGGCAAATGAAATGTAATGTGGATAAATGTAAAGTAATGCACATCAGGAAAAATAACCCCAACTATACGTACAGTATGATGGGGGCTAATTTGGCTACGACAAATCAGGAAAGGGATCTTGGAGTTATCGTGGACAGTTCTCTGAAAACTTCCATGCAGTGTGCAGCGGCGGTCAAAAAGGCAAATAGGATGCTGGGAATTATTAAGAAACGGATAGAAAATAAGACCCAGAATATCTTACTGCCCCTGTATAAAACTATGGTACGCCCACATCTTGAATACTGTGTACAGATGTGGTCTCCTCACCTCAAAAAAGATATTTTGGCCTTGGAAAGGGTTCAGAAAAGGGCAACTAAAATGATGAGGGGTTTGGAACGGGTCCCATATGAGGAGAGGTTAAAGCGACTGGGACTTTTCAGTTTAGAAAAGAGGAGACTGAGGGGGGATATGATAGAGGTCTGTAAAATCATGAGTGGTGTGGAGAGGGCTGATAAAGAAAAGTTATTTATTAGTTCCCATACTAGAAGAACTAGAGGACACCAAATGAAATTAATGGGCAGCAGGTTTAAAACTAATAAAAGAAAGTTCTTCTTCACACAGCGTGTAGTCAACCTGTGGAACTCCTTGCCAGAGGAGACTGTGAAGGCTAGGATTATAATAGAGTTTAAAGAGAAGCTAGATAATTTCAGGGAGGTTAGGTCCATAAAAGGCTATTAGCCAGGGGATAAAATGGTGTCCTTGGCCTCTGTCTGTCAGAGGCTGGAGAGGGATGGCAGGAGACAAATCGCTTGATCATTGTCTTCGGTCCACCCTCTCTGGGGCACCTGGTGCTGGCCACTGTCGGCAGACAGGATACTGGGCTAGATGGACCTTTGGTCTGACCCAGTACGGCCGTTCTTATGTTCTTATGTTCTTATGTTCATTTTCTGTAAGTAGGGTAAAGTGTAAGTAGTTTCGTTAGGCTTTATTGTTTTAAGGGTTGGGTATGGGATCTGATATCTGGCACTGCTTAAGAGATGTTTGGCTTCTCTTTTTAACTAAGTTCTAGCCCATGGTGTAATTCCTCCATGAGTATATTTTGTTACCTTTCCGTCTGATCCTTATGCTTGCAACTGGAATATTGTTGTAATAATAAAAGTTTTCTCCTTTCTTTTTATTAACCTGGCATTGGTTACTTGTGTGATCTGATTTTTATAACAGGGGTGAGATTTCCCAAATGATCTTCCCCCTAATGTCTTTATTAATATTTGGGTGGTGACAGTGGAAGTTCTATTCCCAAAATCTAGGGTTTTAAGATTTTGGAGGAAGTTTTATACCAAAGCCTGGTAGATAAGGCTTTGGGGTACACTTGCTGGCCCCCACTTCTGCATTTATCATGCTTGAGTGGGGAAGAAGCCATGACACTCTCCTCTTTTGCAGACTAAATAAGCCCAAATCCCTCAGCCTTTTCTCATAGGTTATGTGCTCCAGCCCCCTAATCATTTTGGCTGCCCTCCACCAGACCCTCTCCAATACAACCACACCCTTTCTGTAGCGGGAGCCCCAAAACTGTACTCCAGATGTGGTCTCACCAGAGCCAAATAAAGAGGAATAATCACTTCTCTAGACCTGCTGGCAATGCTGCTTCTAATGCACCTAATATTCCATTCGCCTTCTTGGCTACAAGGGCGCCCTGTTGACTCATATCTAGCTCCTCATCCACTGTAACCCACAGGGCCTTTTCTGCAGAACTACTACTCAGCCAGTCGCTCCCCAGCCTGTAACGCTGCTTGGGATTCTTCCGTCTGAAATGCAGGACTCTGCACTTGTCCTTGTTGAACCTGTCAGATTTCTTTTGGCCCAATCCTCTAATCTGCCCAGGTCACTTTGGACTCTATCCCTGCCCTCCAGCATATCTACCTCTCCTCTTAGCTTAGTGTCATCTGCAAACTTGCTGAAAATGCAATCCATCACCTCATCCAGTTTACAAATAAATATGTTGAACAAAACCGGCCATAGAACTGATCCTTGAGGCACTCTGCTAGAAACCGACTGCCAACCTGACATCGAGCTGTTGATCACTACCCATTGGGCCCAACAGTCTAGCCAGCTTTCTACCCATCTCACAGTCCATTTATCTAATCCATATTCCCTTAACTTGCTGGCAAGAATATTGTGGGAGACCATATCAAAAGCCTTGCTAAAGTCAAGGTCTATCATATCCACTGACTTTCCCGTATCCACAGAGCCAGTTACCTTTTGTTCTTAATACATTTAATTTTTCGGTCTATGTTGAAAGTCCCCATCAGTTTCTCTGAAATTTTGCTTCAGGGTTGAAGAATTAAACATTTTGAAGCAGTATCTGTCTGTACATGTTACTCTTTGGGAAATGTTCTCTGTTTGTCTGTTTGAATACAGTACGTTCCAATATTTTATTTTATGCTCCACTATTATACACCCCCTTCTTTGACTTGCCTCTGAACTAAACAGACCCAGAGGAGCAGTAATTATTGATGCATGGAATACCTTCCAAGATGGCATTGACATTAGCAGAGTCAGTTATACATAATCCATTTTTCTTCATAATGAAAATGAAAATGTTTCAATCTGTGAAGAGTGACCGATCTGATTAAACCATGAAAACAGACTTCTATTGTGATTAGAGTCTGATATTAACATTGTTTCTCCATCTAGGAAATTGTACTGAAACCATCACCCTAGACCCTGGGCACATGCAGAAAATCAGCGGAACATACAATACATGGAGGAGACATCGTTATTCTTGAGAGGTGCAAAACTTCTGCCTTATCCCATGTCAGATTCCAACATAAGTGACTTCACCAACCCCTCCACCTTCATCCTGCTGGGCATCCCTGGCCTGGAGACAGCCCATGTCTGGATCTCCATCCCCTTCTGTGCCATGTACGCCATCGCCCTCTTGGGGAACGTCGCCATCCTGTTCATCGTGAAGACAGAGCCGAGCCTCCATGAGCCCATGTATTATTTCCTCTGCATGCTGGCCATCACCGATCTTGTCCTATCCACATCCATCCTGCCCAAAATACTGAGCATCTTCTGGTTCAATTCCAGGGAGATAAATTTCACAGCTTGTCTCACCCAGATGTACTTCATGCATTGCTTCACAGTGATGGGGTCTGGGATTTTTGTGGCCATGGCTTATGATCGCTACGTGGCCATCTGTGATCCCCTGAGACATTCCACCATCCTGACAAACTGGGTGGTGGCCAAGCTTGGCCTGGTCCTAGTGCTGCGCAGCATAATACTCATTCTGCCCCATCCCTTGCTGGCAAGGCAGTGGCCATATTGCAGAACCAACATCATCCCCCACTCGTACTGCGAGCACATTGCCGTGGTGAAGCTGGCCTGTGCTGACATCCGCGTCAGTAGTTACTACGGCCTCTCTGTGGCATTCCTGGTAACTGGTTTGGATGTGTTTTTTATCGCTGTGTCCTACACCCAGATCCTTAGGGCCATCTTCAGACTCTCCACCAAGGACGCCCGGCTCAAGACTTTTGGGACCTGCAGCTCCCACCTCTGTGTCATTTTAGCTTCTTATATCCCTGCTCTCTTCTCCTTCCTCACACACCGATTTGGCCAAAATGTGCCCCCGTATTTCCATATTCTTGTTGCCAACGTGTACATCCTGGTGCCCCCCATGCTAAACCCCATCATCTATGGCATGAGGACCAAACAGATCCGGGACAGGCTGCTCCATCTCTTTACTGATAAAGGCAACTAAAGTATTCTCCTTATCATGGGATATCAGACTGATCTGCACAGTTAGCCAACTTGGCTCTCTCTCCTGAATCACTTAATGGATGATCGGAGAGACAATAAACCCAACACTGACCTGATTGTTCTGGGCCAGCAGGACAAACTGAGGAACGTACACTTCACTGGGCTGCCTCCTTTCTAATTATAGACCCCCCCAAAAAAACCCTTTGCCCCATCCCGTCTCCTAAGGTTGCTTCCTTGCTCTGTTCCTTCTGTCTAAAGCCTCATCCATGTCCCTTGCTCTTCTCTTCTCCTTCCCTGTTGCTCATTTAGTTTTGTTTAGCTCGCCTCCCACTAGCTTCCAGGGAGGCATTTCAACTTCATCACAGCTGCTCCTGCTCAGGCTCTTGAAAATGTTAGTTTTTGGTAGATAATTTATCAGTTAGCTGCCAGGAAGTTGGTCTATAATCCCTATAAAAAAGAATTGAAATTAAATAAATAAAAGGCCCACTAATCTGTACCATTAGTAGGATCTGACATCTTGTGACAAGTCATTTAAAGACACTGGTTACATATAGTATTTGAGGCTATATCTTCACTGTGGATTTTTCTGGGATATCTCTGGTATCCCAAAAAAATCCCACCACATCCAGGGAATGTACGTGTTCTTCCGTTTGCTTTTTTTGCAGAAGTGCAAACGTGCTCTTTCGGAAGCCCTACCTTCCTCATTCCATGAGGAAGAAGGGATATTCCTAAAGAAGGGGATTTACCAATATTTGGCCCGTTGACGGAGGCATGTAGATTAGCCAGATCGGCAGAGGGAAATGAAGCCGCGATTAAAATAATCGCGGCTTCATTTAAATTTAAATGGCTGCCCTGCTCTGCCGATCAGCTGTTTGTCGGCAGATCGGGGCAGTCTGGACGCACCGCGCCGACAAAGAAGCCTTTCTTGATCGGCACAGGTATGCCTCGTGAAACCAGGTTTACCTGTGCCGATCAAGAAAGGCTTCTTTGTCGGCGCGGCGCGTCCAGACTGCCCCGATCTGCCGACAAACAGCTGATCGGCAGAGCGGGGCAGCCATTTAAATTTAAATGAATCCGCGATTATTTTAATCGCGGCTTCATTTCCCTCTGCCGATCTGGCTAATCTACATGCCTCCGTCGACGGAGGCATGTAGTCTAGACGTACCCTAAATGGACCAAGTTTGGAAAAGCCTCTTAGAAAAAAAATTGAAAAAAGCTATGGAAAATGTGGAGTACATTTTGTGTATCTTTTTCTGACAAAAAAACCCAACCCTGCAGTCTACACCAGCAGGATGAAGGAGGAGGGGTTCTTCAAGTCACTAGGGCCTTGTGACGGGGCAGAAACGCCCCGCACTCCGGAGCGCATGGGAGCCGTATGCCTGGCGGCAAGTGCTTTGGAGAAGAGTGTCAGAATTCAGAATGATCTGCAGAAACTGGAGAAGCAGGCTGCAGTTAATACATGCATTTTATATTTGACCTAACACAGTGTGTTTTGATAGTTATACTTGGGCTATCTGCTGAGGAACAGACCTGATGCCTCCTCTTTCCCAAGTACGTGCCATGTGCGCTGTGGGGAGGGGATTGCTCTACCTCTGGCCAGCACTCTCGCTTTATTGTTTCAATTCTGTGCACAGACGCATGTGAATTGGGCAGCAAAGGCTTGTTCACATTAGAACAGACGTACTCGCACTGTGCTCGGGACCCCATGTTGCTTCATGAGCCCGTTTCAGTGGGGTTGCCAGGGCTGAGTTGGATTTGTGGGGATACAGACTGAAGCCTGCGTTCCTCCGCCTGAGGCCAAATCCAGAGCCTGACAGCCTCAGTCTTTGGCAGCTCAGCTCATGTTCGAGGACCCCTGCACAGTACGGGAAGGTGGACAGCCCTCAGTGGAGAAAGAGAAGCTTAAGAACTCAAGTTGCAGTGGGCGAGGTCTAGGTTAGATATTAGGAAAAACGATTTCCCTAGGAGGGTGGGGAAGCGCTGGGCTGGGTTCCCTGGGGAAGGGGTGGAATCTCCATCCCTAGAGGTGTTGAAGTCCTGGCTTGACAAAGCCCTGGCTGGGTTGATTGAGTTGGGGTTGGTCCTGATTTTAGTAGGGAGATTGGACTTGATGACTCCTGAGGTCTCTTCCAATTTTAGGATTCTAGGATTCTATGAGTTTCCCTCCCCTCAGCACATCGGTTCCCTCCAAGCTGACGAGGGAAATAGTGGTTTCTTCTTCTCTTGGCGTATGTGTAGGCGACATGACTCTACCGACAGAGGCATGTAAATTAGACTACCCGATATAGTCAATGAAGTGGGGATTGAAATATCCCCACTTCATTAAAATCAAAATGGCCACCACGCTGTGCCGGCTCAGCTGGTCGTTGGCACAGCACGGCAGTCAAGATGCAGATCAGTCAAGAGGGAACACCTTTGACGACCGCTCCCTTATGCCTCATGAAACAAGGTTTACAGGAGCAGTCGACAAAGGCTTCTCCTGTCGACCGATCTGCATCTTGACTGCCGTGCTGTGCCGACAATCAGCTGAGCCGGTACAGCGCGGTGGCCATTTTGATTTTAATGAAGCGAGGGATATTTAAATCCCCGCTTCACTGACTATGTTGGATAGTCTAATTTGCATGCCTCTGTCAGCAGAGGTATTTAGTCTAGACATACCCTTGGTGTCTCTAGTGGGGAATGTTTGTTGGTCCAAAGCTCTCTCCCGTGCCATTCCGGGGATCTGCCATATGCAGAGGGAAGGAGCATGGAGCTGTGAGATTAGATAACGGTCTCCTGGGGACTGACAGGCTCCAGATCTCTGCACACCTCAGTGCATCACATAGGGCAGCCTCTGAAATTCCACATGTCACCTGCTTGAACGCCAGTTCCAACAGCGAGGGCGGGGAGGGGGCCTGACCCAGGGGGAGCAGCTCAAACATGCAAAGTTGCTGCCAAGGCCAGCACATTAGCCCTGCAGGGCTGGGGTGGGTGTGGCAGTGACATCACAAGGGCCTTTTGCAGCACCTCAGCTGATTGGTCCAAGAAGGTTGGGAGGTGGTGACCTCACAGAGAGTCCATGGCAATGGCCAGGTGGGACAGGCTGCAGGGAGGGGCCATGTCAGAGTCCCTGCTGCAGCCAGAAACCCTTTCGAGGTCTCCCTGGAGGGAAAGAGCACAGTTCCCATTCAGGTATGTGCGCAGGAGCAGACAGCTGCACGTCAGCTAAGAGAGGGACACCCCTGCAGAGAACATGAGCGCCTCACAGACGGGAGCCACCGGGTCATGAGCGGGCAGGATACATCCAGCTTTTGCCTTGTTGGACTTCCTGGAAGGATGTGGGGTTCGTCCAGGGCCATGACAACTCTGGGATCAGATCCCCCTCTCCTGGCTATTGTCCTCAGAATCCTAGAACACTAGAACTGGCAGGGACCTGCAAAGATCATCAAGTCCCTCGCGGCAGGACCAAGCACCCTCTAGACCAACCCTGATCGATGTCGTAAACCTCCTGCTCTAAAATCTCTCCAGTGATGGAGAATCCACAACCCCCCAGGCAATTTATTCCAGCGTTTCACCCCCCTGACAGTTAAGACATTTTTTCCTCATGTCCAACCTAAACCTCCCTTGTTGCAGTTTCAGCCCATTGCTTCTTGTCCTTTCCTCAGAGGCGAAGGAAAACAATTCTGCCCCCCCTCCTTGTGACACCCTTTCACGTACTTGAAAACCACTATGATGTCCCCACTCAGTCTTCTCCTTTACAAACTAAACAAACTTTTTCAGTCTTCCCACACGGGTCATGGTTTCTAGATCTTAAATCATTCTTGTTGCTCTTCTCGGGACCCTCTCCAATTCTAGCTGAGGGGCTCCCCTGCCCCACAGCCCCAGGGCAACTTTGGCATCATGGGATGCAGAGTCACTCTGTGCCCTTTCCACTCTGTGCAGGCGTTAAGCATCACAGGGGTCATGTCACAGTTTCTGAATTTGCTCCAGTATCACTGGCCAAAATGTCCCTCTTTTCTGTGCCCCCGACCCTCCTGAGCCAATGTGCTCCAGCCCCAGGCTGGCTGCATTCCAGTGGCTCAGTGCACCCCTCAGGGCAGAGACTCTTGGCAGGTGCAGAACAAAACAACCCGCTTCTGGGGTCGTGGCCTGTGCTTTGTCCAGCTTGCACTGCGGCAAAACTCGCCTTGGAGTGAGAATGGAGCAGGGACCCGAGGAGCCAGCTGTGTGTTAGTGCACAGACCCGCTCTCCCCCTCCTCCGGCATCTCAAGGCTCTGGCTGTTAACTGGGGGAGGAGGGGCTATTACTGACATTCAAAGAGCAAGCTGAACTGCTACGCATGAAACTTAAAGGAAAGAAAAAATCAGCTGGGTGGGAATCATAGAACCATAGAGCCACAGAGCACTAGAACTGGAAGGGAATTCGAGACGTCATCCAATCCAGTTCCCTCACGGCAGGACCAAGCACCCCTGACAGGCGTCTCTCCACCTGCCCTTAAATATCTCCAGGGATGGACATTCCACAGACACCCTAGGCAACTTATTCCAGTGTTTCACCACCCTGACAGGTAGGAAGTTTTTCCTAATGTCCAACCGAAACCTCCCTTGCTGCAGTTTAAGCCCATTGCTTCTTGTCCTGTCCTCAGAGGCCAAAGAGAATAATTCCCCCCGTCCTTCCTGTGACAAACTTTTAGGTACTTGAAATCTGCTGTCATGTCCCCTCTCAGTCTTCTCTTTTCCAAACGAAACAAGCTCAGTTTCTTCAGCCTTCCCTGGACCTTCTCCAATTTCTCCACATCTTTCTTTAAATGTTGTGCCCAGAACTGATCACAATATTCCTACTGGGGCCCAATCAGCGCAGAGTAGAGCAGAAGAATGACTTCTTGTGTGTAACTCGCAACCCTCCAATACTTGGACATTTCCATATGATTAAGTTTGTCAAACATAAAAAACTGGAATTGACTTTTCCTAACTGAAGGGGTCAGACACTCTGAACTAAAGGCCGTGTCCCTTACAGTAGCCAATCTGTTAGTGAATCCCGCTCAGCTAAGCTCTTTGCTCTTGTAATGTCAGTGGCAAGGAGTTCCACAGACCGTATGTTATTTCTTTTGTCCGTGTTGAATGTTCAGAGTTTCAGGGTAGCTCAAAATTCCCTTGTTCATGTGTTTGCTAGACACAATAAGTATAAATGACCGATTGATAGAGTCACAATGCTCAAGATCAGAAGGACGTTTAGCTCGTCCAATCTGTCGTCTTGTATAACACAGGCCATTACATTTCACCCAGTTATTCCAGTACTTGTGTGTGATTTAGATTTGGCCTACAGTAGACTATTGCATCGCTGAATCATAGAGCCATAGGGCAAGAAGGATCCATAAGGATCATCTAATCCCACTCCCTGTTCAGTTGCAGGATGTATTAGGACTAAAGCATCCAGGACAGACTCTAGCCAGGCCCCTTTCGAAACTCTACAGCAAAGGAGATTCCCCCAACGTCTGAAGTCGCTGATCCATTCTCGTCCTGTTCTTGCCATTTTTACTGAGATTTCATCTATTTGTGAAATTGAACCCATGGTCCCATGTGATCTCCACAGAGGTAAGACAAAACACCTTTTATTCATATTTATGGCAACTCTTCAAGTCTCTGAAGGCCACTGTCAATCTCAATCTCTTTTCCAAACGAAACGTATCCCCTTCCTTCAGCCTTTGCTCACATGGTTTTTATTGCATCTCTTGGAGCATCTTCATCTTTCACCTCTGGACCCTTTCCGGTTTCACAACATCTTTTCTATATATCCATGACCAAAACTTCCAGCGGAGTCCTAGCCAGCATTGGGGGGAGCATTAGTATAACCTCCCATGACTTGAATGCTGTGTCTTTGCTAAGGCAACCAAAAATGGCATTTACTGTTTTTGCAAAAGCAAAAAAAATCCCCAACTCTGAGAGATCTCGATATGTCCCCTGAATCCTGGAGTAGCCAGCGGGAAGCCAATGGAAGAATTCTTCCGTTGACCTACCGACCGCTTCTTGCAGCACTGACGCATTATGGCAGCATGTTGTAAGTAGCTTTGTGCGTGTAGACGAGCCCCCAAGCAGATCTTCCTGAAAAGCAGCCAGTCTGGATCGGCAGAGATGGGAATATGAACGATCCATGAGTTGCCTCTGTGCTTTGTTCCAATGGTTAGTAACCCTCATTGCTAAACATTTGGCCCCGATTTCCATCTGGAATCGATCTGGCGTCTCCCTGCACTGGGCCTAGCTCTGCCTTTCTCTGCTAGATCACAGAACCTGCCGTTACTGGCTCTTTACTCTCTATGAACGTGTCTTCTGGTCATCTTTTAATGAAGGTGCCTAGATGAAGTTCTTGAAGCATCTCTATCCTGAATTTTTTTTCAGCCCTGTGGCTCTTTCATGCATCCTCCCCAATTTTTCAACGTCCCTTTAGAAATGTGGATCCTAGGATGACACACAGTCACTTTCACCCGTGCCATGTGCTCCTTCCCCTGCTCTAGTTTGCCACACTCCTATTTAGGAATCCAGGGATCCCATCCGCTCCTTTGGCCCAAGCATCGCCCTGGGAGCTCACAAGGAACTGGGTGTTCCCAGTGACCCCTATATACTTTTCTGGATCCCTTTGCTCCATAACACAGTGCCTTTCTCTGTGGCTCAGGCCTGCCTTCTCTGCTTTTAGATGATCAATTTGTATGTGACTGAATTGAAATACTGTGTTTGCATGGGCCCAGCTCACGAAATGCTCCAGATCAATTGATAAGTAACTACTTTGCCAGTCTTGGGTCATCTGCAAAATGTATCTGCAGGGATTTTCTGTTTTCATTCTGCCCTACAGAACGTCGCTGGAAACACCCCCATTTCCTGACAACAGCCATTGACATGTGTCAGTTAGTCCATTTTTAGTCCATTTAACCTATAGTCTACTGATGCTGTATAGTGTCATTATTTTACCTGAATATTTTCCCCTACTAAATCAAATGCCTTAGAGAAACCATGGCTTATTGCATCTCCATGGTTTCCTGATTATGAAAGCTTGTACTCTTATTAAAGGATGAAATCAGGTTTATTTGACAAGATCTGTTTCCCATTAACATTATTGTTGACTTATTACTTATGTTTACAGACCTTTATAAAATCCCATACCAGCCTTTTCATTTTTTATGGATAGGAGGAGTGCTGTTTTTCTGGACATCCCAGTATTCAGTTGGCTGAATTGTCTGGAAGGGTTAACCGCGGAACAGTGAGTATCCAGGAAGTGTGGGCAGGAAGCCAGGAAAGCCAATGGGAAGAGAGTGGGAGAGATTTGAAATGAACCAAGTTTTGCCTGCTTCCGTCTCCTTTGTGTGTGAGTTCAGAGCAGAATCTGGGGAGAGACATGAACCAAACCAGGAATAAAGGCATGGATTTTTCAGTGATATCCATGCCCAAGCAAACACTGAACCCTGTCACAAAGGATACGTAAGTGAACAGAGAATGTTTAGTTAGACATGATCAGGTTCTTTTCTTTGGTTTTAGTTTTGTTAAACTCCTCTGTGCTAACCTCCCTCCCCCGGCACACAGTAACTGAAACTGAATCCCAGGGAAACAATTCTCTGTGCTTTAATACTTTTTCTTCAGTTGCTCTGTAACATCTGGCAACCAAGTATGCTTTACCAAATATGTCTTCTTTGTTTGGTTCATAAAGTCACCTTTTTAAGACTATGATTTCCCATGTCCTAGAAGGCTGGAGGTTCTGTGTGCGCGTGCTTGAGACTGAAGGGCAGCTATTAAGAGATTTGTTTTCAAGTTCTACCCCTGAGGAAGTATTAAAGAGTTTGGGGTGACCCCACAGGAAGAAATACCCAAGTGCATCTTCCTGGGCTCCTAAAGGGTTTTTTTTTTCCAAAGTGCCAGAATTGGGAGCAACCTTAACTTCATTATTCCCTTACTTTCTCAACACATTTTGGAAACTTTTCATTATTTTTAACCATGTAGATTTCACATAGAACTGTTGTAGATAGCATTTATCAACCTCTTTCACTGCTAAGGGTATGGAAAGTATTTCATCGCCTCAGGTGAAATGAGTCTCATACTCATACTACTTCTTTCTGAATCCAAAACAAAACTGTTTATTAACATAACTACCTTTTCTGCAGCAGTAACAAGTTTCCTCTCCCCGCAGGGACTTGCCTAAATGTTTTCTCTGGTTTCTTTTGTTCTTAACAAATGTAATTTTTCTGTCTATGTTGAAAGTCCCCATCAGTTTCTCTGAAATTTTGCTTCAGGGTTGAGGAATTAAACATTTTGAAGCAGTATCTGTCTGTACATGTTACTGTTTGGGAAATGTTCTCTGTTTATCTATATGAATACTTTAAGGCCAAATCAACACTGGAAGCTTCTTGCACAAGAAGGCTGTGTCTACAATGGCCACTTATTCTGGAAAATCAGCAACTTTTCCGGAATAACTTGCCAGCTGTCTACACTGGCCCCTTGAATTTCCGGAAAAGCACTAACGATCTAATGTAAAATCATCAGTGCTTTTCCGGAAAAACTATGCTGCTCCCGTTTGGGCAAAAGTTCTTTTCTGGAAAACTGTTCTGGAAAAGGGCCAGTATAGACAGCAGAGATTTCTTTTCCACAAAAAAGTCCCGATCGCGAAAATGACGATCGGGGCTTTTTTGCGGAAAAGCGCGTCTAGATTGGCACAGATGCTTTTCCGCAAAAAGTGCTGTTCCAGAAAAGCATCTAGCCAATGTAGACGTGCTTTTTCCAAAAATGCTTATAACGGAAAAGTTTTCCGTTTTAACCATTTCTGGAAACTCATGCCAGTGTAGACATAGCCGAACTGTTTTGCGGAAGAGTTCTAGCACAAAAAGTCTTCCACAAGAGCTTGTCTACACTGGCATGTGCTTTTGCGCAAGAGATGTGTTTTGCGCAAGTGCATCTGCAGCAGTGTGGACACTCTCTTGCGCAAGAAAGCTCTGATGGCCATTTTAGCCATAGGGGTTTCTTGCACAAGAAATTCATATTGCCTGTCTACACTGCCATCTTGTGCAAGACAGTTTATTCCTCATGGGGAGAGGAATAATTCTTCTGGAAGAAGCCCTGTTTTCTGATGCTGTACTATAAACTTACTTGCTCAAGACCGCGTGTGCAGTGTAGACATCTGGTAAGTTTTTGCGCAAGAACAGCTGTTCTTGAGCAAGAAGCCGACAGTTTAGATGTAGCCTAAGTTCCATTATTTTATTTTGTGCTCCTCTATTATACACCCCCTTCTTTGACTTGCCTCTAAACTAAACAATCCCAGAGGTGCAGGAATTATTGATCCATGGAGTACATTCCACTATGGAATTCACATTAGTAGAGTCAGTTATACATAATCCATTTATCTTCATAATGAAAATGTCAGTTTTTCAGTCTATGAAGAGTGATTGATTTGCTTCAACCATGAAAACAGACTCCTATTTAGAGTCTCATATTAACATTGTTTTTCCATCTAGGAATTTGCACTTCAATCATCACCCTAAACCCTGGGCACATACAGGAAATCAGCAGAACATACACTACATGGAGGAGACACTGTTCTTCCTGAGAGGTACAAAACTTCCCCCTTATTCCATGTCAGATTCCAACGTAAGTGACTTCACCAACCCCTCCACCTTCATCCTGCTGGGCATCCCTGGCCTGGAGATAGCTCATGTCTGGATCTCCATCCCCTTCTGTGCCATGTACGTCATAACCATTTTGGGGAACTTCACCATCCTGTTCATTGTGAAGCGGGAGCCGAGCCTCCATGAGCCCATGTACTATTTCCTCTGCATGCTGACCATCATTGACCTGGTCCTGTCTACATCCATCCTGCCAAAAACACTGAGCATCTTCTGGTTCAATTCCAGGGAGATAAATTTCACAGCTTGTCTCACCCAGATGTACTTCATGCATTGCTTCACAGGGATGGGGTCTGGGATCTTTGTGACCATGGCTTATGATCGCTATGTGGCCATCTGTGATCCCCTGAGACATTCCACCATCCTGACAAACCGGGTGGTGGTCAAGCTTGGCCTGGCTGTGGTGCTGCGCAGCATAATACTCATTCTGCCCCATCCCTTCCTTGTGAGGCAGTGGCCGTATTGCAGAACCAACATCATCCCCCACTCGTATTGCGAGTACATGGCCGTGGTGAAGCTGGCTTGTGCTGACATCCGTGTCGGTAGTTACTATGGCCTCTCTGTGGCACTCCTGCTGGCTGGTTTGGATGTGTTTTTTATCGCTGTGTCCTACACCCAGATCCTCAGGGCCATCTTCAGCCTCTCCACCAAGGACACCCGGCTCAAGACTTTTGAGACCTTCAGCTCCCACCTCTGTGTCATTTTAACTTCTTATATCCCTGCTCTCTTCTCCTTCCTAACACACAGATTTGGCCAAAATGTGCCTCTGTATTTCCATGTTCTTGTCGCCAACGTGTACATCCTGGTGCCCCCCATGCTAAACCCCATCATCTATGGCATGAGGACCAAACAGATCCGGGACAGGCTGCTCCATCTCTTTACTGATAAAGGCAACTAAAGTATTCTCCTTATCATGGGATATCAGACTGATCCCCACAGAGAGCCATCTTGGTTCTCTTTCCTGAGTCACTTAGGGTGTGTCTAGACTACAGAGTTTTGGCGACAAAAGTAGACTTTTGTCGACAAAACTATACCTGCATCTACACTATCGCTGAGTTCTGTCGACATAACGTCGGCAGAACTCAGCAGTTTTGTTGACGCTGGTAAACCTCATTTTACGAGGCATAACGCCTTTTGTCGACAGAGTTCTGTCGACAGAAGGTGTTATTGCATGTAGGGTTGTGTCTAGACTACAGGGTTTTGTCGACAAAGCAGCTTGCTTTGTCGACAGAACTGAATGTGTCTAGACGCTCTTTGTCAACAGAAGTTTTGTCGACAGATACTGTCGACAAAACTTCTGTCGACAAAAGCCTGTAGTCTAGACGTACCCTTAATGGATGCTCGGAGAGACAATAAACCCATCACTGACCTGATTGTTCTGGGCCAGTAGGACAAACTCAGGAGCATACACCTCACTGGGCTGCCTCCTTTCCAATTTCTGGTAAATGGACCCTCCTCCCCAAACCCTTTTCCCCATCCTTTCTGCTAAGGTTGCTCCCTTGCTCTTCTCATCGCTCATTCAGTTTTCTTTAGCTCACCTCCCACCAGCTGCCAGGGAGGCATTTCAGCTTCACCACAGCTTTCGCTGTGATGCCAAGGACTGCTCAGGCTCTTGAGTCATGTACCCTAGACACACCCTCTGGCTGTGTCTACACTGGGCCACTTATTCCGGAATAAGCTGTGAGCTGTCTACACTGGCCCCTTGAATTTCCGGAAAAACACTGACAATCTACTGTAAGAAATCAGCTGCTTTTCCAGAAAAACTATGCTGCTCCCGCTTGGGCAAAAGTCCTTTTTCCGGAAAACTGTTCTGGAAAAGGGCCAGTGTAGACAGCTGGAAATGACGTCGAAAATGACGATCGAGGCTTTTTTTCCGGAAAAGCACATCTCCATTGGCCATGGACGCTTTTCCGGAAAAAGGGCTTTTCCAGAAAAGCATCCTGCCAATGTAGACGCGCTTTTTCCGGAAATACTTATAACGGAAAACTGTTCCGTTTTAAGCATTTCCGGAAAATCATGCCAGTGTAGACACAGCCTATGGGTTTACACACAGGGACAATATGATATGTTCTGTCTTGTTATCTACTCCTTTCTCAATGATTCCCAACATTCTGTTGGCTTTTCCCCCGTCACTGCAGAGTCGATTGTATGTCCTGTTTGTATCACTGGGTCTTTTGGCTTTTTCCGGGCTCTTTGCTCCTTTTCCTTATGTCAGAAGCAGGGAGCTGAGACAGAGGCATCTGCCTGTACATCGGTTGGCCATTCAAGAGTATCAGTGTTAACGAGCTTTCTCCAGACAGAAGAAGGGAGTAACTGCATCCTCGATTAAATCAGTTTGCTCCAACCTCTCCATAGAGGGGTGGGGGTGGAAGGAATGGACTCTCGCCAGAAGAGGAAATGAAGTGAGGAGATATTTGTTCGGCTCTTTGAAAACAAAGAGACTGGAGGAGCCAGGAGAAGGGTGGGCAGGAGAGAGGCACTAAGGGGGCAGAGGGGACTCTTTGGTTGCAGGGCCGTGGTTGCAGCAGAGGGACACACTCCATCTGGAGAAGAAGCCAGGAGTTGCAGGAGGTGGGTCCTGGACCCAGGAGGACTCTGACCAGATCCCAAATTGTATACTCTAGGGTGGTGTGAGCAAAGTAATACACACTGGAAAACAATCCCAACTCTAGATAATGTCTAAAGCAATGTCCCTCCTCATTTTTTCCATCCATGTGTGGAATGAATTTTGTTATGTGCACCAATAGCTAGGCAATGTGTGACTGTGCTCACCGGTAGCAGCAGGACACCTAGCTAAAATAGATAGTTCTACTGATTCATGACGGGGATAATTACCTGAGTTAGGACAGGGTAGGCCTTTGGGAACTCGCTGCTGAGAAAATTTGAAATGTAAGAGAAATAAGAATAGCACTACGGCTACGTCTAGACGGGCAGGATTTTCTGGAAATGCTTTTAATGGAAAAGTTTTCCCTTAAAAGCATTTTCAGACAAAAGCGTCTAGATTGTCACAGACACTTTTCCGCAAAAGCATTTTTTGTGGAAAAGCGTCCGTGGCCAATCTAGACGCGCTTTTGCGCAAAACAAATCCCAGCTGTCTACACTGGCCCTTTTGCGCAAAAGTTTTGCGCAAAAGGGACTTTTGCCCGAACGGGAGCAGCATAGTATTTCTGCAAGAAGCACTGATTTCTTACAGTAGGAAGTCAGTGATTTTGCGGAAATTCAAGCGGCCAGTGTAGACAGCTGGCAAGTTTTTCCGGAAAAGCAGCTGATTTTCTGGAAAAACTGGCCTGTCTAGACACAGCCTACAAGTATGTGTTGGGAAGTGAGTGTCTAAGTGTGTGTGTGTGTGTGTGTGTGTGTGTGTGTGTGTGTGTGTGAATGAGCGCAAGCGCAGGCAGTGTGTATTCATGGGTGTGAGGAGGAAAGCGTGTGTGTGTGTGTGTGTGTGTGTGAATGAGCGCAAGCGCAGGCAGTGTGTATTCTTGGGTGTGAGGAGGAAAGCGTGTGTGTGTGTGTGTGTGTGTGTGTGAATGAGCGCAAGCACAGGCAGTGTGTATTCATGGGTGTGAGGAGGAAAGCGTGTGTGTGTGAGAGGGGCAGGGCTCAGACTGCAGCAGTGTGCTGGCTGCCAAGGCAGAGGGAGGCAGGGGGCCATCTCTGCTCACAGCGGCACTCCCCAGTCTCAAGGCTGGTTCACGAAGCTGCTGCCACCCGCTCTATCCCCGTCCTGGAGATTGCGGGACACCCTGACATCACCGAACACGCTGCACACTGGGGTGGGGACCTGGGCCGGGGGCCGCTGACCCACTGAAAATCAGTCGGGGGTGCACTCGAGTGGAATTAACCCCCCAAGCCCCAACATGGCCCCGACTGAGAAGGATAAAGCCCCTCCCCTCTCTCCCCTCACACACCAGAGCCTGGGGGGCCCAGCCACATAGATTTTGTGACCCCCTAGGCTCTAGGGTAGGGCCAGAAATGAGGAGTTTGGTGTGTGGGAGGGAGTCCTGAGCCTCGAGGGCTGGATCCAGGCAATCCTGGGGGCCCTTAAGTTCCCCACCCCTTCTGCGCAACAAGCAGGAAGATCCTGGGAGCAGGTGGCCAGGGGCTTGACGGGGGCAGGAGCAGCAGGGGGAGGAGCACCCAAATCAATGGCCGGGCATGAGCGGCTCTACGGATCGGGCAGCCCAGCTCTGGACTGACTATTGTGCACCCACACAACGTAATAGGCCTGCGGCTCCAAATCCCCCTGGCCTCTGGCATCGTGGAGTCCTTGGGGACCGTCCTCTGAACACGTCCCCTCAAGGAGCAGCGACGGGGGAGCTGCCCTGACGTCCTTCCACTGTGCTTCTCTGTAGCCCCCACTGTCAGCAGCCACCGGGGCTCTCCCATTGATTGGGGATGACCCACCCCTGCAGGCGGTAGCCAGGTCAATGGAAGAGTTCCTCCGTTGACCTCGTGGTGTCTCCACTGGGCTTAGGAGGAGCTGGCTGCATCTCTCAGGGGTGGGGCTATTTTTTCCCACTGGAAACAAAGAAAATACCATTTAGGGTTCATTGAAAGAGGCATCAGTAAGGGCTTTGGGCAGTTACACACCAAGGCTGAGAGGAAGAACCTGAGACCGACCTTAAGGCCAGAAGTGACCATTGCAATGGTCTAGTGTCACCTCTGGCACACTTCAGGCCACAGCCCCTCACCTGCCCACTGCCACAGAGCCCTGGCCTCTGGCTTAGCCACGGAAGGCCTCAGATCGTGAGTTCAATCCCTCCCGTTGCAAAGCACCCGCCTGTCTGAAAGGCTGCAAATCCCCCAGGCTCCATGCTGGAGCGGGAGGTGAAAAACTCCCAATGTCACTGCAAATCTGACGGGGGGGGAATTTGAAGTAGGAATAAGAGATCCTTCGGAAAAGGGCTTTTTTCCGGAGGATCGGGGCCAGTGTAGACGCTCTTTTCCGGCTTTTCTACAAGCCGGAAAAAAGCGGCGGACATTTTTATTTAAATGCCGCGGGGGATATTTAAATCCCCCGCGGATTTCCCTATTACGACCTGGAAAATTAGCATGCCCCTTTCGGAAAAGGGGCCAGCGTAGACGTAGCCAGAGAGTTTTAGCCCTGCCCCTGCTCCCCTTGGAAGGCTGGTCCTGAACTTCACTGCTCTGATGGTTGGAAACCTTCGTCTAATGTCAAGCCTAAATTCGCTGACATCCACTTTAAGGTCATGTGTTCTTGTGCAAACTTTGGCCCTTCATTTACATAACTCCTCCCCTTCCTTGTGTTTATCCCTAGCCTTCCCTTGTTAGGGCTAAACAAGCCCTGCACTGGAATACATCTCTTCACTCTGCAGGCTCTTGGTGGTAGCAGTGGGATGTGTGGCCCAGTCAGTTTCAGTAAATATGGGTATGTCTACACTACAGCACTAATTCGAACTACTTAATTCGAATTACTTAATTCGAATTACTTAATTCGAACTAAGCTAATTCGAACTAGTGTATCTAGACGTAAAATCTAATTCGAATTAGCATTTTTCTAATTCGAACTAGCATGTCCACATTGAGTGGACTCTGAACCGGGGTTAAGGATGGCCGGAAGCAGTGCCGGCAGGGCATCAGAGGAGGACTTAGAGCATGGAGATGCTCTCTCAGGCTAGCCGAGGGCTGTGCTTAAAGGGTCCTGACCCCCACCCTGGACAGACAGTTCTCAGGGTTCCCCACTTGCTTGTCTACCTCGATGAGGGACAGCAAAGCAGTCCTGGCTTGGAGTGCCCTGAGTGCCCACACTCGGCACATCACAGCACTCGGCCATCAGCCCGGCTGCACTTGCCGCAGGCTGCCCTCCAGAGGGGAGGGGAGTCAATCGGGGGGCTGTCAGGATCCAGGAGGCCCTGCAGGAGAGCTTCCACCTCGAGGATCCCGCAGAGCCACCCCAGTCCTCCTCATTGGAGGCTTGTGCCCCATTCCTCCCTCACCTCCTTCCACTTACCCCTCCCTAACCCCACTCCTGATGTAAAAAATAAAGGAGACGGGTTCAAAAATAGAAACTCTCTTTATTTAGCAAAACTGGGTGGGAGGATGAACCTCTGGGGAGACTGGGAAAAGGAGGTGGGAGAGTGGAAGAGAGAGGGTGGGAGAGGGGAGGGGGAAACCTGGGAGGAGGGAGCTGGAGGGGGGAAGCCACTGAAAGAAGGAGTACGGGAAGTATCAAACTATGGTACGTCATAGCTTCAATACTGTGTACAGATGTGGTCTGCTCACCCCCAAAAAAGATATTTTGGCCTTGGAAAGGGTTCCTAAAAGGGCAACTAAAATGATCAGGGGTTGGGAACAGGTCCCATATGAAGAGAGGCTAACAAGACTGGGATTTTTCAGTTTGTAAAAGAGGAGACTGAGGGGGGATAGGATAGAGGTCTATAAAATCATGTGTGGTGTGGAGAGGGTGCATAAAGAAAAGTTCTTCATTAGTTCCCATAATAGAAGGACTAGACGACAACAAATGAAAGGAATGGGTAACAGGCTTCAAATTAATAAAAGAAAGTTTTTCTTCATAAAGCAAATAGTCAACCTGTGGAACTCCTTGCCGCAGGAGGCTGTGAAGGCTAGAACTAGAACAGCGTTTAAAGAGAAGTTAGATAAATTCATGGAGGTTGGGTCCATGGAGTGCTATTAGCCAAGGGGTAGGAGTGGTGTCCCTGGCCTCTGTTTGTGGAAGGCTGGAGATGCATGGCACGAGGTGAGTGTCAGCTAGTCTGATCCCGCTCTACAGAGACGCACGATTCTTCCTTCTCTGTGGAACGAATAAAAGGCTAGCATGCATGTTATGGTGACTGTTACCACGGGGGTTGCCAGCTCGTATTTTATGTGAAACCCTGGACCACCCTCAACAGTCTAATGGTGTAACAGTAAAACAAGGATTTTATTAACCCCTGCCCCCATTCCCTGTACTTCATACACCTGTTTTCCCCCTCACAGACACACCAGAACACCAGAGAGCTGAAGGCACCTGTAATATAAGGATGCTCTGGAAGCCCCACTAAGAGGGACAAATAAGAGCAAATTGCTTAGGGCTATTTATAGCCCATGCTTGGGGGGGGGGTTCTCCATTATAAGGCACCAAGCCAGTCACACCGAGCATTTCTGTTTGCCACACTGGCCAGCAAGAAGTCACACAAGCATCCCTCTCAGACACTCCAGCGTTCCCTGTGCCACAACCATCCCCAAACCTTACACAGGCGAGAGGCTATGAACTCACCTCGCCAACTCCTAAGAGCTTCTCCTCATCCCAAAGACCAGCCATGGACCCAGGTCAATTTATAGCCCAGATCTTACCCAGAAGAGCTCGCTGGGCCAGGCCTTGAGAATCTAAAATCCAAAAGTTTGTTAAAACAAGGAAGAAAAGGTTGAGAGTAGAATGGTTACACAAATCACATGACATACATCAGCCACAAAGCTCTGGTTCAGGCTCACAGAGGTGGGGTGCTATCTTCAAAGTCTTTGGAGTCCATTCTTTGGATGGGTCAACAAAGCCTTCCCGGCCCTCTGTCCTTTGCAAAGATGCTCCTGACGTGAAGAGCAGGACTGAAGACAAATGGAGGAATCCCTAGGGCCCTTTCATGTCCTTGCCCACGGGGGGGAGTCCCGTTGTTCTCCTCTGAGAAGGTGCCTCCCAACATGGAGAATGTCCCAAGAGCAAGTCACCTGTCCGGGTCCTTGTCAGGCGTCCCTGCTGCTCTGCAGGTTTGCAGCAGAATTCTTACAACACTTACGGCACATTGACTACGGAGCACCACACCTCACTGAGTCGCCACCCCTCTCAATAGGCAGGCGACGCCAGAACCGAACATTTAAAATGCCAGGACGGAGCCACTTTTCCTAAATTCCCCCTCAAAAATCATCCAGGTGTAGGAGTAGCACAAAGAGAAAGAGCAGAGCATGAGTTTTCAATGGATACCCCCCTTGGCCCTCTTGGCACAGATTTGGGGACAAACATTCCGCAGTGAGGGAAGCACTGATCTGCATGGCCCTGCTGAAAGCCGGGGACGTCCCAGGAGCTACACTAGAGAAGGAGCTGTCTGAAATGAGGAGACCCAGCTGTAGAGCGACAGGAACGGGTTGTGAGCACGGGAGCCAGAACGTACAGCGGAGACCCGAGAGCAGAATGCTCGAATTGGAAGGAACTTTGAGAGGTCCTCAAGTCTAGTCCCCGGCACCAGACCGAGCACCTCACAGACCTCACTGTCCATGTCGACTGCCAGGGGCCATCAGAACGGACACAGGCCTCACCGTGGCCATGCCGAGCGTTCCCACGTCACATTAGCTCTCAATAACCCCCCTCTCTCATCTACCCTTCAAAAGCCAATAGGTTAATGGAGCTATTTCTCCTGCACCTTGTGAAGAAGGAGCGAGAGGAGACAACACCTGTAGCTGTTAAATAGGTGGCATGCTCATTCTCCGCTGGTGGAGGATTTATGAGCAGATAGAGGAGATTTAGCCTCATGCAGGACTAGAGTCCGTTTCTCTACTGCGGATGGGTGGAGCACATTCATAGGCACGCAGCAGAGAAGCCCTCGGCATGACCTCTAGGGCCATTTGTCGAAGACTGGATGTTCCCAGACTCTGGTCCACGAGCCACAAGAGGTCTGCACATTACGTCTCCACAGTCCTGAGAAGTCTGGATGCAAACACAGCACGAGGGCGTCTCTTACTGTCCAGCTCCCAAGCATGAATCGGCAGGAAGCTGCAACTGCACAGCCTGCTTCCACAGCACTGCTTTTCCACGCCCCTCTCTGCTCTCGTTGCCCAAGGGTTGCATTAGGATCTGGTGGGGAGAAAGGTGCCCGTGGCCATGGTGGTTGGGAGGGGAGGGAGTCTATGAAAACATCTCTCCCCCAGGACGTATGTCCCCTTATGAAATAGTGTGACAGTCCACGGCACTGAAGACCTGGAGGACTCTATTGCGGATCTTTTTGGTTCTGACCCCATAGATGATGGGGTTTATCATGGGGGGAACCAGCATATAGATGTTGGCTACAATAATGTGGACGTGAGGAGCCATGCTGTGGCCAAACCGATGGGTGAGAATGGAGAATAAGCCTGGCATATAAAACCCGAGGATGGCACCGATGTGGGAGCTGCAGGTGCCCAGGGACGTGAGACGGGCCTCCTTGGAAGGGAGCTTGAAGACGGCCCGCAAGATCAGGATGTAGGACAGGACAATGAGGGTCAAGTCCACCCCTGCGGTGAGAAATGCCCCAACCAGGCTGTAGGTACTCATGGCGCTCATGTCTGTGCAGGCCAGGTTCACCAGCGCCATGAACTCACAATAGGTGTGAGGAATGACGTTGGTTCGGCAGTAGGGGAGCTGGCGCAGCAGGAATGGGTGTGGGCCCACCGACACGGCCGCCCTCAGCACAACCCCCAGCCCTAGGGTGGCTATGACCCGATGGGTCAGGATGGCCGAGTGTCGCAGCGGGTTACAGATGGCGACGTAGCGATCGAAGGCCATGGCCAGCATGAACCCGGACTCCATGATTGACAGGGTGTGAAGGAGGTACACCTGGGCCAGGCATGCATTGATGTGAATGGCCCAGTCCCTGAACCAGAAAACGCACAGGGTCTGGGGCACGGTGGTGGTTGAGATGATCAGGTCGGTGACGGCCAGCATGGCAAGGAAAAGGTACATGGGCTCATGGAGGCTCGGCTCCGATTTGATTACAGCCAGGAGGAGGCTGTTCCCTACGACAGACAGCACGTAGACAAAGCAGAAGGGGATGGAGATCCAGACGTGGGCCGCCTCCAGCCCCGGGATGCCAAGGAGAATGAAGGTGGTGGGGTGGGCCTTGGTCCCATTGGGTACTGCCATGGTGAGCCCGGATGGGTGTGTTCAATTCAATATCACGGCTGCTTCCTGCCCCTGTAATTAACCATTCAACAATCATTAACCATCTTCTAGACTCTGCCTGGTCCTGCTGTGAGGGCAGGGGACTGGACTCGATGACCTCCCAAGGGCCATTCCCGTTCTCGTGTTCTATGGTTCTGTGATCTTATGGGAAAAGGAGGAGGTGGGATTTTCTCAGCCGTAATTCATCCAATAAACCCCAAATGTCACAGGGACACCGAATCACAATCCTGAGCCGGGTCAAGGAAACAAATTCCACATTTTCAAGGTCTCTCCGTGTGGATGATGGAATTCAGGCCAGTGAGGAGAGACTGAACGGTCCGTGGATTCTGTCGTGACCACACACACATAGGAACATAAGAGCGGCCAGACCGGGCCAGACCAAAGCTCCATCTGCCCACAGTGGCCAATGCCAGGTGCCCCAGAGGGAGGGCACACAACAGGGAATCCTCACATGCTCCCTCTCTTGTCACCCAGCTCCAGACAAACAGAAGTCAGGGACACCATTCCTACCCAGCCTGGCTAATAGACATTGATGGACCCAACCTCCATGAATCTATCTAGCTCTTTTTTGAACCCTCTTAAATTCCTAGCCTTCTCCACATCCTCTGGCAAGGAGTTCCACAGGTTGACTGTGCACTGAGTGAAGAAAAACTTCTTTTTGTTTGTTTAAAACCTGCTGTCTATTAATTTCATTTAGTGACCCCTAGTTCTTACATTTGTGGAATAAGTAAATAACTTCTCCTTATTCACTGTCTCCACACCTGTCATGATTTGATAGATCTCTATCATATCCCCCCTTAGTCTCCTCTTTTCTAAACTGAAAAGTCCCAGTCGCTTTAGCCTCTCTTCATACGAGACCTGTTCCAAACCCCTAATTATTTAGTTTACTTAAGAGACTTTCGTGAGGGACCTTGTCAAAGGCTTCCTGGAAATCTAAGTACACTATAGCTACTGGATCCCCCTTGTCCACATGTTTGTTGACCCTCTCAGCCGAGTTTGTCTGTACAGGGTTAACTTAAAAAACAACAAATGGTTTGGGAGAACTTTAAAGACTAACAAAACATGTAGATGGGATCATGAGATATCCTGGGCACAGCCCACTTCTTCACATTAGTAAGGCAGGATTTCCCTTTGCAGAAACCATGTGACTTTCCCTCCAAAATTATGTTAATCTATGTGTCTGACAGTTGTATTCTTTACTATAAAGATGCATGTCAGATAAAGTGGGTCTTTGCCCAGGGAAGCTCATGCTCCAATAATTCTGTCCATAAGGCTCCACGGGACTTCTCGCTGTGTGCCCCTGGATGTCAGACAGCACTGGGAAGAGCAAGATGGACTCTTCCTCACACAGTGACTTTGTGCCTGTGAGGTCGCACTGTGCAGGTCCCAATGGGGTCCTCTGTACTCTGAGGACAGGGCCAGCCCAGAACATTTTGGTACCTGAGGCAGGGAGCTCAAAAGACACCCCCTGCCCCCTCGCTTGGGCCAAAACTTTGAAAGGTCTCAATTCTCTGGGTCCTAGTGGCATCCTCCCACAGCCGGGCACCTGGGGGCGCCGCCTCAATTCGCCTCATGCTAAGGCCGGCTCTGCCTGAGGATTAACACAGCCTCATCTGCGGATGGCACAGGCCAGTTTGGGAAATGCTGCCCTGACAGTGTCTCACGTTGGGCCCCTTTCAGTCAACCTACCCCCAAAGCAACATTCAAGCTCTCTGGCTTATCCTTGAGGTTCTCAGTGGTCTGGGCCCAGCATGTCTACAAGGACTGAACTCCGGGGGTACAGAGCCAACTCACACGCTCCTCAGCCTCAATGGAACTTTCTACCTGAGCATAAAGCTCCTTCATGCAGCAGATAGACCCTTCCCGGGGGCCAGCCCCAGCCTGTGCAGCAAACCTCCACCCCAACCCACCTTCTGCTCTGAGCGTCAGGTGCCCTTCTTCATCCAGTCTTCTGTGGCATGAGCACTGGGCTGCATGGACGCTGGAGCCCCCAGACCCTGTCCAAACAAGCCCTCCACGCACCGTTGTGCCAAAGAGCTCTGTGCACGCTGGGAAGCTCCTCTCTTCTCTCGCCGGGTGTTGGGCCAATCGAAAGGTCTCCCATCACCTCCCCTTGACTCTCTCGAGCAGGGATTGTCTCTCTTGTTTTCTTATGTCCCAGCTGAAGAAAATTGTTGATGCCACGGCCCAACATCATTTGCCCAGGTGGGGCTGAAGATGAGAGTTTTGAGGTGTAGGAGGGGGCTCCAGCTTTGGGGGCAGGGCTGGGGCTGGAGGGGCTGACCTCAAGTGGCTTCTGGTCAGCGGTGCAGTGGGGGGGCTAAGGCAGCTCCCTGCCTCTCCTGGCACCGCTGTCAGCCGACGGTTAGGGCTGTGTGTGTGTGTGTGTGTGTTACTGAGAAAAGGTTTAACCTTTGTGTTTTTACCACTAGGACCGGGGTTTTGTTGCGGAGGGCAGCCAACAGGCTGGTAGATGCCCCGAGTTTATAGGAAAGAGCTTATTACACCTGCTAGCTGCTAGGATACAGGATTTTTTTGCAGCGGGCAGTTTAGGGAAGACTGAGAGATGCCCCAATGGATCTGTCACCTGGGAGTGACACGATCCAAACGCCCAAGCTCTTTTATACCTGTTTTTTATGACAGGCTGAATTTTTTTTAATTTGCGCTTGGTTTTGTTACAGCAACTGAAGGAGTCAGGTTAAAACTTAAACAGTTACAGATTTATTAAAAACACTTATAAAAGCATATGGTTACAATGGCTATTGCTTTTTTTTTAAGTACTAGCAAATACAGATTTTAAAAATGATTACAAAGAAAATAAAGATAGAAAATAGAAATAATGGTACCAAGTGACAGCTTAATTTTTAAAGAGCTTTAAGTCTATGTGTACTCTTAAGACAAAGGCCCACATTCCGGTACAATTTTTACCCCCTTCTGTGCCTCTCAACTCCAGCGAGTTAAGCCAGGGCCGGTTCCTTAATTTTTAGGAAAGACGAATACGAGGTGGGTGTCCCCGTAGAACCTCGGGAGTTTAAACACCTAACCCGAGCAGCAGATAGACGGTAGATTGACACTTAGAGTAAATGTGCTGCTGGACCCAATTTATACCCCTGGGGGCCCGTATTCTCTTTCTTATTTAAGATGCCAAATTGTGTTGGTTCGTTTTGTGGCGCCAGTTTTTACAAGCAAGTTTTAACTTAATTTACACTTGCAAGAGAAATAACTAAATTGCGAGTATTAGAAATTTTTTTCCTGGGCGAGAGATTCCTCCCCCCGCAGACGGCTGGGTGTTCGTATTAATATGGGTTTTTTAGTAAAGGGCACTTCTTGGCAGCCTTTTGGTTAGTAATTGGCGAATCTCTGTTTACAGCCATTCACGGTCACAGCAGCCTGCCATATCCGGAACCTCCTGTTCAAGGCTTTTACTGCTCTGTGTGCCCTGCATGCTCCAGGCAAGCAAAGATGGATGTTATGGGGGGGTTCCTGTCTGGCTACAACCGCAGACCATGCTGCACCCCACAAGCAGCCGGCAGCAGGTTCCCAGCTAGTGCGCAGAACAGGGGCAGTGCGCAGAGCTCTGGGCATTCTCCTCACCTCTCCCACCCTGGCCTAGGAGCTGGGCCTGCCTCCGGCTGCTTCTGGGGCGCAGAGCCGTCTGTGGTGCCAGGAGAGGCAGGGATCTGGCTTAGCCCCTCCACGGGTCACCTGCCCCCCTGCAGCAAGGAGCCCCAGTGCCCGACATCCACCGCCCAGTGCTGGGTCCCGGCCTGGGGATTGAAACCCCCCGGGCTAGATGTTAGTCACACACTGAGCACCCGCCTGCAAGGCCCTCGGCTGCTGCTGTGGCGACAGTGGCTAAGGGCAGGAACAGGCGAGAGCAGATTCCCGGACAGGGGGGATTCTCAGCACTCTCCTCCCCGTCCCGACCTGCCCCTTTCTCAGCTCTCCGGGCGGGGAACAGCCGGCCCTGCAGGGAACCCTTCCTGAGTCCCGGCTCTGTGCTCCCCTTGCGATTGCTTAGGGCAGGCGCTGCTAACGAGGCCACTTCTGGGCTCCCCGGCCCTGCACTCACCCAGCTCCTGCGCAGCAGAGACAGGCTGAGCCCGGCGGCGGGGGAGGGGGCGGCGATCTGGAGAGGCTCTGTGCTGTGCTGGAGAAGCGCTGGGCAGGAGGTTTATAGCCATGGCTGGGGAATCCCAGCAGGGTTTGTGGCACAGCTCAGCGGAGAGACAAACAGCCCCTGCTTTCCCCTGCTGGGGCGTACAGGGCCCCTACGGGCTGGGGTCCGTCAGGGACAAGCAGCGACAATGGGACAAGCTCCTCCAAAGCTACTGACAACGAGACAGGATTTCCAAGGGGTCTTTACTGGGGGATTCATTCCAGCGTCCCTACAGCAGAGGGGTCCTGGCCCCTGGCTCTGGGGGCGTCCGCCCTGCCTTACGCACAGCTTCGACTGGGGACAGAGGCTTGGATTCCTCTTCCCTCTGATGGCTTCTCTCCCTCCTTTTTCAGAGGTCCGGGTAAGGTTCTGCCCTCAGAGGCATGGAGAAATCCCCTAGATAGTCAGCAAGAGCTGCACACCAGGACTCATGGGGGGAACAGTTGTGGGACCCCAGTGCAGGCCCCCAAATCTGTAACGTCTGTGTAAATACAGTGACGTGGTAAGGAGGAGGGCCCCAGCGAACACGATGTACCAGCTCCGCCCCCCCCCCCGAATGTCTCTGGATAGGCCTGCTGTGGGATCTGCCCAGGCGCTGTTCCAAAGCAGGCGACCCATGGGTGTGACAGGCAGCAGGTGCACTGGGAAGATGGTCGTCTCTCAGTGGCACCCAAGGTACCACCTGGGAGGTCAGATCTCGGGCCAAGGAGGGCCGCCCACACATCCTCAGTCCCTTCTGCCCCCAGCTCTGTGTGAATGTGCCCTGCAGTGTGTCCCCTGCCTGTCCACTCGCTGCTCCGCAGGGCTCATCGCTCCGGTTTCCATAGCAACCTCCCTCAGGACCGCTCACAGAGCAGGCTGCAGGCTGCAGTGTGTTCCTGGGAACAGCCGCCCAGGTGGGGGGTGAGCCAGAGAAAAAGTTTCCACTGCCCATTAAATCCACAAGGGAAAAATCGGTCCCAAGAGAAATCCTCCAGGTGGAAGTAGCTCCTGATCTAAGGCTCCTAAATCCTCCCCGAAGTGCCAGGGGGTCTTTGACAGCCCGAGAGGTCCAGCCCCTTGGATTTAGCCCCACCAACCCTCGGACAGCCCACCTGGTGGGCAGGCTGGGTCACCCCAGGGGGAACGGACGTGAAGTCGTTGTTATGAGTGAATCTGGTGCAACGACACAGAATCACTCGCTGTGATCTATTTAGGAAGGACGGAGTGGGCAGCTGGGCAGGGGCAGCCCCTCTACATGAACAATCCCATCACCTGCTGTAGTGTGAGTGACCCTGCAGAAGGCCTGGCCCAAGCACACAAGCGCACAGGAACAGCCACCCCGCCCGAAGCCCTCTTAGCCCGACATCAGTACGGCCACTCGCACTTTGCACCAATACGACTGAAAGAGTGTAACGTAGCATCCATTGCAGCCCCAAACTCTACCGGGCACCCGTGACCCCAAAAAACACAGGCCAGGAGCTGGTGGAGATTGTTAGTACCGATGGCGATCACACAAATTAAGAATGAGGCCTAAGCCATGCAGAGCCGAGTGGAAACGTGTCATACGGTGACCATGTGAGCAGGGCCAGACTCATCAGAGGCAGGCCCAATATTTGGTTGGTGGTAGGCCCTTCAGGCTACGTACATCTCCTACAAAAATGCAAAATTATATCTCACAGAGCTCTCTTTTAAGAGATACGTTGCTGTGATCAGCTGTCCCCCAAAGCAACATCCTGGCACCCCACAATCCCCTCCCTCAGGAAATTGCAGCAGATCTTGTGCAAAATGGTATCACGTGCCGTCTTAGTGGAAACATCATGGTCCTCATTGCAGGAGGAGTAATGGTAGTCCGAATTAGGGGGTTTAGTTCAAACTACCTAGCCCGTACCGCGTGTAACAGCAGGCAGGGAGTCCGAACTACCGGGCATTTAAAAATGGTGGCGCCCTGGAACATGGAAATAAAGCCCAGGATATTTTAATCCTGGGTTTCATTTGCAAGTTCGAATGCCTACATTAGCCACCCTCGTTCGAACTAGGGCGGCTAGTGTAGACATACCCTAACTGTGAGCAATACCCAGTGATGTGGTGAGGCAGAACGGCCTCCCACAAGCCCAGAGAGAGAGGGAACACCACAAATCCATTACAAGGAATCCTAAAAGGGGGGCTGGTGTTGCTGAACATTCCCTCTCCAGGCTGTTACAGCTCTGCACAGGTAGTTGTCACAGCAAGAGAACCACCAAATTACCACAGCATCGGTGAAGGCGAGAAGACACTTGGCCAGGTTGATTGTCAACGAAGCCCCGTCGTAGTGCCCCTGGTCCATGTGTACAGTTACACTAGCGTCCGCACACCCATGACAATGGACTAAGCTCAGTCACTTACTGGACTTCCCACTCCCCCTGGTCCGGCCACGGACACCCCTCCACGACTCCATTTTACAGCAATGCAAATGATGTGTAAGCAGGGTCGAAGAACTGCTTGCAATGCTGCCAGCTGAAAGGAGAGCAGCCCTGAGTGTGGGCACGCTCATTCAAAGTGTTTAGCCCTGCAAGAGAATTAACTGTAGAGATGTAAATACAGCTCATGCCGGGATGGGAAGGAATCCGGGGTGCGGTTCTGTAAATCCAATTCAGCCAGGCCTGATGGAGGATCAGTTGTTGGAATGGAATGGGATTTATTGTAGCTAATTTGGCTGTTGTGGGGTCACAAACCATGCTACCCCTGAATGTAGGAACTTAAAACATGACACCAGTGCTTGCAGGAGAGGCACCACCATTGTACAGGGTCTCAGGTGAACAAGCCCCCCCCCCAGATTAGAGTGAGATGAGTTGGGGGGAAGGGACTTGAAGCAGCCAGCTTCTTGCCTGCCAGGTGTGAGCTGTAAGACTGGTTCAACCTGTCTCCTTTCCCCCTTGTTCTAAGGACAGACCTAAAAGCAGACTCCATAAGGAGTCTCTTTGTTATTCCAGTGGAAGATGAAAGCTTTTGGTCAGCCTAGGGAGTGGCTAAGAGTTGAAATCGCTAAGGCTACATCTGCACTGCAGGCTTTTTGTGCAAGAACAGCCATTCTTGTGCAAAAACTTGCGGAGCATCTACACTGCGCACATGTTCTTACGCAAGTACATTTGCAGTAAGGCATCGGAACAGAGAGCTTCTTGTGCAAGAGTTATTCCTCTCCCCACGAGGAAAACGCCCTCTTGCGCAAGAGCACTTGTGGAAGAAAGCAATGTGGACAGGCAACCGGGGTTTCTTGTGCAAGAAACCCCTATGGCTAAAATGGCCATCAGAGCATTCTCGCACAAGAGAGTGTCCACACTGCTCTGGATGCTCTTACACAAAAGTACATCTCTTGTGCAAAAGTGATGTAAGCTGGCCGTAGCCTGGAGCTAGAACTATTTCCTGGTGGAACAACAAGCTATCCAGTGCTACCCTTGGAGTGACTCACAGACAACAAATATATCATGAGTTTTCATGGTTAAAACTCCTCAGTTGAGTTAGAGTGTAAATGACAGAACCCGGCGTATATGTACAGTATATATACAAAAGCAGTTACCTGTAAATTGTAGGATAAGTGTTAATGACACTAATTGAGTCAGGCTGGATAACACTCATTCATAGCTCTTGGTGTGTAAATGTGAATATCAAAGACAGGGGAAATTGCCTTTGAAGTGCATTAACCAATTAATATCTTTATTCAAGCCCAAGCTGGTAGTGTCAAACTTGGAAATAAATTTTAGCTCATCAGTCTCTCTTTATAACTGGGTGATAAAATTCCCTTTGCAGAAAAATGGTGACTTTAAAGTCTATTAACGATTGTCCAGGCAGGATAAAATGTTCCCCTACAGGTTTCTCTGTGTTACCATTCCTGATGTCTGATTTGTGTCCATTTTTCCTTTGTTGCAGAGACTGTCCAGTTTGGCCAATATCCATGGCATAGATCACATTGTGCAGGTGTATGAGCCCTGATGTGGTGGCTTGCATGTTTACATCCTGCGATGGTGTCGCTTGTAGAGATGTGTGAACAATGGGGTTTGTTGCAGGGGTAGGTGAGTGTATCAAAGGCATGGTGTGTGGGCTCTGGAAATGACTTGCTTCAGACTGGGGGGCTGTCGATAGGCAAGGATTGGCCTGTCCCCCATGGACTGAGAGTGACGGTCATTACCCCTGATCATCACCTACAGCCCCCAGGGTTACAACAGCAACAGAAGGGATAACACCACTGAGCAGCCTGGCCAAGAGCTCCTAGGTGCCCAGTCATCATGTTGAGTCTGTGTTGGACTCGGCTCCTGGGTGCCCAAGAGTTCCAGAGAAGGTGCCGGACGCGTGTGTGCGTAGCCGGCTAATGGAAGAGGGGCCATTTATCTCCCTCCCTGGTAGCCACCCCGGTCTCTGCTCAGCAGCCCGCCTTCCCCAGTAATGCAGGGCTTGTCCTTCTGCTGCTCTCAGGCAATGTCCCTCTAGCTTCAAAGCTGGCTCCTGCCCCTGCAGCCCGGCACAGGGCAAAGGCCTCCCACCCAATTCACAGTGCAGGGACCCAGCCTGCTTCCAGCCTCCAGCCAGGGGAACCAAAGGGGATGGAAAGCTACAGAAATGAGCCACATAAAGCTCTCTTTTTTCAGGACTTTGTAGCTGAGCTGTGGGGCCCACAGGCTATATGAGCACAGCTTCCCCCACCTGCCTCACAACCCTGTTCCCAGCCCTCAGCTGCTTCTATATGGCTTCCTGGCTTCCCCTTCCATTCCTGCCTGGCTTGTCCTCACGGCCTTCACGGCAGGCTCCTTGTCAGGCTGCAGCAGCTCCTGTCCCAGCCCTGGAGCAGAGGGAGCCCAGCGGGGCATGAGGAGGGGGGTAATGATCCAAGGATTGACCTGGGGCTGTGGAGGAGAGGAGTGAGCACAGGGCTGGACTTTTTGGCAAGAGACAGCAAAGAGGACAGGACTTGGGGAAGAGTTGGAGAAGGGGGCAGCTACTTGGGGGAATAGGCTAGGCAGGAGAGTAAGTTTAGGAGAAAGAGGTGGGAAGAGGGCAGGGCTTTGGGGCAATAGATGGGGCAGGGTGCCATGCCTCAGGGGTCCAGTCACTGACAACTACAAAGCTAGCAATCAAACGAGCTAATGAGATGTACATGGACCAATGGCTGTTGTCGCTTGCCCAGTCAGCGATTCGGGGAAGAGGTCCCAGCACCATCTCACCAGACAGCTCGCCACAGAGCAGCATGCCAGAGCCAGAGCAAGAGAAAAAAACGTTAGGTCCCTTTCTGAGAGAAGAGACGGAGCAGCCTGCCCCGGATCTCTTTGGTCTTCACCCCATAGATGATGGGGTTTAGCATGGGGGGCATCAAGAGGGACAGATTAGCAATGAGGACGTGGAAAGGCAGGGGCACATTCTGGGCAAACCTCTGTGTGAGGGAGAAGAAGAGGCCTGGGATGTAAATGATTAAGATGGCGCAGAGGTGGGAGACACAAGTTTCAAAAGTCTTGAGCCGGGCGTCCTTTGTGGGGAGTCTGAAGATGGCCCTGAGGATCTGGGTGTAGGTCAGAGCAATGAAAACTACATCCAGCCCCATCACACAGAACTGCACAAAGAGGCCATAGTAACTACTGATGCGGATGTCACCGCAGGCCAGGTTCACCACACCAATGTGCGTGCAGTACGGTTGGGGGACGATGTTGGTTCTGCAGTACAGCCATCGCTTCACCAGGAAAGGGTAGGGCAATACAAGTACGCCGCCACGTAGCACCACGGCCAGGCTGATCTTGGCTACCACAGAGTTTGTCAGGATGGTGGAATGTCTCAGGGGATGGCAGATGGCCACGTAGCGATCCAGCGCCATGGCCACAAAGAGTCCCGACTCCATCACTGAGAAGCCATGAATGATGTACAGCTGGGTGAGGCAGGCACTGAAACTGATCTCCCTGGAATTGAGCCAGAAGATCGCCAGCATTTTGGGCAGGATACATGTAGACAGGATCAGATCATTGATGGCCAGCATGCAGAGGAAATAGTACATGGGCCCATAGAGGCTCGGTTCCTTCTTCACAATGATCAGGATGGTGAAGTTCCCTAAGATGGCGATGATGTACATGGCACAGAAGGGGATGGAGATCCAGACATGGGCTGCTTCCAGGCCAGGGATGCCCTGCAGGATGAAGATGGAGGGGTTGGTGAAGTCGGTTGCATTGGACTCTGGCATACGGTTGGGGGGAAGGAGTGAAACTTTGAGGCAGAACAGGGTCTTCTGCAGGCACTGTACATTCCACTGACTTCCTGTGTGTGCCGAGGGTCTAGGACGATGGTCCCGGTGCGGACACCTGAGTGGAGAGACAATGTAACTATGAGGCACGACATGCGCCAAAGGAGGCTGGTCTCATGGCTGAAGGAGATTGGCTATCACTCACACATGGACCTTTTCATTATTCAGAGAAATGTATGATAAAAAGCCAGACCCTCCCAATGACAATTCCTACACATCGTGAGGAGTTCCCCATTCCCCTGGGCTGTCTCTACACTGGCATGAATTTCCGGAACTGCTTAAAACGGAATAGTTTTTGTTATAAGTATTTCCGGAAAAGGAGCGTCTACATTGGCAGGCTGCTTTTCCGGAAAAGCCCTTTTTCCGGAAAAGCGTCCATGGCCAATGTAGACGCGCTTTTCCGGAAAAAAGCCCTGAGCGTCATTTTCGCGATCGGGGCTTTTTTGCGGAAAAGACTACTGGGCTGTCTACACTGGCCCTTTTCCGGAACAGTGTTCCGGAATAAGGACTTATGCCCGAGCGGGAGTAGCATAGTTTTTCCGGAATAGCGGCTGATTTTGTACAGTAGAGCGTCGTTGCTTTTCCGGAAATTCAAGGGCCAGTGTAGACAGCTCGCAGCTTATTCTGGAAAAGCGGCTGATTTTCCAGAATAAGTGGCCCAGTGTAGACACAGCCCTGGAGACTCAAAATTGGGGAATGGAAAAACTGAACAGCTTTGCCAAGACAGGTGCTGGGAAAAACATCCCAGCTAGAAGAAACATCAAGGAAAAGACCCGGGCACCAATGGTAACAATTCATTGGCAGCAGGAGGCAAAACAAAACCAATCTTGAGATGCCTAAGGAAGGGGTCAACAAGAACCTGCTCTGGTTTCCTCACCCCGTCTCTGTAAATGATACAGATAAAAAAGGAGTTTCCATGACAAGCTATAAGGGGAGAGGTTGCCATATGCAGGCAGAATGGAGAGACAGGGACTGTTTAGTTTCGAGAAGAGACAAAGAAGGGGGCAGGAGATAGACGAGAGGAAAAGAAAGAATGGAACTGAGACCATTCAGATGGACAAAGAGAGAAGAGTTCCTAAGCAATCCTATCTAGAACATAAGAACATAAGAACATAAGAACGGCCGTACTGGGTCAGACCAAAGGTCCATCTAGCCCAGTATCCTGTCTACCGACAGTGGCCAGCACCAGGTGCCCCAGAGAGGGTGGACCGAAGACAATGAGCAAGCGATTTGTCTCCTGCCATCCCTCTCCAGCCTCTGACAAACAGAGGTCAAGGACACCATTTTATCCCCTGGCTAATAGCCTTTTACGGACCTAACCTCCATGAAATTATCTAGCTTCTCTTTAAACTCTATTATAGTCCTAGCCTTCACAGCCTCCTCTGGCAAGGAGTTCCACAGGTTGACTACACGCTGTGTGAAGAAGAACTTTCTTTTATTAGTTTTAAACCTGCTACCCTATAAACACTTAGCCCTTCCAACAGCTAATTCCAAAAATCTGACACAAATTATCATCAAACACGACTGGGAGGAAAAATTATATAGAGAAATGTGAATACAAATTAAGAGTTACTGAAGAAAATCGTATTGGATTGTTACAAATCCAAGATTCCAAATGTGAGGAAACAGACAATTTTGGAGAAAACCAGAGTTTAGTGGTGAAAGGAAAGCAGCAGATAGTAGGGGATAAAATATTTAACAAATGGGAAAAAGGGAAACCAGACAGCAAGCAATAGAAACTGAAAATTATGACAATTGAAACGAGATATTAAATAAATCAGGGGGAAATTCATGCTTGGCAGGGCCAAGAATTATCAAAAGGAGATTATGTATAATAAGAACAAAAGAAATCCAAGAAAAGTGCTTGGCCAATTCCTAGTGGGAGAAAGGAAACGTGTTAATATTCCATAAAAAATATGTGTTCAAGAAACAGCATTGTTCTGCATTCAGAAAGAAATAGCATGAGGCACTGAAGAAATACTTTCCATCCATTAACTGTCAAGAAGCATGTTCAGCAGCTTCTACAGTAGAACCTTTGAGAAATGAGCACCAGCGATACGAATTGGCTGATTAACCGCACATCTCATTTGGAATGAGACTATGCTGTCAGGGAGCAGCAGAAGCAAAAAAGAGAAATCATGGGACAGTTCTCTGTCAAATGCAAACTATTAAAATAAACAGAAAGTTTGAAAGAAAAGTTTGGACAAGGTGAGGAAACAGTGTAGAATTTGGTATGGAATTAGTTAAAAGAGTCTAGGAATATAATTAATTCCAGGCAACAGCATGATTTGTGGAACATGGGACGTGTCAAATAAATCCAGTTTCACCTGCCGATGGCTTTTTCGATGAGCTTTGGCAGTGTGGATGCTCTCTTCTGGAAAAGCTTCTTCGGAAAGAAGCCTACCCCCTAGACTTAGCCTCAGAAACCAGCCAGAGCCCTGACATTCAAACTGGGGTGGTGACAGTGTCTGTCCATCCGCACACAGACGGCTCCTGAGGTCTTTTTTCAGCTCTTACTCCAAGGGGAGATTTATGTGGCCAGGGCCTCAAAGGTTGCCATCGTATTGTGCATCTACTTACAGCTTTCCTCAGGAAATACCCACTCGGCCACAGAAATGCAGCCGCCTCGTGGCGGGAGGCCGTTAGCTGGTCTGGGCAGCGGGGGCACACCCAGGAGTCACATTTTGGCTCATGATACCTGAGCAAACTCATTTCCTGTAACAAGGGCACTGGGAGGTTTAAAGCTCCGCAGAGCAGAAAGGCCCCAGACTGTCTCCCTGTCCTACCTGCCCGCCTTCCACTTGTTGAGCAGGGGAGCCCTCAGCCAGAGCTGGTACCTGTGAGTGCTGAGAGGGACGAGTCTTCCCTGGAACCCCCCTCAGGCAGCCACGTCCCCACCTCTCTCCGCCCAGCATCTACAGCAGCGTCCCAACCAGCCAGGCCTGTGCCCCTTTTATCACAGAGCTCTGTGCAGTCCCACTGGGGCTTGCTCAGCCCCTGGGGCAGAGGCAGAATGTGAATGAAAACAGGCTGGAGACCGGAGACCCTCAAGCCAATTTCCCTCTGTCCATTGCTGCACTTCTGTGTTTTTATCCAGCTTTAGGAGCAAACGGCAATTAAGGGCCTTCCCAAAGGGAGAGGAGAACGTTCACGCTCTGTGCTGAGTGACAGAGGAATTGGCTGCTCTGTGCACTTGAGGACATTTCAAAATCACAGTTGATTAGTAAGAAAACCAGGGATGATATTAGTTCTTTGTGGGGTCGGATGAACTGTCAATGCTTAGAGCTCTAGTTGGAAGCCGGGCTGAAACATAGGCCCTTGTTTCAGAAACCTAGTGGAGGTGTGAAGCCTGAACTAAATTTGTTGCCAAATCTTGCTGCTATAAAGCAAAATTAAATCACGAGCAAGAAGCAGGCCCTGCTCACTGAATCTGGCTAGAATAAGGCTCACGTTGCAAAACTGTCGCAGAGGGGTAGCCATGTCAGTCTGTAACTAAAAAAAAAAAATGTAAAAAAAACCCAACAGTGGTCCGGTAGCACCTTAGGGTATGTCTACGCTATAGAGTTATTTCAAAATAGCTTATTTAAAAAAAATGCGTCTACACACGAAATGCATTTCAAAATAGCGTTTTGCTAATTTCTAAATAGCGCATCCACACTGAGTGGACGCTGAATCGCATTTAAGGCGGCCAGAGCCTCGTCCGGCAGGGCATCAGGTCAGCAGTTACTTTGTATGGCTGCTTCCTGAGGCTCTCTGAGGCCTGCGCTTTAAGGGACCAGCCCGGACAGCCGGTTCTCAGCTTTCCCTGTTTGCTTGCCTACCTTGATGAGGGACAGCAAAACATTTTGTCTCGGCGTGCTCTGGTTGCCCTCACTCGGGACACCACAGCACTCTGCAACATGGAGCCAGAGCTGCCCCTGGGCACTCTGGTGCTTCTCTTGGATGCGTTGCTGTGAGCCTGGCTGCACTTTCTGCAGGCTGCCGTCCGGGAGGTCCATCAGGGGGCTGTCAGTATCCAGGAGGCCCTGCGGGAGAACTTCCACCCTGAGGAGCACTAAGAGCCTCTCTGGTCTGCCCCATTGGGAGCTTGTCAAGCCTCATTTCTCCCTCCTTCCACTTACCCCCCCAACCCCGCTTCCTGACGTCAAATAAAATACACGTATTATTATGAACACAAACTCTCTTTATTTAACTAAACTGGGACGGGAGGGAATGAAACTCTGGTGAGACTGGAGAAAGGAGGTGAGAGAGGGGAGAAGAGAGAGTGGGAGAGGGAGGGGGAAACCTGGGAGGAGGGAGCTGGAAAAGGGAAGCAAGGAGTAGAAGGGGGAGGGGAAGCTCAGGGCTCAGGGTCGGGGGTCTCACTGGACCAACTTGATTTTGATGCAAAAATGCTCCTGGGTTCGCATGTGGCCTTTGGTGGCCAGGCTGCCAGCTATCCTGCCATAGACGGCCACGCTCCTCCGTCTAGTGTGGAGATCATGGACGTTGGAGGCATCCTCCCCAAACCTGAATAGGTCCATGTTCTCCACCCTGGACCAGGAAGGTGCCCACCCTCTCCAGCCCCTGGCAGGCTCCTGGGAGCTGGCAGACTGCTCCTGGGGAGCAGTGGAGGGCTGGCTGCCCGTGGCTTGCTGGCTCACGTTCTGGGGCCACTGGGTCAGGGGCAGTGACTGCGGCTCTGGGCTGGCAGGCTTGGAGCTGGCACAGGCACTGTGGTCAACCCTTTTAAGGGCTCCTGGGAGGTGGGGAGGGAGAGGAGTGTTCTTGGCTGAGGCTGGAAAGGCCACCAGGGCAATCTGGGAAGGCTGGAGGCCCCGTATTTCGAATAAGCATCTACACAGCACTTATTTCAAAATAGGAATTACAAAATTGACATTATTCCTCATGGATTGAGGTTTACCAATTTCAGAATAAGCACTCCACTATTTCGATTTAATTTCAAAATAATGGCATGGCTGTGTAGACGCTAGGATAGTTTTTTCAAAATAACGGCCTTTGGAAATAACTTAGCCTATTTCGAAATAGAGCTGCAAATGTAGGCATTCGAAATTGCAAATGAAGTCCGGGATTTAAATATCCCGGGCTTCATTTGCATCTTGCCGGGTGCCGCCATTTTTAAATGCCCGTTAGTGCGGATTCCATGCCCGCGGCTACACGTGGCACAGAGTAGGTAGTTTGGATTAGGCTCTCTATTCCGAACTACCGGTACACCTCGTTCCACGAGGAGTAACGGTAGTTCGGAATACAGAGCCTAATCCAAACTACCTACTCAGTGCCACGTGTAGCCGTGCGGCACGGAGTCTGCACTAACGGGCATTTAAAAATGGCGGCACCCGGCAAGATGCAAATGAAGCCCGGGATATTTAAATCCCGGGCTTCATTTGCAACTTCGGATGCCTACATTAACCACCCTAGTTCGAACTAGGCTGATAGCGTAGACATACCCTTTTTGCGCAAAAGCGTCCATGCCAACCTAGGTGCGGTTTTGCGCAAAAAAGCCCCGATCGCCATTTTCACCATCTGGGCTTTTTTCTGCAAAACAGTTTTTAGCGTCTACACTGGCCCTCTTGTGCAAAAACATTTCCAGAAAAGGGAATTTGCCAGAATGGGAACGTCAACGCATTTGAGCAAGAAGCACTGATTTCAGACAGTAGAAAGCCAGTGCTTTTGCACAAAACCAACCGGCCAGTGTAGACAGCTGGCAAGTTTTTCTGAAAACGCAGCCGCTTTTGCAGAAAAACTAGCCAGTCAAGATGCAGCCTTAGTGATTTCGACTCTGGGGTTACGTCGACACTGCAGGCTTCTTGTGCAAGAACTGTTTTGCGCAAGAGTTCTTGTGCAACAGGTCTTGTGCAAGAGCACATCCACACTGCTATGTGCTTTTGCACAAGAGATGTACTTTTGTGTAAGAGCATCCATGGCAGTGTGGACACTCTCTTGTGTGAGAATGCTCTGATGGCCATTTTAGCCATAGGGGTTTCTTGCACAAGAAACCCCGGTTGCCTGTCCACATTGCTTTCTTCCACAAGAGCTCTTGTGCAAGAGGGCGTTTTCCTCGTGGGGAGAGGAATAACTCTTGCACAAGAAGTTCTCTGTTCCAATGCCTTACTGCAAATGTACTTGCGTAAGAACATGTGCGCAGTGTAGATGCTCCGCAAGTTTTTGCACAAGAATGGCTGTTCTTGCACAAAAAGCCTGCAGTGCAGATGTGGCCTTAGCGATTTCAACTCTTAGCCACTCCCTAGGCTGACCAAAAGCTTCCATCTTCCACTGGAATAACAAAGAGACTCCTTATGGAGTCTGCTTTTAGGTCTGTCCTTAGAACAAGGGGGGAAGGAGACAGGTTGAACCAGTCTTACAGCTCACACCTGGCAGGCAAGAAGCTGGCTGCTTCAAACCCCTTCCCCCCAACTCATCTCACTCCAATCTGGGGGGGGGGGGCTTGTTCACCTGAGACCCTGTACAATGGTGGTGTCTCTCCTGCAAGCACTGGTGTCATATTTTAAGTTCCTACATTCAGGGGTAGCATGGTTTGTGACCCCACAACAGCCAAATTAGCTACAATAAATCCCATTCCATTCCAACAACTGATCCTCCATCAGGCCTGGCTGAATTGGATTTACAGAACCGCACCCCGGATTCCTTCCCATCCCGGCATGAGCTGTATTTACATCTCTACAGTTAATTCTCTTGCAGGGCTAAACACTTTGAATGAGCGTGCCCACACTCAGGGCTCCTCTCCTTTCAGCTGGCAGCATTGCAAGCAGTTCTTCGACCCTGCTTACACATCATTTGCATTGCTGTAAAATGGAGTCGTGGAGGGGTGTCCGTGGCCGGACCAGGGGGAGTGGGAAGTCCAGTAAGTGACTGAGCTTAGTCCATTGTCATGGGTGTGCGGACGCTAGTGTAACTGTACACATGGACCAGGGGCACTACGACGGGGCTTCGTTGACAATCAACCTGGCCAAGTGTCTTCTCGCCTTCACCGATGCTGTGGTAATTTGGCGGTTCTCTTGCTGTGACAACTACCTGTGCAGAGCTGTAACAGCCTGGAGAGGGAATGTTCAGCAACACCAGCCCCCCTTTTAGGATTCCTTGTAATGGATTTGTGGTGTTCCCTCCCTCTCTGGGCTTGTGGGAGGCCGTTCTTCCTCACCACATCACTGGGTATTGCTCACAGTTAGGGTATGTCTACACTAGCCGCCCTAGTTCAAACGAGGGTGGCTAATGTAGGCATTCGAACTTGCAAATGAAACCCAGGATTAAAATATCCTGGGCTTTATTTCCATGTTCCAGGGCGCCACCATTTTTAAATGCCCGGTAGTTCGGACTCCCTGCCTGCTGTTACACGCAGTACGGGCTAGGTAGTTCGAACTAAACCCCCTAATTCGGACTACCGTTACTCCTCCTGCAATGAGGACCATGATGTTTCCACTAAGACGGCACGTGATACCATTTTGCACAAGATCTGCTGCAATTTCCTGAGAGAGGAGATTGTGGGGTGCCAGGATGTTGCTTTGGGGGACAGCTGATCACAGCAACGTATCTCTTAAAAGAGAGCTCTGTGAGATATAATTTTGCATTTTTGTATGAGATGTACGTAGCCTGAAGGGCCTACCACCAACCAAATATTGGGCCTGCCTCTGATGAGTCTGGCCCTGGTCACATGGTCACCGTATGACACGTTTCCACTCAGCTCTGCACGGCTTAGGCCTCATTCTTACATTCGTGTGTTCGCCGTCGGTACTAACAATCTCCACCAGCTCCTGGCCTGTGTTTTTTGGGGTCACGGGTGCCCAGTAGAGTTTGGGGCTGCAATGGTGCCATGTAGGATGCCACTTTACACTCTTCCAGTTGTATTGGTGCAAAGTGCGAGTGGCCGTACTGATGTCGGGCTAAGAGGGCTTCGGGCGGGGTGGCTGTTCCTGTGCGCTTGTGTGCTTGGGCCAGGCCTTCTGCAGGGTCAATCACACTACAGCAGGTGATGGGATTGTTCGTGTAGAGGGGCTGCCCCTGCCCAGCTGCCCACTCCGTCCTTCCTAAATAGTTCACAGCGAGTGATTCTGTGTCGTTGCACCAGATTCACTCATAACAACGTCTTCACGTCCGCTCTCCCTGGGGTGACCCAGCCTGCCCACCAGGTGGGCTGTCCGAGGGTGGTTGGGGCTAAATCCAAGGGGCTGGACCTCTCGGGCTGTCAAAGACCCCCTGGCACTTTGGGGAGGATTTAGCAGCCTTAGATCAGGTGCTACTTCCACCTGGAGGATTTCTCTTGGGACCGATTTTTCCCTTGTGGATTTAATGGGCAGTGGAAACTTTTTCTCTGGCTCACCTCCCACCTGGGCGGCTGTTCCCAGGAACACACTGCAGCCTGCAGCCTGCTCTGTGAGCGGTCCTGAGGGAGGTTGCTATGGAAACCGGAGCGATGAGCCCTGCGGAGCCGCGAGTGGACAGGCAGGGGACACACTGCAGGGCACATTCACACAGAGCTGGGGGCAGAAGGGACTGAGGATGTGTGGGTGGCCCTCCTTGGCCCGAGATCTGACCTCCCAGGTGGTACCTTGGGTGCCGCTGAGAGACGACCATCTTCCCAGTGCACCTGCTGCCTGTCACACCCATGGGTCGCCTGCTTTGGAACAGCGCCTGGGCAGATCCCACAGCAGGCCTATCCAGAGACATTCGGGGGGGGGGCGGAGCTGGTACATCGTGTTCGCTGGGGCCCTCCTCCTTACCACGTCACTGTATTTACACAGACGTTACAGATTTGGGGGCCTGCACTGGGGTCCCACAACTGTTCCCCCATGAGTCCTGGTGTGCAGCTCTTGCTGACTATCTAGGGGATTTCTCCATGCCTCTGAGGGCAGAACCTTACCCGGGCCTCCGAAAATGGAGGGAGAGAAGCCATCAGAAGGGAAGAGGAATCCAAGCCTCTGTCCCCAGTCGAAGCTGTGTATAAGGCATGGCGGACGCCCCCAGAGCCAGGGGCCAGGACCCCTCTGCTGTAGGGACGCTGGAATGAATCCCCCAGTAAAGACCCCTTGGAAATCCTGTCTCGCTGTCAGTAGCTTTGGAGGAGCTTGTCCCATTGTCGCTGCTTGTCCCTGACGGACCCCAGCCCGTAGGGGCCCTGTACGCCCCAGCAGGGGAAAGCAGGGGCTGTTTGTCTCTCCGCTGAGCTGTGCCACAAACCCTGCTGGGATTCCCCAGCCATGGCTATAAACCTCCTGCCCAGCGCTTCTCTGGCACAGCACAGAGCCTCTCCAGACACCCCTCCCCCCGCCGCCGGGCTCAGCCTGTCTCTGCTGCGCAGGAGCTGGGTGAGTGCAGGGCCGGGGAGCCCAGAAGTGGCCTCGTTAGCAGCGCCTGCCCTAAGCAATCGCGAGGGGAGCACAGAGCCGGGACTCAGGAAGGGTTCCCTGTAGGGCCGGCTGTTCCCCGCCCGGAGAGCTGAGAAAGGGGCAGGTCGGGACGGGGAGGAGAGTGCCGAGAATCCCCCCTGTCCGGGAATCTGCTCTCGCCTGTTCCTGCTCTTAGCCACCGTCGCCACGGCAGCAGCCGAGGGCCTTGCAGGCGGGTGCTCAGTGTGTGACTAACATCTAGCCCGGGGGGTTTCAATCCACGGGCCGGGACCCAGCACTGGGCGGTGGATGTCGGGCACTGGGGCTCCTTGCTGCAGGGGGGCAGGTGACCCGTGGAGGGGCTAAGCCAGATCCCTGCCTCTCCTGGCACCACAGACGGCTCTGCGCCCCAGAAGCGGCCGGAGGCAGGCCCAGCTCCTAGGCCGGGGTGGGAGAGGTGAGGAGAATGCCCAGAGCTCTGCGCGCTGCCCCTGTTCTGCGCACTAGCTGGGAACCTGCTGCCGGCTGCTTGTGGGGTGCAGCATGGTCTGCGGTTGTAGCCAGACAGGAACCCAACACCCGGTGAGAGAAGAGAGGAGCTTCCCAGCGTGCACAGAGCTCTTTGGCACAACGGTGCGTGGAGGGCTTGTTTGGACAGGGTCTGGGGCTCCAACGTCCATGCAGCCCAGTGCTCATGCCACAGAAGGCTGGATGAAGAAGGGCACCTGACGCTCAGAGCAGAAGGCTGGGTCGGGTGGAGGTGGCCCTTAGTTCTCATGGGGTTTGCTGCACAGGCTGGGGCTGGCCCCCAGGAAGGGTCTATCTGCTGCATGAAGGAGCTTTACGCTCAGGTAGAAAGTTCCATTGAGGCTGAGGAGCGTGTGAGTTGGCTCTGTACCCCCGGAGTTCAGTCCTTGTAGACATGCTGGGCCCAGACCACTGAGAACCTCAAGGATAAGCCAGAGAGCTTGAATGTTGCTTTGGGGGTAGGTTGACTGAAAGGGGTCCAACTTGAGACACTGTCAGGGCAGCATTTCCCAAACTGGCCTGTGCCATCCGCAGATGAGGCTGTGTTAATCCTCAGGCAGAGCCGGCCTTACCAGGAGGTGAATTAAGGTGGTCGCCTCAGGTGCCCGGCTGTGGGAGGATGCCAATAGGACCCAGAGAATTGAGACCTTTCAAAGTTTTGGCCCAAGCGAGGGGGCAGGGGGCGTCATTTGAGCTCCCCGCCTCAGGTACCAAAATGTTCTGGGCCGGCCCTGTCCTCAGAGTACAGAGGACCCCATTGGGACCTGCACAGTGCGACCTCACAGGCACAAAGTCACTGTGTGAGGAAGAGTCCATCTTGCTCTTCCCAGTGCTGTCTGACATCCAGGGGCACACAGCGAGAAGTCCCGTGGCACTTAAATCCTGGGCTTCATTTGCAAGTTCGAAAGTCTACCTTAGCCACCCTTGTTTGAACTAAGGGGGCTAGTGTAGACATACCCTAATATATTGACTGGGCAACAAAATGGCAAATGAAATTGAATACTGATAAACAGGGCTCGACAAATTATGGAAAACCCTACTCGCCAGACAAAAAAGGGCCTCTCCCCCTCCCCCCCATAAGAGTTTTTTTAATGGCATAAAGTGCTAATAAGAATAAGAACAGTAATTACTAATACGTTCTTAATAAATATCACCCAAGTTATTAATAAATATCTTATAAACTTTTACGTTTTTCCTGCCATGTCTCCTCCCCTTGCTCCATCAGCTCCCCTGGTGCCTGCTGCCCCCCAACCGCTCACCCTCCTCTGATGTCCTGACTCCTGCCCCTCTCCGCCAGCCCTTCTCTCCCCCCTGTGCCCACTCCTCCTGTGGCCCCACTCTGATCAGGTGAGCTACCCCTCCTCATCCCCTCTCCTAACACCTCCCCCTACACACCTGCCCTGGCTCTCTCCTCTGGTGCTGGTCCCTCCCCTGCAGGTCTCTGCCCTTCTGCTTCACCCCCAGAATCCCCTGGCACCTGCACCTTCCCTTAGCCCCGCACCCTCCTGGTGCCTCCCCCTTCCCACAATGCCCCTGCCCCATTTGCCCTCTTTCCCCCTGATACCCACCCTCATGCCCCTGTTCCCCTCATGCCCCTGTGTGCCTTCACACATGCCTTGCTCCATCCCCACTTTCCTCATGCCCACCCCTTCTCTCAAGCCTTCTCCCAGCACCTCCCACTCCTCCCTCTAGCCCCCAGTGCCCTTCCCCTCCCCTCCCAGCATCACCCTGTCCCCCCTCCTGCCCTTTTCCTCGTTGTCCGCACTTGGCCCCCTGGCATTTGTCTCTCCTGCACCCTGTCCCTTGGTGCCTTCCCCTTTCTTCTACTTCTTCTCCTGACCTCCTCCCCACCCCTCCCCTCAGCACAAGCCCCTTCCCCATATTTTTCCTCTCCCCTCCCCTCCCCAAATCCCAGCCCAGCCACTTCCCCTCCCCCAGGGTCAAGCAAAACATTCCCCCCCCCCCCCCCCGATTGTTGCTGTCTGTTACACGTTTGCATTTTGCAGTGGGGTTTTTCTTTGTTTTCATTTTTGTCCCGGCATTTTAGCCCTACAAATAGCAAATAGCATTTTCCTTCATTTTTTTCCATAAAGGCGAAGGTGCTTCAAGTGGACTCCCCCTTTCACTGCTGCTGGATCACAGCAGCCTTTTCCCTGCCCTGTCCAGCCCCTCCCTGTGGACAAGCACCCCTCACTCCCAACCACAGGGGAAAGAGGGTGCAGGGACAGCACAGAGCCAGAGGGGTGCAGGGAACAGTGTGTGTGTGTGGGGGGGAACAGGGGTGGCGCGGGGAACAGGAGACACAGAGGCAGAGGGATGCAGGGATCGGGGGGAGCAGGGTGCGGGGTGCGGTGGAGACACGGGGAATGGAACGTGGGGAACGGGAGGGGCAGAGGGATCGGGGTCTAGGGGCAGTGCAGGGAATGGGCAGCACAGAGCTGGGGGGCAGCAGGGTGTGGGGTGCAAGGGCGGAGCAGAGCCAGAGGGAGAGCAGGGGATCCGGGGTGCAGGGGCAGCGTGAGGAACGGGTGGTGGAAGCCAGATGGGGCGCGGGGCGGGCGCAGCGAACCGGGTGGCCGGCAGGGAGGGTCTCTCACCAGCGAGGGGCTGAGGCCGCGGCAGGACTGGAGCCGGTGGGGCAAGGACTGGCTCTGCCACACGCCGCAGCCAGCTGCCGGGGACACGCAGCCAGAGCCGAGCTGCCGCAGCCCTTTATAATCGGCGGGGCCATGTCTGAGTATCGCCGCAGTTCCCCGCCTCGGCAGCGCTCTGCCCCTCCCCCGGCCGGCGGATCGATGGGGCCGCGCTGCCCCTAGTACGGGCTTCGGCCAGCCCGTCACAACGGCCCTCTGGCCAGTCAGCCACTGCGCTCGCCAGCTGGCAAAATCTACTCACCACGGGCGAGTGGGCGAGTGCATTTGTTGAGCCCTGCTGATAAATATAAAATAAAGCACATTGGGAAAAATAATCCCAACTAAACATACAATATGATGGGGACTAATATAGCTACAACTACTCAAGAGAGAGACCTTGGAGTCACTGTGGAGAGGTCTCTGAAAACATCCACTCCGTGTGCAGTGGCCGTCAGAAAAGAAAACAGAATGTTAGGAGTCATTAAAAAAGAAATAGAGAATGAGACAGAAAATATCTTATTGCCTCTGTATAAAACAAGATATGGTACAGCCACATCTGGAATACTGAGTCCACATGGGGTTGCCTTGTCTCTAAAGATATATCTTGGCATTGGAAAAGGTTCAGAAAGGGGCAACAAAAATGATTCGGGGTTTGGAACGGCTCCCATATGAACAGAGATTAAAAAGACTTGGTCTTGTCACCTTAGAAAAGACGAGACTAAAGGGGGATACGATAGAGATCTATCACATCATGACAGGTGTGGAGACAGTGAATAAGGAGAAGTTATTTACTTATTCCACAAATAAAAGAAGTAGGGGTCACCAAATGAAATGAATAGGCAGCAGGTTTAAAACAAACAAAAGGAAGTTTTTCTTCACTCAGTGCACAGTCAACCTGTGGAACTCCTTGCCAGAGGATGTGGAGAAGGCTAGGAATTTAAGAGGGTTCAAAAAAGAGCTAGATAGATTCATGGAGGTTAGGCCCATCAATGTCTATTAGCCAGGCTGGGTAGGTGCGGTGTCCCTGGCCTCTGTGTGTCTGGAGGTGGGTGACAAGAGAGGGAGCATGTGAGGATTCCCTGTTGTGTGCCCTCCCTCTGGGGCACCTGGCATTGGCCACTGTGGGCAGATGGAGCTTTGGTCTGGCCCGGTCTGGCCGCTCTTATGTTCCTATGTGTGTGTGGTCACGACAGAATACACGGACCGTTCAGTCTCTCCTCACTGGCCTGAATTCCATCATCCACACGGAGAGATCTTGAAAATGTGGAATTTGTTTCCTTAACCCCGCTCAGGATTGTGATTCGGTGTCCCTGTGACATTCGGGGTTTATTGGATGAATTACGGCTGAGAAAATCCCACCTCCTCCTTTTCCCATAAGATCACAGAACCATAGAACACGAGAACGGGAATGGCCCTTGGGAGGTCATCGAGTCCAGTCCCCTGCCCTCACAGCAGGACCAGGCAGAGTCTAGAAGATGGTTAATGATTGTTGAATGGTTAATTGCAGGGGCAGGAAGCAGCCATGATATTGAATTGAACACACCCATCCGGGCTCACCATGGCAGTACCCAACGGGACCAAGGCCCACCCCACCACCTTCATCCTCCTTGGCATCCCGGGGCTGGAGGCGGCCCACGTCTGGATCTCCATCCCCTTCTGCTTTGTCTACGTGCTGTCTGTCGTAGGGAACAGCCTCCTCCTGGCTGTGATCAAATCCGAGCCGAGCCTCCATGAGCCCATGTACCTTTTCCTTGCCATGCTGGCCGTCACCGACCTGATCATCTCAACCACCACCGTGCCCCAGACCTTGTGCATTTTCTGGTTCAGGGACTGGGCCATTCACATCAATGCATGCCTGGCCCAGGTGTACCTCCTTCACACCCTGTCAATCATGGAGTCCGGGTTCATGCTGGCCATGGCCTTCGATCGCTACGTCGCCATCTGTAACCCGCTGCGACACTCGGCCATCCTGACCCATCGGGTCATAGCCACCCTAGGGCTGGGGGTTGTGCTGAGGGCGGCCGTGTCGGTGGGCCCACACCCATTCCTGCTGCGCCAGCTCTCCTACTGCCGAACCAACGTCATTCCTCACACCTATTGTGAGTTCATGGCGCTGGTGAACCTGGCCTGCACAGACATGAGCGCCATGAGTACCTACAGCCTGGTTGGGGCATTTCTCACCGCAGGGGTGGACTTGACCCTCATTGTCCTGTCCTACATCCTGATCTTGCGGGCCGTCTTCAAGCTCCCTTCCAAGGAGGCCCGTCTCACGTCCCTGGGCACCTGCAGCTCCCATATCGGTGCCATCCTCGGGTTTTATATTCCAGCCTTTTTTTCCATTCTCACCCATCGGTTTGGCCACAGCATGGCTCCTCACGTCCACATTATTGTAGCCAACATCTATATGCTGGTTCCCCCCATGATAAACCCCATCATCTATGGGGTCAGAACCAAAAAGATCCGCAATAGAGTCCTCCAGGTCTTCAGTGCCATGGACTGTCACACTATTTCATAAGGGGACATACGTCCTGGGGGAGAGATGTTTTCATAGACTCCCTCCCCTCCCATCCTCCATGGCCACGGGCACCTTTCTCCCCACCGTATCCTAATGCAACCCTTGGGCAACCAGAGCAGAGAGGGGCGTGGAAAAGCAGTGCTGAGGAAGCAGGCTGTGCAGTTGCAGCTTCCTGCCGATTCATGCTTGGGAGCTGGACAGTAAGAGACGCCCTCGTGCTGTGTTTGCATCCAGACTTCTCAGGACTGTGGAGACGTAATGTGCAGACCTCTTGTGGCTCGTGGACCAGAGTCTGGGAACATCCAGTCTTCGACAAATGGCCCTAGAGGTCATGCCGAGGGCTTCTCTGCTGCGTGCCTATGAATGTGCTCCACCCATCCGCAGTAGAGAAACGGACTCTAGTCCTGCATGAGGCTAAATCTCCTCTATCTGCTCATAAATCCTCCACCAGCGGAGAATGAGCATGCCACCTATTTAACAGCTACAGGTGTTGTCTCCTCTCGCTCCTTCTTCACAAGGTGCAGGAGAAATAGCTCCATTAACCTATTGGCTTTTGAAGGGTAGATGAGAGAGGGGGGCTATTGAGAGCTAATGTGACGTGGGAACGCTAGGCATGGCCACGGTGAGGCCTGTGTCCGTTCTGATGTCCCCTGGCAGTCGAGATGGACAGTGAGGTCTGTCAAGTATCAGAGGGGTCGCCGTGTTAGTCTGAATCTGCAAAAGCGACGAAGAGTCCTGTGGCACCTTATAGACTAACTGAAGTGTAGGAGCATAAGCTTTCGTGGGCAAAGACCCACTTCGTCAGATGCAGTGAGGTCTGTGAGGTTCTCGGTCTGGTGCTGGGGACTAGACTTGAGGACCTCTCAAAGTTCCTTCCAATTCGAGCATTCTGCTCTAGGGTCTCCGCTGTACGTTCTGCCTCCCGTGCTCACAACCCGTTCCTGTCGCTCTACAGCTGGGTCTCCTCATTTCAGACAGCTCCTTCTCTAGCGTAGCTCCTGGGACGTCCCCGGCTTTCAGCAGGGCCATGCAGATCAGTGCTTCCCTCACTGCGGAATGTTTGTCCCCAATTCTGTGCCAAGAGGGCCAAGGGGGGTATCCATTGAAAACTCATGCTCTGCTCTTTCTCTTTGTGCTACTCCTACACCTGGATGATTTTTGAGGGGGAATTTAGGAAAAGTGGCTCCGTCCTGGCATTTTAAATGTTCGCCTCTGGCGTCGCCTGCCTATTGAGAGGGGTGGCGACTCAGTGAGGTGTGGTGCTCCGTAGTCAATGTGCCGTAAGTGTTGTAAGAATTCTGCTGCAAACCTGCAGAGCAGCAGGGACGCCTGACAAGGACCCGGACAGGTGACTTGCTCTTGGGACATTCTCCATGTTGAGAGGCACCTTCTCAGAGGAGAACAACGGGACTCCCCCCCGTGGGCAAGGATATGAAAGGACAGTCCCCAAGGACTCCACGATGCCCAGAGGCCAGGGGGATTTGGAGCCGCAGGCCTACTATGCTGTGTGGGTGCACAATAGTCAGTCCAGAGCTGGGCTGCTCGATCCGTAGAGCCGCTCATGCCCGGCCATTGATTTGGGTGCCCTATTGCGCAAAATCATTTTTGGAAAAGGGCTTTTGCCCGAATGGGAACGTCAACGCATTTGCACAAGAAGCACTGATTTCGGACAGTAGAACGTCAGTGCTTTTGAACAAAATCAACCGGCCAGTGTAGACAGCTGGCAAGTTTTTGCGCCAAAGCTATCGCTTTTGCGGAAAAACTAGCCAGTCGAGACGCAGTCTTAGTGATTTCAACTCTGGGGTTACATCTACACTGCAGGCTTCTTGTGCAAGAACTGTTTTGCGCAAGAGTTCTTGTGCGAAAGGTCTTGTGCAAGAGCACATCCACATTTATATTACCAGTAGGGTTATATTAACAGTGACACTTATTATTAGAAACAATGTGGCTTTGTCTAGACTGCATCCTTTTTCCGCAAAGATCCGAGCCGGAAAAAAGCGGCAGCCATGTTTATGCAAATGAAGCAGGGGTGATTTAAATCCCCGCTTCATTTGCAATTGCGATGTGTCTAATTTGCATCCCTTTTACGGAAAAGGGATGCAGTCTAGACACAGCCTGTGGGGTCCATTACAAGCCAGGGAGTTCTTGTCTTCCCTTTGTAGGTCCACCAGCAAGATGTCTGTATCATCAAGTATCCAGCCTCCTTCTTCAACCCCCCATTCTGTGCCTCGTTATTTTCATGTTTCTAATATACTTTTAAAATCATCCCCTTATTTTCCTTAGCGCTGGTACTCACAGCTTTGTCTAGCACGTCTTGTGCTTCCCAAATCCATTTTTGATCCTTCCTAATGCCTCATTTCCCTTAGTCGCTCTCCACCTCCCCTGCGTTAGAGGTGCTGATGCACCATCAGCTCCTGTCAATGGACCTGGCTGACCTCCATGCCCATCTTCTTGGACCTCTCGGCATGAGCTGATCCTGTTGGCAAGGAGATCCCGCTGTCTCACCGAAGAGGCAGCAGGAGAGTGGAGGGATGAACTCAAATGGTCTGAATCCTTCTTGGAAGGACCCACCTAATTACACCTCCAGGACCAGACCCCCCCCCCCCCCGGTGGAGTCCCACGAGGGTCAGTTCTCTCTGGGGGGCTTTTCCATATCTCCATGCAGCCCCCATGGGAGCTGGTCATTAAACATGGCCTCAAATGCCAGCCACACGCAGGTCACATCCCGCCCCTCCCTTAGGTCAACACTTGAATGGCTCCCATCTCGGCCGGGAAAGCTGATTGAAGCACTACCCAAGCTAGACAGAGGCAGTGCTGGTGGGCAGAGCAAAGCCGCGAAGGGATGGTAGCCCCAGTGTGGACCCTCTGGATGAACTTTAAACCCGTCTCTGGGCAATTGCTCCCCTGCTGGCAGAATGAAAACACCCCCCGCCCCCTCGATGGAAAATGTCAGCGGTTCTGTGCAATGGATACTTTTCTCAGTGACCCTTCTCTGATCCAGGAGAGTTGCCTCCAGTTTCATGGGTCAGAATGTCCCTCATTTCAGTGCACCCCAGCCCAGCCCGGCTGATGCCTCCAGCCCCGAAGTGGCCGCACTGTAGTGGCCCAGGGGCTCTGTCAGGATGAAAGGTGCCGGTAGAAGTACAGGACAATGCCCAGCTCGCAGGTCCTTGCCCGACCATTGCTCCGGCCCCAGTGAGTCCCAGGTCCCCTGGATTGGAACTGACCAAAGTTCTGAGAAGCTACTTGTGTGTTAGTGCCCAGAAACATCCCCCTCCTGCTCCTGAACCTCAGGGCTCTGGCTGTGAATTGGCCAGTTGGGGGCGGGGGTGCTACCTGATGTGTCTCTGCTGGAAAGCATGGAGGTGGATGGGCTCCTCGCTTCAAAACCTGGTGTCACAGGCTCACAGGAGGTGCCCACCCTTGGCTATGGGCAGTCCATTTTAGCCATAGGGCTTCCTTATGCAAGAAACCCCTGTTGCCTGCCTACACTGCCTTCTTGTGGAAGAGCTGTTGCACAAGAGGGCTTATTTCTCATGGGGAGAGGAATAACTTGCGCAAGAAGCCCTGTTTTCTGATGCTTTGCTGTAAATTTACTTGCACAACAATGCATGTGCAGTGTAGACACCCGGCAAGTTTTTGCACAAGAACAACTGTTCTTGCACAAAAAGCCTGCAGTGAAGACATAACCCTAGGTTTTTTCTGCATCTTGCTGGGCCTCACTTTACCCATCTGTACAACGTGGAGACATGCCTAGAGACTTTCATTTGCTGGGTGTTCGGTAGCACCTTCAATCAAAGCTGCTACATAGTCTAATGATATTTAATGCTGAGAATGACTGATAATAAGGTCCATGTGCCTGTAGAAAGCGTTTTTGTCTCCCTTCAGTCATTGTTCTCCAGATCTCTTTGTCTATTCTTCACCCGTCCATCCTTCATCATGACAGAGCCTACGGAGACCTGGGCATTATCCCAAGTTGTATTTCTTATACACAAATACAGAAAACAGCCAATTTCTCTGTCTCACCACAGAGCCCAGGAATACCCCGCGCTCTGGGGGGAGGCATCGTAATTGCTGTTTACTCCAAAAGCTGGGAAAACGCCCAGAACACGAGACATGGACAGAGAGACCTTGGCTGGGGTGTCTCCGGTCTCCAGCCTATTTACATCCAGGTGTCCCTGCTCCCCGAGAGGCCAACCCCCGTGGGCCTGCCCAGCGCTGAGCTATAAACAGTGCAGATGCCCGGGGCTGCTCTCGTTGCCGTGCGTGGCTGCAGACGCTGGGCTGGGCGAGATGTAGGACACGGCTACCGGAGGGGGATTCCCAGGGAAGGTCACAGGTATCTGTCTTTTCCTGCTCGTCAGAACTAGTGCGATGTGTGTGTGAGGGACACACGGTCGTTCTATTGCCTTCTCCCCTGCACAGCTAGGAAACGCTCTGGGTCCTTCCTTCAATGGCATGAATTTCCTTTACTATCACTGGCCAAAGCATCTCTTTTTGCTGTGCCCCACTCCCCAGGCCGGCTGCTGGGCTCCACCCCCGAGGTGGCTGCATTTCCCTGCCAGAGGAGGGTCTGTGGACTGACTGGTGTGGGTAGGGGCATAGGAAAAGGCGAATCCTGAGGCTGTGTTAATGCAAAGCGATGGTCCCCTCAGGGCTGTGGCGGAAGGGGCTGTATGTGTGGGTAAATAGCCAGCGAATGGGAATTGGATGACGTGTGCTGTCCCAAACCTTCAAAAAAGCGGTTCAGTCAGCTCAGGAACACGCAGCCCAGAGGCGGACAGACCAGCACACAAAGGAGCAACTCATGAGGTTTCCTCATTGAAGGTGTCAGACAGTCCTCACTAAATGCGGTGCCTCCAGGGCCACTTACAGTGGCCAATCCACGTGTGAGTTTTATCACCTAAACCCTTGGTTCCTGTAACATATGGTCAAGGAAGAACAGGTATTTCTATGGGCCAAATGTGGATGATGCAAAAATAGCTTATATCAGTGTTACATGTTCAAAGCAATGGAGTAGCCCCTTGTACATGAGCTGTGAGATACAGTAAATGAAAACGCTGATTGATTTGCTTTATCCGTAGAGTCGTAGAGCTTATGATCAGAAGGGACCATGAGATGATCCAGTCAGACAGACTGTAAAACAAAAAGCTTGTGAATTTCACCGAGATACCTTTGTATTAAGCCCCTTGTAACTTAGCTCTGGTTTCCTCGAGGATTTTACATCACAGATTCATAGAGCCAGAGGGCCTGACCAGAGTTCAGGGGTCAGAGAGAAAAACCCGCTGCCACCTTCCTTCCCTTGGAAAACTGTCAGTAAGGGAACAGTCCTTCCTTCCTTTAGCATCTGTTCCATTGTCCGACAGCGAGGAGGGAGAAACAGTAACTGGAAACTTGGAAATGGCAGAGATGCTCAATGACTTGTTGTTTCGGTCTTCACCAGAAAGTCTGATGAAAGAATGCCTGACATAGTGAATGCTACTGGGAAGGGGGCAGATTTAGAAGATAAAATTTAGAAAGAACAAGTTAAACATGACTTAGCAAAGTTAGATCTCTGCAGGTCACCAGGGCCTGATGAAATGCATCCTAGAATACTCAAGGAGCTGATAGAGGAGGTATCTGAGCCTCTAGCTATCATCTTTGAAAAATCATGAAAGTCTGGTGAGACTGGAAAAGGGCAAATCTAGTGCCCATCTATAGAAAGGGAAATAAGAACAACCCAGGAAATTACAGACCAGTCAGTTTAAACTCTGTGCCAGGGAAGATAATGGAGCAAGTAATTAAGGAATCCATCTGCAAACATCTGGAAGATAATAAGGTGATAGGTAACAGCCAGCATGGATTTGTAAAGAACAAATCTTGTCAAACCAATCGGATAGCTTTCTTTGATAAGTCTTGTGGATAAGGGAGAAGTGAAGGATGTGGTATACCGAGACTTTAGTACGGCATTTCGTACAGTCTTCTTATCAATAAACTAGGGAAATAAATCTAGATGTGGCCACCATAATGTGGGTGCATAACTGGCTCAATAACCATTCTCAGAGACTAGTTACTAATGGTTCAGAGTCATGTTGGAAGGGCCTCACATGTGCGGCTCTGCAGGGCTCTGTTTGGGACCGGCTCTGTTCAATATCTTCATCAATAATTTAGATATTGGCATAGAGAGGACACTTGTTTCGTTTGCAGATGATACCAAACTGGGAGGGGTTGCAAGTGCTTGGAAGATAGGGACATAATTCAAACTGATCTGGACAAACTGGAGAAATGGTCAGAGGTAAACAGGATGAAGTTTAATAAGGACAAATGCAAAGTGCTCCACTTAGGAAGGAACAATCCATTTCACACACACAGAATGGGAAGCGACTGTCTAGGAGAGTCCTGCAGAAAGGGATCTCGGGGTCATAGAGGACCACAAGCTAAATATAAGCCAACAGTGTGATGCTGTTGCAAAAAAAGCAAACCTGATTCTGGGCTGCATTAACAGGAGTGTTGTGTGCAAGACACGAGAAGTCATTCATGACTTCCAATTTGTATCCCTTCTCCCTGTTTTTTTTCTCATTTGTTATATATTGCTGCTGTGATGTACCCCTCAGTCCTCCATGCTTTTTTAAATGATCTTATGGCCACAAATATACCTAACCCAGAAGGGCTTGAGACAAATTGCTTCGTGTAACCAACCAATCTTCATGTCTTAATCCGCTGGATCTGTCTGTCTTATTTTGGTGCATGCATCACCCTTGTGTGTGAAATGAGACATATGGCATGTGGAATGTTTATGGTTTTGAAATGTGTGAATGAAAGCCAGCATGGGCATTACCCTAAATTTGTTAAACAATCTCTTTTGTCCTTTAAGTCCCAGCAGTGGTTGGTCTGGGGAAGCAACTGGTCAGGTGACTTCTCATGCAAAAGGGGAATCTTTAAAAACACTAGGAAGGTAGGAGACTTTGGTCTTTTGGCTGGCTGGTGAGGCACACCCAAGGGAGAGAACCAGAGACCCCAGGGAAATGGAGAGTTCCCTGGTTTGGCAGGCTTGGCTGGGAAAGAAACAGTTTTAGGGAGAGTTTGTATTAAGTTTGTAATAAGTTTGTGCTGAAGTTTTAGTGTAGAAGTAGCAACGTGTTTTCTGTTATTTGGGGTTTGTAATCTACTTTGCTCTGCCTGTTCTCACCTATTACCACTTAAATCCTATTGCTTGTACTTAATAAAATCACTTAGTGTTACCCAGGGGAGCAACCAGTGTATAGATGGCTCCTTTTTGCGTACAAAAATCCTCTTGTGCAAGAGCCGTTCTTCCTGAAAAAATTAGGAAGAACGGCTCTTGCGCAAGAGGGGGGGTGTGTGTCATGATTATGAGGGTTAGCCATCAGCCTGGGGATTAAGGGGTTAACTGCACCTAGCCAGGTGGAGTGACCAGTAGGAATGTAGGTGGGACTTTCAAACTGGGACAAAGGAATTTGGATTTTTTCCTTTCTCTTTTTTGTCTCTCTGGGTGTGTTCTCTGCAGCTACAGGGAGGGACAAGCATGTCTCTCTCTCTCTCTCTCTCTCTCTCTCTCTCCAAGACACCATTCTTCATTTTCTGTAAGTAGGGTAAAGTTTAGGTAGTTTTGTTTATTGTTTTAAGGGTTGGGTATGGGATCTGAGATCTGACACTGCTTAAGAGATGTTTGGCTTTTCTTTTTAACTAAGTTCTAGCCCATGGTGTAATTCCTCCATGAGTATACAGTGAACCCTCGTTTATCGCGGTAGATAGGTTCCAAACCCGACCGCGATAGGTGAAAATCCGCGAAGTAGGGACATGTATATTTAACATGTATACAGCGAGCCCTCGCTACTTCGCGGTTCGACCATCGCGGATTCACGTATATACATAATGTAATGAAAAAAGTCCGCGAAGTCGTGAATCCGCGATGGTCGAACCGCGAAGTAGCGAGGGCTCACTGTATTTTGTTACCTTTCCATCTGATCCTTATGCTTGCAACAGGAATATTGTTGTAATAATACAAGTTTTCTCTTTTCTTTTTATGAACCTGGCATTGGTTACTTGTGTGTCCTGATTTTTATAACAAGAATGAGATTCCCCAAATGATCTTTCCCCTAATCTCGTTATTAATATTTGAGTGGTGCCAGCGAAAGTTTTATTCCCAAGATCTAGGGTTTTAAGATTTTGGGGGAAGTTTTATACCAAAGCCTGGTAGATAAGGCTTTGGGGTACACCTGCTGGCCCCCACTTCTGCATTTATCATGCCGGAGTGGGGAAGGAGCCATGACAGGGGGTTTTGCGCAAAAAGGAGCCATCTACAAAAGCCTCTTGCACAACAGGGATCCAAAGAGGAAATGCAGATGTGAGTGCGACCTATGGAAATGAGCACTCCATTTGCATTTCTTCTTCTGCAAGAGGCTTGCAGAATAGATGCAGCCTGAGGTCCCAGATTCAAATATGCCTGGTGGTGGCTACAAGTCAGGGTTTGTCCGGCATCTCAGCTGGGTGTCTGAACCTTGGGATGCGCTTCCTTGGCTAGAGGGAATAGATAACCCACACTCGTAGTTCCACTTACAGCCCATAGGGAACAAGGGGCTTCTACAGTGAAAGATGGGAGCCAGCTGGCTCTGTAGCTCAAGCTCTAAGAGCTCCTCCTAGAGGTCCTATATTTGAATACGCCCAGTGGGGGTGACATAGAATTTACTGGGCCATTGATCATCATCAGATATGGAATTAGCATCGGAAGAGTCAGTTATTCTGATTCATTTCTCTACATAATGAACTTCTCATCATCAAGTAACTGATGGACATCACCCCGTAGAATAGTCTCCAGTACTGCATGTGTCTTTTCATATGAACATCATCTCTTTTCCAAAATGCAGGACAATGTAGCACTTTAAAGACTAACAAGATGGTTTATTAGATGATGAGCTTTCGTGGGCCAGACCCACTTCCTCAGATCAAATAGTGGAAGAAAGTAGTCACAACCATATATACCAAAGGATACAATTAAAAAAAATGAACAAATATGAAAAGGACAAATCACATTGCAGAACAGGAGGGGGATGCAGGGGGGGGGGAGGAAGGAAGGTAAGTGTCTGTGAATTGATGATATTAGAGGTAGGGAGAGTGGGATGTTTGTGAGTTAATGGTATTAGAGGTGATAATTGGAGAAACTATCTTGGTAATGGGTGAGATAGTTCAAGTGTTTGTTGAGTCCTTTTGGAAAGTGTCGAATTTTAACATGAATGACAGTTCAGAGGATTCCCTTTCAAGTGCAGATGTAAAAGGTCTTTGTAGCAGAATGCAGGTGGTTAAGTCATTGAGAGAGTGTCCTTTCTGGTTAAAATGGCAAGAAACTGTTTTCTCTTTGTGATCTTGTCTGATATCTGTTTTGTGGGCATTAATCCTTTGGCGAAGTGTCTGAGACGTTTGTCCAATGTACATAGCAGACGGACACTTTCGGCACATGATAGCATAGATTATATTTCTGGATGCGCAGGAATATGTGTTCTTGATCTTATAACTCACTTGGTTAGGTCCAATAATGGTATCAGCAGAATGAATATGTGGACAAAGCTGGCAACGGGGTTTGTTGCAAGGGAAGGTACCAGGGTTGGTATTAGTGTGGTATGTCCTGTGGTGGTTGGTAAGAATCATCTTGAGGTTAGGTGGTTGTCTATAGGAGACTATGGGTCTCTACAGAACTCATACAGTTACTCTACAGAAAACCCACCGACTCATACAGTTACCTACATGCATCCAGCTCCCATCCAGAACACACCACACGATCCATCGTCTATAGCCAAGCCCTTCGATACAACCGCATCTGCTCTAATCCCACTGACAGAGACCAGAAGCTTCAGGATCTCTACCAAGCATTTATAAACCTCAACTACCCACCCAGAGAAATAAAAAAGCAAATTGAAAGAGCCAGACGAATACCTAGAAACCATCTACTTCAAGACAGACCCAAGAAAACCAACAATAGAACACCACTTGTCATCACCTACAACCCCCAACTTAAACCTGTCCAACACATTATCAATAAACTACAGCCTATATTGGAACAGGATACCATACTCCAAGAGGCTCTGGGAGACAGACCCATAGTCTCCTATAGACAACCACCTAACCTCAAGATGATTCTTACCAACAACCACAGGACATACCACACTAATACCAACCCTGGTACCTTCCCTTGCAACAAACCCCGTTGCCAGTTTTGTCCACATATTCATTCTGCTGATACCATTATTGGACCTAACCAAGTGAGTTATAAGATCAAGAACACATATTCCTGCGCATCCAGAAATATAATCTATGCTATCATGTGCCAAAAGTGTCCGTCTGCTATGTACATTGGACAAACATCTCAGACACTTCGCCAAAGGATTAATGCCCACAAAACAGATATCAGACAAGATCACAAAGAGAAAACAGTTTCTTGCCATTTTAACCAGAAAGGACACTCTCTCAATGACTTAACCACCTGCATTCTGCTACAAAGACCTTTTACATCTGCACTTGAAAGGGAATCCTCTGAACTGTCATTCATGTTAAAATTCGACACTTTCCAAAAAGGACTTAACAAACATTTGAACTATCTCACCCATTACCAAGATAGTTTCTCCAATTATCACCTCTAATACCATTAACTCACAAACATCCCACTCTCCCTACCTCTAATATCATCAATTCACAGACACTTACCTTCCTTCCTCCCCCCCCCTGCATCCCCCTCCTGTTCTGCAATGTGATTTGTCCTTTTCATATTTGTTCATTTTTTTAAATTGTATCCTTTGGTATATATGGTTGTGACTACTTTCTTCCACTATTTGATCTGAGGAAGTGGGTCTGGCCCACGAAAGCTCATCATCTAATAAACCATCTTGTTAGTCTTTAAAGTGCTACATTGTCCTGCATTTTGCTTCAGCTACCCCAGACTAACACGGCTACATTTCTATCACTATCTCTTTTCCAGGCATTTGTATTGTGATCATCACCCTAAACTCTGGGCACATCCAGGAATTCATGTGAATATAGAGTACATGAAGGAAACACCATTTTGCCTCAGACTTGGACACTTTTTCCCAACAAAACATGTCGGATTCCAACACAACCCACTTCACCAACCCCTCCACCTTCATCCTGCTGGGCATCCCAGGCCTGGAGGAGGCCCATGTCTGGATCTCCATCCCTTTCTGCATCATCTACGCCATCGCCCTCTTGGGGAATGTGACCATCCTGTTGATTGTTTTGAAAGAGCCGAGCCTCCACCAACCCATGTACTATTTCCTTGGCATGCTGGCCATCACCGACCTGATTCTCTCTACATCAACCGTGCCCAAGATGCTGAGCATCTTCTGGTTCAATTCCAGGGAGATCGATTTCAGTGCCTGCCTCACCCAGCTGTACTTCATTCACTGCTTTTTAAAGATAGAGGGTGGAATCTGCGTGGCCATGGCTTTGGATCGCTACGTGGCCATCTGTCATCCTCTGAGACATTCCACCATCCTCACAAACTCCATGGTGACCAAGATTGGCTTGGCCATGATGTTGCGCGGTGGCATACTCTCACTGCCCTATCCCTTCCTGGCCAGGCAGTGGCCATATTGCCGGACCAACATCATTCCCCACACGCACTGTGAGCACATCGCTGTGGTAAAGCTGGCCTGTGCCGACATCCGTGTCAGTAGTTACTATGCTCTCTCTGTGGCATTATTTTTGACTGTTCTGGATGTGTTTTTCATCACCCTGTCCTATGCCCAGATCCTCAGGGCCATCTTCCACCTCCCCACAAAGGACGCCCGGCTCAAGACTTTTGGGACTTGCACCTCTCACCTCTGTGTCATTTTAGCCTTTTACATCCCAACTCTCTTCTCCTTCCTCACACAACGGTTTGGCCACAACGTGCCCTTGTATTACAATGTTCTCACTGCCAACATGTACCTTCTAATGCCCCCCATGCTGAACCCCATCATCTATGGGGTGAGGACCAAACAGATCCACGACAAGCTGCTACGGTTTGTTTCTCTTAGGGAATAATTTTTTTACCTGGTGCTCTGACTCTGTCTGTCAATAGGTTGGTTGTTAAAAACTCTCAGTAGCTCGGAGAGCTCAACCACCCAGGAGAAAGCAGTAACTGCATTCTAGATAAAATCTCTGCAGTTATTTGTACTTCCCCAGTGTTTTAAGAGGGCCTGAAACGGAAGTACCTGTAGTACAGGCTTTGTGTGAGGCCTGAGGCCTGGGCAAAAGTAGCTAAGACTTTGTTGACATAAAACCACAGGGCTGATTTTGTAGAAACACAAACTACTAAGTGTCAACTCACAGGGCCATGGCCAAACAGGATTAAAGATTCGCTTCAACACAGAGTTGATTAGAGATAGTTGCTTTTATTAGTTTCTCTACGTCATTGCTATTACAGAATTAATACTGCCAAAGTGACACATCAATAAGCACAGGCAGAACAATGCATAAAAGAATAATAGAGACTTTGAAATATTTACGTCCCTTCAATCTGCAGGGAGTCCCGTTCCTGTCACCTTGCACCAGGGTCACAGTAGATGTGGCTCCAGCTGGGGGAATCCAGGGCACCCTCCAAGGTCTAGGTCCCTGGTGAGACTCACCATGCATGGGACTCCCTATACTAGTTATGCTACAGTTGTTTACCAGGTATGCCAGACTTGTTTACCACTTAGTAGTTTCCCAGTGTAAGTGCATGGGTTAAAGCTGAGAAGGGCCAGCTGCTGTTTGCGTTTGGAGGGTGCTAGTTACTCCAAGGATGGAAATTTCCATCCCAGCCTGCTGAGCTGCAGGCCCCGCATATGACTTTTTCTGTGACACTAAGGAGTAGCTGGCACAAGGATGGTACCAGTGTGACATGGTGCCCCATGTTTGTATGCAAATATGTTTTGATATATACATATGCATAACCCAAAATGTGTTTTATGCAAAATGGGGCTGGTAACATCATCCAAGAGCTTGTAACCACCTGAATGTGTATATTCTATTTGTGCATGTATCATACTTTTATGGGAAGTTAGAAATGTGAAATGTAAATCAGTTTATTAATCTCAGTCATCCAGTGAAAGCCATTATTGGTGCTTAAAGAACATAATGGCCTGGTGCTTAATTAAATTATCTGTAAATGGATATGTTTTTCCTGGAGCCCAAACTGTAGTTGGTCCTAAAAAGACATGTCCCTGTGTTACCTAGTGCTGGAATCCATCTTGAATTCAATATTTTTTCCACAACGGTGGAGGGAGGTGGGAGGGATGCATGGACTAAATGGCCCTGAACCTGGAAGAATTCAGTTTAAGGGATGGGACGCAAACAATGATGGACTTCAGCTGGCTTGTGTGTCTGCTCTCCAACTCAAGATATCACATAGAAGACCTGGAAAAAAGTACTTTTATGAGGAGAGAAGCTGTTACACCCAAGACAGAGAAAATATCAGCTCTGGATAGAAGCAGTGTATCAGAAATAAGGTGAGAAACTAGGCGAGAAATGATGATTTGTAACAATCTCTCTCTGTCTCTAAGGTTTAGCTGGTGTGGTTTGTTCATTTTAGCTTTGTAACTTATTGTGATCTGTCTGTCATCACTGGTAGCTATTCAAATTCTACTTTTTAAACTTAAGAAAATGATGTTTCTTCTCTCTCTAATGTTTTTATACACAAATTGGAGGATTGGGACAAAAGAAATCTGATAAGGTTCAAAAGGACAAGAGCAGAATTTTTCACTTGGGACGAATCCCAAGCATTGCTACAGGCTGGGGACTGACTGGCTAAGCAGCAGCTCTGCAGAAAAGGACCTGGGGATTACAGTGGCTCAGACACTGGATATGAGTATGTGTAATGGCCAGCCCTTGGTGGAGAAAGAACAAACCAGTCAGACTTACCTCAGTCCCTGGAAAAAATAATGGAAGTGTTTTCTGAGCCATAAGTCAAAATGATCTGGACAAACTGGAGAAATGGTTCTAATTCTCACAACTTCCTCAGTGCTAATGAGATATGTCTAGGGACAGAGAAATGACTTTCAGTGAATCATAACCTTGCCCCTGACACCTTACAAGGCATGCTTAGTATGTCAGATCACAGTGATAAACAAAGGTGGGAAATGGGGGTTAGAGGATATGCCCTGTGGTACAGAATGTCACACTATGTCCCTTTGCCATGCAGATGTCAATGATGACGGACAGGAGGTTTGGCTCCCCATGATTATGTGTCAAAAGGTCGGCTGCTGCAGTGAGCAGTGAGGCTTAGTCCTGACAAGCAGAATGTGCAGGTGGCTAAGCAAGGAAAGGGAGACAGACATTGTCAGGGGGGTCAGCTATTCCAAGTGTGAGTAGGAGGGGGAAAAACTCTTCTTTTGTTTTCCTTTGCTCTGTATCTTGGCTTGCTTTTCTCCTGTGGTGCAGATCAGAATGTGTCTTTACCAGGTCACGGATGTTTTATATAAAAACATAATATTAAATTTCAGAAAGCTCTGTTTCTGAAGGGCTACGTCTAGACTACATCCCTTTTTCATAAAAGGGATGTAAATTAAACATATCACAATTGGTAATGAAGCAGGGATTTAAATCTCCCCCGCTTCATTAGCATAAAAATGGCTGCCGCTTTTTTTCTGCACGGAGCTTTGCCAGAAAAAAGCGCCAGTCTAGATGCTGATCTTGCGGAAAATAAAGCCTTTTCCGAAAGATCCCTTAACCCTCTTGAAATACGGGATAAGGGATCTTGTGGAAAAGGCTTTATTTTCCACAAGATCAGCGTCTAGCCATACCCACCGTTCAGATCGATCTCTGGGAAGGTGCTTAATGGGTGTCCCTGTAGCTCTGGGCTAAGTCCATCCCTGATGGTGTTGTCATGCCAATGAAGCTTTGGGTGCCCAGAGACGAGCTGGCCGTGCCGTGGTGTCCCTCCATTTTCAGGGTTTCAGAGCTAGCTGGGGATTCACTCCAGCACTGCGCCCACGGTGAGAAAGCAGCCAGCCCTGACACAACTGCTGAGGGCGGTTGCTGGGTGTCAGACTGGAATTCTTCACCTTTCCTCAGTCCCCTGGAACAACCCCTCCTCCCTCTGATCCCTTTTCTGGGGAGGTCCCATTCCTTCCATGCCTGCCCCTCTGCAGAGATCTTATCTGGTCGCTTCATCTCAAAATCTCTGGTCAATCCCATGCTTTTGGGGAGAGATTTTATGCGGTCACATTGGAAAAGGTTCAGAAAAGCAGCACAAATGATGAGGGGTTTGGAATGGGTCCCAGATGAAGAGAGATTAAAGAGACTGGGGCTTTTCAGCTTAGAAGAGAGGAGGTGAAGGGGGGATCTGACAGAGGTCTATAAAATCATGACTGGTGTAGAAAAAGTGAGTAAGGAAAAGTTATTTACTTGTTCTCATAATATAAGTATAGTAGGATGAGGGCCTGAAACATAACCCCACGTATCACAGGCAGATATGAGGCCTGAGGCCTTGACAGCAATGGCCAAGACTTTGCTAATATAAAACAGAGGGAAGCGGTGAGCCAGAGGCAGGCCCTGCCCACACAACTTAGCAAGAACAGGGCTGATATTATAGAAACACTCAGACCTAAGAGGTCTTAGGCGCAGTCCATGAGCACATTCCAGAAGGGTCGTAACAAAACACTTTGGGTGTGTCTAGACTGGCAAGATTTTGCACAAAAACAGCTGCTTTGGGGCAAAATCTTGCCACCTGTCTACACTGGCTGCGAGTATTTGCACAAGAGCACTGACTTTGTACTGTACAAAATCAGTGGTTCTTGCGCAAATACTTTGACGCTCCCACTCAGGGATAAGCCCTCTTGTGCAAGTGTAGACAGGCAAGTTAATTTCTTGTGCAAGAAAGCCCGAGGACTAAAATGGCCATCGGAGCTTTCTTGCACAAGAGAGTGTCTACACTGGCACGGATGCTTTTGTGCAAAAGATGGCTTTTTCGCAAAAGCATCTGTGCCAGTGTAGGCGCTCTCTTGTACAAATACTTTTAAAAGAAAAACGTTTCCATTAAAAGTATTTGCGCCAAATCATGTCAGTATAGACGCAGCCTTTTTTAGAAACATCTTGATACCAACTCAAACCCCACAGAGAACAGGAACATATCAAGCCCGATTCAGGACTGGGTCTAAACTGACAGCATGACAGATAGTAATTGAACCCCCTTGTGTGAGGTAAGGGGTGGTGACTAAGCAACAGAAGGTGGCAATCTGATATGTCAAGAGTGATGTGTAACATGTATGTCCCTGTGTGTAAAAGTGCACCCCAAAGAGTGGTCTTTGACTGACGTAGAGGGCAATGCCGGCTCTATGGTACTGAGTGAACTAGTCCATTGTCATGGGTACATATGCGTAGTGCAACAGGGGAGAGTCTGTTGGCTGAGAGATATTATTGGCTCTTGCTGGCAATAAACCTGGCTGGGTGCTTTCAATCCTTCTCTGATTTGTGGTGTCTGGGAGCTCTTTTGGCATCTGTCGTGTTGACTAATTGTGCATGGTTAATGCATTAGATTGGGGGGCACACACCCGCATGCAGCTGAAAGTTTATCATCATTGCTGTGGTAGATGACCTGTGTGGAACCCATCGGGACACCTGACTGATGACAATAAGAACTAGGGGTCACCACAAGAAATTAATAGGTAGCAGGTTTAAAACAAACAAAAGGAATTTTTTCTGCATTCAGCACACAGGCAACCAGTGGAACTCCTTGCCAGAGGATGTTGTGAAGACCAGGACTTTAAGGCTGTGTCTACACAGAAAAGTTATTTCGGAATAACGGCCGTTATTCTGAAATAACTTTGTGAGCATCTACACAGCAATTCCGTTATTTTGAAACAATTTCAAAATAACGGACAGCTTATTCCAACTTCTGTAAACCTCATTCTATGAAGAACAACACCACTTCCAAAATAGCTATTTTGAAATGAGGCATGTGTAGACACTCCACTTTTGCAATTTCAAAATAGCTCCTCACCAGGGCCATTCTAAGTGATTCCTCCTGGGGCTCTAAATCGAGATAGCAAGTCTATATTAGGGAAGCCTGCCTCAGACTCATTTCAAGTACTCCCTGTAGTGTACTTCCAAAATAGCTTACTCTGAAATAACTGTGAAGTGTAGACGTAGCCTAACAGGGTTCAAAAAAGAGCTCTGTTTATCAGCGGCTGGAAAGGGTGACAGGAGAGAGATCACTTAGAATCATAGAATCATAGAATAATAGGACTGGAAGGGACCTTGAGAGGTCATCGAGTCCAGCCCCCCGCCCTCAAGGCAGGACCAAGCTCCACCTACACCATCCCTGACAGATGTCTATCTAACCTGTTCTTAAATATCTCCAGAGAGGGAGATTCCACCACCTCCCTTGGCAATTTATTCCAATATTTGACCACCCTGACAGTTAGGAATTTTTTCCTAATGTCCAATCTAAACCTCCCCTGCTGCACTTTAAGCCCATTACTCCTTGTCCTGTCCTCAGAAACCAAGAGGAACAAATTTTCTCCTTCCTCCTTGTGACACCCTTTTAGATATTTGAAAACTGCTATCATGTCCCCCCTTAATCTTCTTTTTTCCAAACTAAACAAGCCCAGTTCATAAAGCCTGGCTTCATAGGTCATGTTCTCTAAACCTTTAATCATTCTTGTCGCTCTTCTCTGTACCCTTTCCAATTTCTCCACATCTTTCTTGAAATGTGGCGCCCAGAACTGGACACAGTACTCCAGCTGAGGCCTAACTAGTGCAGAGTAGAGCGGCAGAATGACTTCACAAGTTTTGCTTACAACATGAGTTTTGCTTACAAACACAAACTTGATGTTTCCCTGTTTCTGTTCACTCTCTCTGGAGCATCAGGCATTGGCCACTGTCAGAATACAGGATCCTGGGCTAGATGGACCTTTGGTTTGACCCAGCCTGGCCTCTCTTAGGGTATGTCTACACTACAGCACTATTTCGAATTAACTTAATTCAAAATAGTTAATTCGAATTAAGCTAATTTGAAATAACGCATCTAGACACAAAAACTATTTCTAACCCACATCAGCCCCTGCTAAGCTGGGGCCACTTCTGACTGGAAGGCAGGATCCTTGTGAGGGCAAGATCTTGGGAGAGAGGTGCAGACAACTCAGGGATTAATAGAGGTGAGGAAGGAGAGGAGTGAGCAACAGGGACGGGTACGTGGGGGAGATGTGGAGGTAGGGCCTGGGCATGGACAGATTAGAGGGTCATGGGGAGGGGCCTTGATGGAAGGGTTCGGTCGGGGAGGGACACAGAAGTCCAGATACCAGCAATTAGAGTTGTGGCAAACCTGTGAATTGTACATAGATGGAAAACCCAGATTCTTGCATTGACACCACATTGTAAAGTCAATACAGAAATTTTGCCCCCTTCATTGGCCAGTCAGTGATTCAGGGAGGAGGGCCAAGCACTGTGTTAGCAGCCAAATCTGCACAGAGATCAGTCCGAGAGTCAGAGAACCGGGAGAAAAGTTCAGTCCGCAGGAGTCATGTGCCGGAGCAGCCTGTCCCGGATCTGTTTGGTCTTCACCCCGTAGATGATAGGGTTTAGCATGGAGGGCACTAGAAGATACATGCTGGCAATGAGAACGTGGAAATATAATGGCATATTTTGGCCAAATCGATAGCTGAGGAGGGAGAAAACAGCTGGAGTGTAGGAGGCTAAGATGACACCGAGGTGGGAGCTGCAGGTCCCAAAAGTCTTAAGCCGGGCATCCTTTGTGGGGAGGCTGAAGATAGCCCTCAGAATTTGGGTGTAGGACACAGTGATATAAGACAGATCCAAACCGGTCACCAAGAATGCCACAACGAGGCTGTAGTAGTTATTTACGCGGGTGTCGGCACAGGCCAGCTTCACCACGGCCATGTGCTCGCAATATGCATGGGGGATGATGTTGGTTCTGCAATATGGCCACTGCCTGGCCAGCAGGAGATAAGGCAGGACGATCATGCTACCACGCAGCACCACGGCCAGACCAACCTTGGCCACCACGGGGTTTGTCAGGATGGTGGAATGTCTCAGGGGATGGCAGATGGCCACGTAGCGATCCAACGCCATGGCCACGAAGATCCCAGACTCTATCATTAAGAAGCTGTGAATGAAGAACATCTGGGTGAGGCAGGCACTGAAATTGATCTCCTTGGAATTGAACCAGAAGATGCTCAGCATTTTGGGCAGGGTGGATGTCGACAGAGCCAGGTCACTGACAGCCAGCATGGAGAGGAAATAGTACATGGGCTCATGGAGGCTCGGCTCTTTCTTGATGATGAACAGGATGGTGATGTTCCCCAAGATGGCTATGATGTACATGGTGCAGAAGGGGATGGAGATCCAGACATGGGCCACCTCCAGGCCAGGAACTCCCTGCAGGATGAAGGTGGTGGGGTTGGTGAAGTGGGTTGAGTTGGAATCTGACATGGAACGGAGAGAAGGCATCCAACTCTGAGGCAGAGCCGTGTTTCCTGCACATACTTTACATTCCTATGACTTCCTGTATGTGCCCAGAGTCTAGGGTGATGGTCACAGTACAAATGCCTGGAAGGGGGAGATGATGTTCATATGAGAAAACACATGCACGGCTGGATGCTGTTGTTATGGGTGAAGCAAATTGGACACTTAAAAGTTACTTAATTTGAGAAAGGAATCTGAGTAACTGACCCGCTTAATGCCAATTCCATGCCTCACGGTGCTCATGGTAAGTCCTACCTGAGCTGGGTTGGAAAAATCAGCAGGAATCCCGTTGCTGGATACCTGTGATCCCTCACTCTTCCTTAGTACAATGAAAGCCCAGCTTGTACACCCCATGCTGTTTGGAGTTAACTATTCACTTGCTCGCTTATAATCTGAGCTCTGAAAACATGTAAACAATGGCTGGGTAGAAACATCCCAACTAAACTCATCTCAGGGAAATCATGGACTCATAGAATCATAGGACTGGAAGGGACCTCGAGAGGTCATCGAGTCCAGCCCCCCATCCTCAAGGCAGGACCAAGCTCCGTCTACACCATCCCTGACAGATGTCTATCTAACCTGGTCCTCATTGAGAACTGCTCTGTGAAATCCCTTCTCCTTCTCCACAGAGGACAGGCAATCTTAGGATGATTAAGGAATGGGGTGCAGAACAACTTGCTCTGAGTACATGAGCAGTTTGGGTCACCTGGTCTCTCTGTATGTGATGGGAGACAGAAAGGGGGTTTCCGAGACAGCCACAAGAATGGGAGAAGCTGCCACCTGCAGACAGGGGGGAAAGTCTCAGACTCTTATGTTTAGACAAAAAGCAAAGAAGGGAGCATGTGAGAAAGAAGATCAATACGAAGATCCTGATGGCACTCAAATGGACAAACAGAGACGGACATCCAGCCAGGAATATGAGGGTGTGTCTAGACTACAGGGTTTTGTCTACAAAAGTGGACTTTTGTCAACAAAACTATACCTGAGTCCACACTGCCTTTGAGTTATGTCGACATAACGTCGACAAAACTCAGCAGTTTTGTCGACGTATGTAAACCTCATTCTACGAGGAATAACGCCTTTTGTCGACAGAGTTCTGTCAATAGAAGGCGTTATTTCATCTACACTATCCTTTGCATCCACACTGTTATGTTGACAAAGCGGCTTGCTTTGTCGACAGAACTGGATATAGTCTAGACGCTCTTTGTCGACAGAACTGGATATAGTCTAGACGCTCTTTGTCGACAGAAGCTTTGTCGACAGTATCTGTCGACAAAACCCTGTAGTCTAGACACACCCTCAGTGAAAACCTTGTGCTTCTGAATGGGTAATTCCCCAGAGCTGAGGCAAACTATCAGCATAACTGATTGGTAGGTAACATTTAGACAGAAAAATGGGAGTTCGTTATGAGGAAATCATTGTATACATTGAAAGATATAACTCCACAATTAGGAAAGCAGAGAACTTTGGACAAAAAACCCCACAGTTCAATAGCAAAGAGCAGTTAATGATAAAGGGAAAATCAGCCATACATAACTAATAAGGAAAAAATAGACACCAGGAACACAATTTGACAGTCATGAAAGTTGCTAATGAACATTAAAGACATCCAAGAAAAATCCTTGCTTGGCAGACTTAAGCATCACAAGAAGGAGGCTGTTGAGTAGAATAAGAACAAAAGAAATCCTACCGAAAGTTACACCCATTCCTAGAGGAGAACAAAAAGCCTGTTGGTTACAGAAAAAGTGGGTGTGTTCAAGATGTCCTTTAGTTCTGCATTTGGAAAGAAGCCGTGTGCTGGTCTCATCTGACCTAAGGTGATGCGACACTTTGCAGTCCATTAGCAGGCAAGGAAGGTCTGAAGCAGCATTTCCAGTAGAAACCTAGAGATGCAAACAGCAGAGTTACTAAGTGATGGATCAGGCCCACGTCGCATTGGGAGCCAAGTACTGGCAAAGGCAGGAAACAGTGGAGAAGCCAGTACGGGAATAGCTTGAAAACTATCTAGGAATATAATTAATGTCAATCAACAACATGGAGATTAGTTTCCTCAAAGGAATCAGGTGCAAGGGACTCGGATTATTGCAAGGGAGTTGGTTTCCTCCTGGAAAACATTCGTCTGACCATGAGCCCGTTACAGTATCGGCAGAGCACACGGCAAGAGGGCTGAACACGGACTGACAGATCACAGGCAGCAGCTGGCGAATGGGGCTGTTCTAAGTGTTGCATTGCAAGGACTAGCTCAAGGCCCGAAACTGTTCAATAAATGACCTGGTGGCCAATAGAAAATTCCTAGACACCATGGCTACGTCTACACAGGCATGATTTTCCAGAAATGCTTTTAACAGAAAAGTTTTCCGTTAAAAGCATTTTCGGAACAGAGAGTCTAGATTGGCAGAACACTTTTCCGCAAAAGCACTTTTTGTGGAAAAGCGTCCGTGGCCAATATAGACGCACTTTTCTGCAAAAAAACCCGATCGCCATTTTAGCCATCAGGGCTTTTTTGCGGAAAACAGCCCTGTGCTGTCTACACTGGCCCTTATGCGTAAAAGTCTTTTGGAAAAAGACTTTTGCCCGAACGGGAGCAGCATAGTATTTCCACAAGAACACTGACGATCTTACATGAGATCGTCAGTGTTCTTGCAGAAATTCAAGCCTGCCAGTGTAGACAACTGGCAAGTTTTTCCGCAAGATCAACTGCTTTTGCGGAAAAACTTGCCAGTCTAGACACAGCCAATGGGTGGATGACCCAAAGCCTGGGGGACGGGTTACACAAGGGGGCCAGGACACAGACACCGAATGACCTGGAGCATTTGCTGAGTTGGGCCAACACAAACAAAGAGCTTTTTTAAACAGTCAGATGCAAACGTATCCTCTGGGCGAGGGAATGCGGCCGGAACGACCGCCAGCTGCACTGTGCTATGGAACGCAGGGGCAGTGAACATGCTCACGGGTTAACAGTGGACACTCAATTTGTCCTACGTGCCCCATGCCATGCTGTGTCCAGGGGGCGGCGGGGAGCCTTGGCTGAGTAACCAGGGGAGTGGGGAGTTGGAGCAGGGGAAGGATTTGACCTCAGTACGTGTCGTAGGTGAAACCGTCCGCGTCCCGTCCCAACACCCACGTTTCAAACAGGGTGTTGGAAATTGGAGAGGGTGTAGAAAAGAGCCACTAAAATGCCTGGAGAAAATGCCTGACCGCGAGAAACTGAAAGACCTTCATTTATTTCTCTTACCCAGCAAAAATGGGCCCGGTATCCTAGCTGAGAAAGGTGCATTAAGGCCCAGTGACTGGAATCAGAAGCCTGACAAATTCTGACTGGAAAAAAGAGCCGAATGGTTGGCACTGAGGCTGATTAACCAGTGGGGGAAGCTGGGAAGGGAAGTCTGAACATATAACGGTGATAGAAGAAATTGGTTTCCATCACCCCTATTTGGCCTATGGAAATACTCGTACTCCTACCACTTCTCCGCCAGGCCGAGGCGATTAAGACTCCCAAATGGATTGGCCACTGTAAGTGCTGCTGCAGGCACCGCATTTAGATACAACTCTGACACCTTCAATTAGGAAACATCCTTATTAGCTGCGTACAAGTTTGCCAGCCCGTCAGCCTGCGGGCTGCTCCGTGCTGAGTGTCGCTTCCCGCGGAATTGTTTTCTGAGTTTGGGAGGCAACACTCCCACCGGCAGCTCAAGCCGAACAAGGAGAGACGGTGTCTGTCTGATGCTGAGAGAGGCTTGTAACTGCTCCAGTGAGGACAGCTGGGACCTCCACGTTTTCCTGTAGTTTAACGTCAGACCACAGCTCCCCTAATCCTCCCACCGGAGCTCTGAGTGGCGAAAGCAGGAGGGGACAGTCTCTGCGCATTAACACAGCCTCAGACCTCCCCTTTCTTCTGCAGCTACCAACCCCCGTCCAGGGCCGGCCCACAACATTGTGGCACCTGAGGCGGGGAGCTCAAATGATGCCCCCAAGTCCCCTCGCTTGGGCCAAAACTTTGAAAGGTCTCTTGTGCCCTCCTTCCTCCAGCACAGCATCCCCCATCTCTGTGCATCCAGAGCAGAGAGGATACATCTGCACCAGCAACAGACCCAATTTTCTACATTCTGGGTCCTAGTGGCGCACCCCCACAGTCTGGCACATGAGGTGGCCGCCTCAGTTCGCCTCATGGTAGGGCCGGCCCTGCCCCTGTTCATCCCCAAAGGCATCTCGGCCATGGACACGTGGCCACCTCAGTAGGGGAGCCCATCAGCCGGCCTGTGGCCAGTGGTACCTAAGGAACATGCCCTGGGATGTTTAACAGCTTTGCAAATCAGAAAGGACGACGGATCAACTCTCCGTCCCACCACGCCCACATCACACTAGACTTGTCCTGCAGGTGAGCTCCTCCGCAACAGACAGATACCTGTGAACGCCCTGGGACTCCCCCTCGGGTAGCCGTGGCCTGCACCTCTCTCAGCCAGCGTGTGCAGCCACAAGCATCAGTGCTGCCTATAACACCGTTCTGGGCAGGCCCAGGGGGTCTGTCAGCCTCTAGGGGAACAGGGCAATTGAATGTAATCAGGTTGGAGACCAGAGTCGTCCCAGCCAAGGTCTCTCTATCATGCTTCTGGGCTCTTACCCAGCTTTAGGAGTAAACAGTAACTAAGGGACCTTCCACAAGGGAGAGGAGAATTCTGAGCTTTGGGCTGGCTCACAGTGTAATTGGCTGCTCTGTGTGTGTGTGTGTGTGTGTGTATATTTAAAAATAGCATTTATTGGTAAGAAACTCGAGTTAACGCCTAGGTCTCCAGAGGGTCTGAGGCCCTGTAAAGTCCCAGGAGGGATGGGCAGAGAGCAGACAGACCGTTCTGGAGAACGACGACTGAAGGGAAACACAGACTTTCTGCAGGAACGTGGGCCTGATGCTTTGGGATCAGAGATCGATACTTTCTCAACAGTAACTACCATCAAGACAGAGACTCTCTTATTGCCTCTATATAAAACCATGGTACGCCCACATCCTGACTACTGCATACAGATGTGGTTGCCTCCTTTCAAAAAAGATGTATTGGCATTGGAAAAGGTTCAGAAAAGGGCAACAACATTGAGTGGGGGTTTGGAATGGGTCCCATACGAAGAAAGATTAAAAAGACTTGGACTTTTCACCTTAGAAAAGAGGAGACTAAGGAGGGATATGACAGAGGGCTAGAAAATCATGACAGGTGTGGAAAAAGTGAATAAGGAAAAGTTATTTATTTATTCCCACAATGTAAGAACTAGGGGTCACCAAATGAAATTAAAAGGCAGCAGGTTTAAAACAAACCAAAGGAAGTTTTTCTTCACTCAGCGCACAGTCAACCTGTGGAACTCCTTGCCAGAGGATGCAAAGAAGGCTAGAGCTTTAACAGGGTTCAAAAAAGAGCTAGATAGATTCATGAAGGTGAGGCCCATCAGTGGCTATTAGCCAGGCTGGGTAGGAATGGTGTCCCTAGCCTCTGATTGTCTGGAGGTTGGTGACAGGGGAGGGATCATGTGAGGATTACCTGTTGTGTTCCCTCCCTCTGGGGCATCTGGTATTGGCCACTGTCAGCAGACAGGACACTGGGCTGTGCTGACCCAGTATGGTCGTTCTTATGTTCTTATATAGTCAAGTCCCCTGCCCTTGCAGCAGGACCAAGAACCATCTAGATTATCCCTGATAGATGTCTGTCCAACCTGCTCTTAAATATCTCCAGAGATGGGGATTCCACAACCTCCCCAGGCAACTTATTCCAGTGTTTGACCACCCTGACAGATAGGAAGTTTTTTCTAATGTCCAACCTAAACCTCCCTTGCTTCAAGTTAAGCCCAACTGCCCAGGGTGGCCGGGTAGATAGCAGTCAGGCAGATCTGCAAACATATGACTGAGGAAAGACTTGAGCATTTTCTGCAGGCACATGGGGCTGTTGCTAAGGGATCACAGATCAATAATTCTCACCAGTAATTAACATCATATTGGACATGACCTTTCCCTGATGGATCTTCAATACTTCTAGAAAAAGGGAAGTTCCTATAAGCCTATCCCCATTATACTGATAGGTAAAGTGAGGCAGAGGGAGATGTGACTTGGCAAAGGTGATACAGAGTGATGGACAGAAAACAAGAGTCCAGATTTCCCCTCTCACCATGGTCTCTCTGTGAGAGTACGTCTACACTGCTGCATTATTTCTCAATAACTTAGTCCACGTCTACACAGCAGTCAGTTATGTCAAAATAATGTTGCAGTTCTGTCAAGCTGGAGGACTTCTCACTCCGACCCCTGTGACCCACATTGTACGAGGAGTATGGGGAGTCGGAAGAATAGTGCTGTACTGCGAAATAAGCACTGTGTAGACACGACCAATTTCGTAGCTCTATTTGCACAGCTTCTTTCAGTTTAAGCCTTGCTGCGTAGACACACCCAGAGTGACTAAGTGTGTGACTAGATGGGAACATATTCCCAGTCTAAAAGGCCCTCTTTGCAGGGGAAGTGTGATAGAAACCCCAGTGCACCCTGGGACTGGGGCACAGCCGAGCCCTCTGACACCACAACCTGGGTCCTTCTCCCATTGTCAGGCTGTGGCAAGCTGTGATTCTGTTCAGGCCTCCCACTGACACCCTCAGACAGGGGGCAGGGCACTGCCAGTGAGTGGGGGGAACGCTTTCACTAGCCAGCTCCCCCAGCTCTCCCACCCACGGCCCCAGACTTGCACCATCTTGCCTTTGTCGGACGTCTGAGCAATGTACGTTTATTACCCAGGTCCACCCCTCCCTCAACGTGGAGAGGACAATGAATCAGCCCCAGTTTGTGAGCATGATTCTCTTTTGCATTTCAAAAACTCAAGGGTTGCAAAACATAGTTGTATTACCCCAGGGTGCTCCCGCCAAGTTCTGTGTAGCTTTAATTACTTGTAGACTAGCCTAGTGTGTACTACTGATAGCATGCCCAGACGCTTCTCACAAAGTCCTGTATGTTACCCCTTTTCATAGAATTTACCATTAGTATCTGATTCTTTGCTGTAAGGTTTACCGTTAGTGCCAAACTCTTCATAACAAGATTTAACAGCAAATCTTTTCTCACAGGTGGCTGTTCCCCAGTAGTTTTGTGATGCGAGGCTTTCTTCTTGAACAGCTTGGTTTGTTCGATGCCCATTGGGTCTTTCAATTCCTCCCTGAATCATCACCAATGTTTAGTGTCTGGTTTTCCTTTCTCCTCAGTTTCCCCTTCAGCAGGGACATGAGTCTAAGGTCATCACTGGTGTCTTGGCATGCTGGTGGCTGGGGAAGTGAGGACCTATGAGGACTTTGCCCATTGGCCAGCCCTCTGTGGAGCGGATTCCAAACCCCAGGTTTTTGCCTGTGCAGAAATCTCCCCTTCCTTTGGGTTTCCCAAACTTAGCAACAGGACCAAACATCCTCACTCCGGATTCTCCTCTGAGCCGGACTCGCTTGGGGCCCTTCCCACCCAAACTATGGGGTTTGTGAGCTGTGCTCTGCAAGCTCCAAGGTGTGTCTCCTCCGAGCAGCCTTTTCCCAGCTTCTATCCGTGTCTCACCAGCCTGAGGACTCCCCTCCTCCCCTCCTGCTGATGGATCGTTCACATAGGCAAATATAACACGCTCTTCAGCACAACCTACAACCGCTGGGGCACAGACAGAATTGGGGTTCACAGGCACGCCAGGAACAGAGCCCTGACAAACCATGTCCAGTGTTGGGGGACCCTCTGTCTCCCCTCCCCCCATTTCTGGGAGGCCAGTTGTATGACAGCTCCTCTCTGGGAAGTCAATGGCCCGCTCCCTCCCAAAGGATGGGTACCTGGGTGCACAGATGCTGAACCAGACCCTCTGCCCTGAGCATCCTCCCCCATGTGGTCAAGCTATATCTAGACTAGAGAGTTTTTTTCAAAAAAACGTCACCTGCGTCGAGACTGTTGTTGCGTTAAATTAAATTGAAAGTACACAGTGGTTTTTTCGACAGCGGTAAACCTCATTTTACTAGGAAGAATGCTTTTTTTTTGAAAGAGCTATTTTGAAAACGGGCGATCTTGAACGCAAACAGGGCTTTTTTCGAAAGAGAGCATCCAGATTGCCTGAATGCTCTCTTTCGAAAAAGAGGACTGCTTTTTAAAAACTCCTGTGGCTGTCTAGATGATCTCTTTCCTCAACAGATGTTGCCTCCATCTGCAGAATGAATGTATCCCTCATCCAGCACAGTGATTCGTATGTTTTCATCACCATTCCCTGAGACACACTTTTTCATAGAACTCTAGAACTGGAAGGGGCCTCGAGAGGTCATCGAGTCCAGTCCCCTGCCCTCATGGCAGAACCAAGCACTGTCTAGATCATCTCTGACAGGTCTCTGTCCAACCTGCTCTGAAATATTTCCAGGAATGGAAACTGTACAACCCCACTAGGCAATTTATTCCAGGCTACATCTACACGGCAGGGTTGTTGTGCAAGAAGTCTTTTGAGGAAGAGATCTTCTGCAAAAACGTATTGCGCAAAAGCGTGACCACACCACAAAGCACATGGCAAAAGTGATGTGCTTTTGTGCAAGAAAGGGTCCACACTGCATGGATGCTCTTGTGCAAGAAAGCTCTGATGGCCAATCACAGAATGGCCATCAGAGCACATGTGCTTTTTTGGCCAGGCTCTTTTTTTCTCAAGAAATCCCTGTGGAGCATCCACACATGCTTTTTTGTGCAAGAGCTGTAGCTCAAAAAGGAGTCATGCCTCGTAGAAGGAGGTATATCTACACCGCAAAAAGCCCTCTGTTCTGCCATATTACTGTTGATTTCCTTACACAAAAACGCGCTTGAGATGTGGACGCTCCAGCTGTTTTTGCGCAAAAACTTTGTAGTGTAGACATAGATCCAGTGTTTAACCACCCTGACTGTTAGGAACTTTTTCCTAATGTCCAACCTAAACCTCCCTTGCTGCAGTTTAAGCCCATTGCTTCTTGTTCTGTCCTCAGAGCCAAGGAGAACAAATTTTCTCCCTCCTCCTTGTAACACCCTTTTAGATATTTGAAAACCAGTTTGAATTATGACCCAGTCCTCCAAATAACTTGCCACCCCTCCCAGCTTGATATCCTCTGCAAACTTCAGAATTGTCCTCTCTGACAGTTCAGGGTACATCTACACTAGCCCCCTAGTTCAAACTAGGGAGGCTAATGAGGGCGACCGAAATTGCAAATGAAGCATGGGATTTAAATATCCCACGCTTCATTAGCATGTTCCCAGGTGGTCACCATTTTGAAAACTGACTAGCATGAAATAACTGCCCACTTCTGAACGTGGCAGTGAAACGAGTGTTCGAAGTAAATCCCTAACTCGAATTAGCTGTTAAACCTCATTCCTCATTCCCGCGCTTCATTTGCAATTTCAGTCGCCCTCATTAGCGTCCTTAGTTCGAACTAGGGGGCTAGTGTAGACATACCCTCAGTCTTTTCCTTTCCAAACTAAACAAGCCTGATTCTTTCAGCCTGCCCTCATAGCTCATGTTTTCTAAACCTTTCATCATTTTTGTTGCTTTTCTCTGGACCTTCTCCAATTTCTCCATCCCTTTCTTGAAATGTGGGGCCCAGAATAGGACACAATACTCCAGCTGAGGCCTAATCAGTGCAAAGTAGAACAGAATAATCATTCTTGTGTCTTATTCACAACACTCCTGTTAATGCAGCCCAGAATCAGGTTTGCTTTTTTTTTTGCAACAGAATCACACTGTTGTCTCATGTTTAGCTTGTGGTCCACTATGATCCCTAGATCCCTTTCTGCAGGACTCCTTCCCAGACAGTCGCTTCCATTTCTGTATGTGTGAAACTGATTGTTCCTTCTTAAGTGGAGCACTTTGCATTTGTCCTTATTAAACTTCATCCTATTGACTTCAGACAATTTCTCTAGATTGTCCTGAGCAGTTTGAATTATGACCCAGTCCTCCAAAGCACTTGCCCCCCCTCCCAGCTTGATATCCTCTGCAAACTTCAGAATTGTCCTCTCTGTGCCAATATCTAAATAGTTGGTGAAGATATTGAACAGAATTAGTCCCAAAACAGACCCCTGCGTAACCCTACTTCTTATGCCCTTCCGACATGTTTGTGAACTGTTAATAACCACTCTCTGAGAATGGTTATCCAGCCAGTTATGCACCCACCTTATAGTAACCCCATCTAGGTTAAATTTCCCTTGTTTATTGATAAGAAGATCATGGAGGCCGTGTCAAATGCCTTACTAAAGTCTAGGTATATCATGTTCACTGCTTCCCCCTTATCCGCAAGACTTGATATCTTATCAAAGAAAGCTATTAGATTGAGTTGACGTAATTGGGTTGTTGTTTACAAATCCATGCTGGGTACTATCTGTCACCTTATTATCTTCCAGATGTTTGCAGATGATTTCCTTAATTGCTTGCTCCATTATCTGTTCTGGCACAGAAGTTAAACTGACTGGTCTGTAGTTTCCTGAGTTGTTTTCATTTCCTTTTTTATAGATAGGCACTAGATTTTCCCTTTTCCAGTCTTCTGGAATCTCACTAGACTTTCATGATTTTTCAAAGATGATAGGTAAAGACTCAGATACCTCCTCTATCAGCCCCTTGGGTATTCTAGGATACATTTCATCAGGCCCTGGTGACTTGCAGACATCGAACTTTTCTAAGCAATTTTTAATTTGGTCTTTTCCTATTTTAACTTCCAAACCTTCCAATTTGCTATGTGAGGCATCCAGTCACCATCAATCTCCTTGGTGAAAACCGAAACAAAGAAATGATTAAGCACCTCTGCCATTTCCACATTTTCTGTTATGGTTTCTCCCTCCGCACTGAGCAATGGGCCTACCCTGTCCTTGGTCTTCCTCTTGCTTCTAATATATGTATAGAAAGTCATCTTGTTCCCTTTATGTCTGTAGCTAGTTTGAGCTCATTTTTTGTCTTTGCCTCTCTAATCTTGCCCCTGCATATTAGTATTAGTTGCTTATACTCATCCTTAGTAATTTAACCTAGTTTCCAATTTATATACAATAACACCTGTGTTATCTGGCACGCTTAGGGATTAGGGTGTTCTGGTTATCTAAAAATTCCAGTTATCTGAGGGTCCCATCAACCTAGGAAAAAACAACGGACAACTCAAGTTTTTAATATTGGTAGTTTTGTAGTGTGAGGCAGTTGGTCTCACATTTTTCTTTTGAGTTTAAGAGGATTCGTACTTGTTAAATAAAACATTGTTAAGCCAATCATGGTAAACCAAGCCAGGCCTGTGCGCCTGAAGATGTGACAGTATTATGGCTGGGGGCAATGCTGGTTAACAAAGTTTTCTGGTTAATAGAGTGCCGGATAACAGAGGTTTCACTGTACAACTCCTTTTTGGATTATTAGATCATTTAAGATCTCCTGGTTAAGCTAAGGAGGTCTTTTGCCATACTTTCTATTCTTCCTATGCAGCAGAATAGTTTCCTTTTGGGCCTTTAATAATGTCCCTTGGAAAAACTGCTAACTCTCTTCATTTGGTTTTCCTGTTAGTCTTGCTTCCCATGGGACCTTACCTACCAGCTCTTCGACCTTACCAAAATCGGCCTTCCTGAAATCCACTGTCTCTGTTTTACTGTTCTCCCTTCTACCATTCTTTAGAATCAGGAACTCTATGATTTCATGATCACTTTCGCCCAAGCTGCCTTCCACTTTCAAATTCTCAGCCAGCTAAAATCAAATCAAGAACAGCTTCCCTCACTAGTAGCTTTCTCAGCTTTATATAATGGTCTCCTATGCAGTCCAAGAACTTAGAATCATAGAATCATAGAATAATAGGACTGGAAGGAACCTCGAGAGGCCATCGAGTCCAGCCCCCCGCCCTCAAGGCAGGACCAAGCTCCGTCTACACCATCCCTGACAGATGTCTATCTAACCTGTTCTTAAATATCTCCAGAGAGGGAGATTCCACCACCTCCCTTGGCAATTTATTCCAATATTTGACCACCCTGACAGTTAGGAACTTTTTCCTAATGTCCAATCTAAACCTCCCCTGCTGCACTTTAAGCCCATTACTCCTTGTCCTGTCTTCAGTAACCAAGAGGAACAAATTTTCTCCTTCCTCCTTGTGACACCCTTTTAGATATTTGAAAACCGCTATCATGTCCCCCCTTAATCTTCTTTTTTCCAAACTAAACAAGCCCAGTTCATGAAGCCTGGCTTCATAGGTCATGTTCTCTAGGCCTTTAATCATTCTTGTCGCTCTTCTCTGGACCCTTTCCAATTTCTCCACATCTTTCTTGAAATGTGGCGCCCAGAACTGGACACAGTACTCCAGCTGAGGCCTAACTAGTGCAGAGTAGAGAGGCAGAATGACTTCACGAGTTTTGCTTATAACACACCTGTTGATACAACCTAGAATCATATTTGCTTTTTTGGCAACAGCATCACACTGTTGACTCATATTCAACTTGTGGTCCACTATGACCCCTAGATCCCTTTCTGCCATGCTCCTTCCTAGACAGTCGCTTCCCATCTTGTATGTATGGAACTGATTGTTCCTTCCTAAGTGGAGCACTTTGCATTTCTCTTTATTAAACCTCATCCTGTTTACCTCTGACCATTTCTCTAACTTGCTAAGGTCATTTTGAATTATGTCCCTATCCTCCGAAGAAGTCGCAACCCCACCCAGTTTGGTATCATCCGCAAACTTAATAAGCGTACTCTCTATCCCAATATCTACATCATTGATGAAGATATTGAACAGTACGGGTCCCAAAACAGACCCTTGAGGAACTCCACTTGTTATCCCTTTCCAGCAGGATTTAGAACCGTTAACAACAACTCTCTGACTACGGTTATCCAGCCAATTATGCACCCACCTTATCGTGGCCCTATCTAAGTTATATTTGCCTAGTTTATCAATAAGAATATCATGCGAAACCGTATCAAATGCCTTACTAAAGTCTAGGTATATGACATCCACCGCTTCTCCCTTATCCACAAGGCTCGTTATCTTATCAAAGAAAGCTATCAGATTAGTTTGGCATGACTTGTTCTTCACAAACCCATGCTGGCTATTCCCTATCACTTTATTACCTTCCAAGTGTTTGCATAGGATTTCCTTAATTACCTGCTCCATTATCTTCCCTGGGACAGACGTTAAACTGACCGGTCTATAGTTTCCTGGGTTGTTCTTATTCCCCTTTTTATAGATGGGCACAATATTTGCCCTTTTCCAGTCTTCTGGAATCTCCCCTGTCCGCCATGATTTTTCAAAGATCATAGCTAAAGGCTCAGATACCTCCTCTATCAGCTCCTTGAGTATCCTGGGATGCATTTCATCAGGACCTGGTGACTTGCTGACATCTAACTTTCCTAAGTGACTTTTAACTTGTTTTTTGTGAATCCTATCTTCTAAACCTACCCTCTCTCTGCTTGTATTCACTACGTTAGGCACACCTCCAGACTTCTCGGTGAAGACCGAAACAAAGAAGTCATTGAGCATCTCCGCCATTTCCAAGTTTCCTGTTACTGCTTCTCCCTCCTCACTAAGCAGTGGGCCTACCCTGTCCTTGGTCTTCCTCTTGCTTTTAATGTATTTATAAAAAGTCTTCTTGTTTCCCTTTATGCCTGTAGCTAGTTTGATCTCATTTTGTGCCTTTGCCTTTCTAATCTTGCCCCTGCATTCCCGTGTTGCTTGCCTATATTCATCCTTTGTTAGTTGTCCTAGTTTCCATTTTTTATATGACTCCTTTTTTATTTTGAGATCGTGCAAGATCTCCTTGTTAAGCCAAGCTGGTCTTTTGCCATATTTTCTATCTTTCCTACACAGCGGAATTGTTTGCTTTTGGGCCCTTAACAACGTCCCTTTGAAATACTTCCAACTCTCCTCAGTTGTTTTTCCCTTCAGTCTTGCTTCCCATGGGACCTTACCTACAAGTTCTCTGAGCTTATCAAAATCTGCCTTCCTGAAATCCATTACCTCAATTGTGCTGGTCTCCCTTCTACCTTTCCTTAAGATCATGAACTCTATTATTTCGTGATCACTGTCCCCTGTCGCTCTTCTCTATACCCTTTCCAATTTCTCCACATCTTTCTTGAAATGTGGCGCCCAGAACTGGACACAGTACTCCAGCTGAGGCCTAACTAGTGCAGAGTAGATCTTGTTGGATAATGCGTGCCCTGCGGTGTTAGTTTCCCAACAAATGTCTGGATAGATGAAGTCCCCCATCACCATCAATTCCTGTGCTTTGTTTCATTGTGTTAGTTGTGTAAAAAAGCCTGGGTAGGTGATCTGAGGTAGATCCCTAGCATGACTTCACCCTTGTTTTTTACCGCTTTTAATCTAAGTCAGAGACTCTCAACACGTCTGTCTCCTACCTCCATCTCTTACTATGGAAAGTTAGCTTTGTCCCGAGTTTTCTTTCCAATCACATGTTTTTTTAAATACACTAAAAATACATGGAGCAGACAATCCCTCCCTGACTCAGCCCAGAGCCCAAGAGTTCTTACTGCCCTTTGGGAAGGCCCCTTAATGGCTGTTTGTTCCTAAAGCTAGAAAAAAGCAGACAAGTGCAAACAAGCTTCTCTCCAGCCTGTTTACACTCAGATGCTGCCTCTCCCCCAAGGTAGAGCAAACCCCCTTGGGACCTCACCGAGCTGTATTATAGATGGTGCACAGCCCTGTGTCGGCTCTCGGCGCGGGATGCTGCTGCCGACGCTGGGCTGAGAGAAGTGTGGGACGCGTCTGCCTAGGGGGGCGTTCCCAGGGAAGACACGTCCCTCTCAGCACTCACAGGTACCAGCTCTAGCTGAGGAGCTCCCCTGTTCCTCAGAACCAGGGTAATGTGGGTGTGAGGGGAGAGTCAGTCGGGGTCCTTTCTACTCTGCAGAGACAATGAACATCCAAGGGCCCTGCTGCAGGGCATGAGTTTCCTCCAGTTTCATGGGTCAAAATGTCCCTCCTTTTGATGCACCCCAGCCCAGCCCAGCCCAGCCCAGCCCAGCCCAGCCCAGCCCAGCCGAACCCTCCAACCCCAAAGTGGCCACACTGTAGTGGCCCAGGGGCTCTGTCAGGATGAAAGGTGCCGGTAGAAGTACAGGACAATGCCCAGCTCGCAGGTCCTGGCCCGGACTTTGCTCAGGCCCCAGTGAGGCCCAGCTCCCCTGGACTGGAACCGAGCAAAGATCTGAGAAGCCACCGTGTGTTAGTGCCCAGAAGCGTTTCCCTCCTGCTCCTGATCCTCAGGGCTCTGGCTGTGAATTGGTGGATTGGGAGTGGGGGCTTTTCCTTAATGTTTCTCTGCTGGAAAGCATGGAAGTGGATGGGCTCCTCTCTGGAACAATGGTGTCAGAGGCTCCCAGGCGGTACCCACCCTTGGCTCTGGGCAGTCCCTGGGAGGACCCCTTCTTGGCGACCCACACTCTCCCAGCCTCTCCACTTCCTGGTCAAGACATATTTTCTCCCACCTTCATTCAAGTAGCCGGCTGGACTGCTATACCCGAACATTTCAAAGGAAGGAAAAGAAAAAAGGGAAACGGCTCAGCCAGAAGCGGATCC